>NC_057797.1:58966169-59301381 GCF_018294505.1 Triticum aestivum | reverse complement strand
CAACAACCCACCGCCACCACCCCAGTTGACAACTTAGCCCGTTTTCTGAGGCTGCAGCCGCCAGTGTTTTCCAGTAGCACTAAGCCAATAGTTTCTGATGATTGGCTATGCAGGATTGGAAGGGACTTGACCACCGCAGGTTGCACAGATGCTGAGAAGGTGCGTTTTGCCGCACACCAATTGGATGGACCCATAGCCGCATGGTGGGAGAATTACACAGCCACCTTTCCTATAGCCAATGTCACCTGGGAGCAGTTTCAGCAAGCATTCCGCACAGCCCACATATCCACTGGAGCTATGAGCATGAAGAAGCGTGAGTTTTGCAACTTACGCCAAGGGAACCATACTGTATGCCAGTTCATGGAGGAGTTTAGTAAGTTATCCCGCTATGCTCCAGATGATGTGGCCACAGATGCCGCGAAGCAGGAGAAGTTTATGGAAGGGTTGAATGATGAGATGAGTATGCAGTTAATGGTGGCAACATGTAACAACTACCAGGAGTTGGTAGATAAAGCTCTCATAATCGAAGGGAAGCAGTAGCAGATAGAGAGCCGCAAGAGGAAATATGGAAAAGGGAAGTACAATTCAGGAGCTCAGCAGAAGCCTCGTTTTACCCCGAACTCGGGAGGGCTTACCCATAACCATGGAGGCCACACTCACAATGGAGGAATTTCCCATAATCATTATGGCCCAAAAAATGGGAATGGGAATGGAGCAAGCAGCAATCAGAGCCGTTCCAACCCAGCCACACCCACCAAGAGGGACCTAAGCCACGTTACTTGTTTCAAGTGCAGGAAGACTGGACACTATGCCACGGAGTGCCCTGAAGCAAAGAACGAAAATGGTAATGGAAGCTCTGGGAAGAAGCTCAATCCATTTAACAAAGGACAAGTGAACCACGTGAACGTGGAGGAGGTTGAAGAGCAACCAGATGCAGTTATCGGTAAGTTTTTAGTTAAGTCGTTTACTGCAATCGTTCTTTTTGATACTGGTGCATCGCATTCATACATATCAAGGGGATTTGTGGATAAGTATAAGTTGACCACTAAAGTTCTTAAGACACCTATGCTAGTAACCTCACCCGGAGCCGAGTATATGGCAAGCAGTGGATGTTTTCAGATGCCATTAACCATAGGTAGTCATGTTTTCCCCTCTGACTTGATAATTCTGGAGTCGCAAGGATTGGATGTGATACTAGGAATGTATTGGCTGTCGATGTATGGAGGAAACATCGATTGCGCCAGTAAGTCAATTCTGCTTACTACCCCGGAGGGAAAAAGGATCAAGTATGTATCTAGGCATGCGCCAAGGAGAACACAAGTACATTCTCTCACGGGAGTTGTTCAGGAGGAAGTGCCTGTTGTGAAGGATTACCCAGATGTATTTCCATAGGAGTTACCAGGCATGCCGCCAGATCGAGACATCGAGTTTTTGATAGAGTTGTTGCCAGGCACCGGGCCTATATCAAAGAGACCATACCGGATGCCCGCGAATGATCTGGAGGAGATCAAGAAACAAATTAAGGAGTTATTGGATAAAGGTTACATCCGACGGAGTTCATCACCATGGGGAGCCCCAGTGCTATTGGTTGAGAAGAAGGATAAGTCTCTAAGAATGGTTGTTGATTATCGGGCATTGAATGAACTGACAATCAAGAACAAGTACCCACTGCCGATGATCAATGATTTGTTTGACCATCTGCAAGGAGCTAAAGTGTTTTCGAAGCTCGACCCGCGATCAGGTTACCACCAGCTGAAGATTCGAGAAAAGGATATACCTAGGACAGCTTTTACCACAAGGTATGGGCTTTATGAGTATACGATTATGTCATTTGGATTGACTAACTACCCTGCCTATTTCATGAGTATGATGAATAAGGTGTTCATGGAGTTCTTGGATAAGTTTGTCGTGGTGTTCATTGATGATATTTTAGTATACTCAAAGGATGAAGAGGAACATAAGGAGCATTTGCGTTTAGTTCTCGAGAAACTCGGGGAACATTAGTTGTATGCCAAATTCAGCAAATGTGAGTTTTGGTTGAAGGAAGTTGGATTTCTTGGACATGTTATATCAGGAGAAGGTATAGCAGTAGACCCCATCAAAGTTCAGTCGATCACTGAGTGGTTGGCACCCACCTCAGTTGGAGAGATCCCCAGTTTTCTTGGACTCGCGGGATACTATCGGAGATTCATTGAAAATTTCTCTAAGATTGCGAAGCCTATGACGATGTTGTTGAAGAAGGACACCAAGTTCCATTGGACTGAGGAATGTGAAGCAAGTTTCCAGAAGTTGAAGAAACGTTTGACTACAGCCCCAGTGCTGATTCTGCCGGATATACGCAAGGATTTCCAGGTGTATTGTGATGCCTCTCGCTTAGGACTTGGAGGAGTACTTATGAAAGACGGAAGAGTTGTTTCATATTACTCACGACAATTTCGACCGCATGAGTTGAATTATGCCACACATGACTTGGAGTTGGCAGCCGTAGTGCATGCACTCAAGACCTGGAGAGATTTTCTTATTGGGAACAATTTTGATGTGTACACGGATCATAAGAGTTTGAAGTACATTTTCACACAGAAGGAGTTGAACCTCAGGCAAAGGAGATGGTTGGAGCTTATAAAGGATTATGATATGAGGTTGCACTATCATCCGAGAAAGGCCAATGTCGTAGCAGACGCTTTGAGCCGAAAGAGTTATGCCAATACCTTAGTAACATGAGGTTTGCCAAGGGAGTTAGCAGAAGATTTCAGGGAGCTACGTTTAGCAATTGTTCCTAGAGGTTTTGTTAAAACCATGGAAGTTCAGTCGACCTTGTTGGGAAAGATTCGAGAAGCCTAGAAGGATGACAAAGAAATTGTCGAGATAAAGGAGAAGATGAGTGAAGGCAAAGCCAAAGGTTTCGTGAGGATGAGCACGACACCTTGTGGTTTGAGGACCGTGTATTTGTGCCCAATAAGGCCGAGATCAGGAAGTTGATGTTACATGAAGCTCATGATTCACATACTCGATACACCCCGGAAACACCAAGATGTATTTGGATTTGAATGAGCGTTTCTGGTGGACTGGAATGAAGAAGGATATTGTCGAGTATGTAGCCGTATGTGATGTATGTCAGAGAGTGAAGGCAGAACATCAGAAGCCAGCAGGATTACTGCAGCCTATGCCGATACCCGAATGGAAGTGGGATAAGCTTGGCATGGACTTTATCACCGGATTACCCAGGACCCGATCGGGATATGATTCTATCTGGGTAGTAGTGGACCGCTTGACCAAAGTAGCTCACTTTATCCCAGTGAAAACACATATACAAGTGCGAAGTTGGCCAAGATATATATGAACATGATTGTATGTCTGCATGGAGTTCCGAGGACCATTGTATCAGACAGAGGAACACAGTTTACTTCAAAGTTTTGGCACCAATTGCACTAGACTTTGGGAACCAGGCTGGAGTTCAGTACAACTGTTCACCCACAAACAGATGGACAGACTAAGAGAGTCAATCAGATTCTGGAGGACATGTTGAGAGCTTGTGCACTAGACTACGGGTCTAGTTGGGATGATAATTTACCCTACGCGGAGTTCTCGTACAACAAAAGCTACCATGCCAGTTTGAAGATGGCGCCGTTTGAAGCCCTGTATGGAAGAAGATGCCGAACACCGTTGATGTGGGATGAAGTTGGAGACCGCCAGTTGTTTGGATCGGATTTGATTAAGGAGTCCGAGGAGAAGGTTAAGCTGATCCGAGATAGACTGAAAGTAGCTCAGTCCAGACAGAAGAGTTATGCAGACTCGAAACGCAAGGAGGTAGTCTATGAAATCGGAGACAGAGCATATCTGCGAGTGTCACCTTTGCGAGGAGTTAAGCGTTTCAGAGTTAAGGGAAAGTTAGCCCCAAGATTTGTAGGACCGTACCGTGTTTTGGAACGCATGGGAGAGGTTGCTTACAAGTTGGAGTTACCTAAAGGACTGTCCGGAGTGCATGATGTGTTTCACATTTCCCAGTTGATGAAGTGCCATGCTGAGATGGCCGATATTCCTCTAAGAGATACAGTACCCCTGGAAGCAATTCAGTTAGACAGTGATTTGACATATGAGGAGAAACCAGTCAGGATTCTCGAATTTGCCAGTCGAGTTACTCGCGGCAAGGTTATCAAGTTTTGCAAAGTACAGTGGAGCCACCATACCGAGGAAGAAGCCACATGGGAAAGAGAGGATGATCTACGCAAAGACCACCCACACCTATTTTCTAGCCAACCCGAATCTTGAGGGCGAGATTCATCTTAAGGGGGTAGGTTTGTAACATCCCAAATTTTCAATTTGGAATATTATACATAGGTCATTCATCCATATCATATTTTATTGCATTTCATTTTGGGATCCTCGAAATCCTAAGCAACTCAAGGACCCTCGGAGAGAGTTGGGGATTTTCCTAGTTCTCATATTTGAACTTTTGTCAAATATTGAAGCAAGGATCACTTTGGTTTTAATTATTTTTCTCCCCGAAAATATTTCATATTAAAATTATATGAGAGGAGATAATATGACTTCTCCAAAATAAATGAAATGTTGGAGGAAAAATATTAAAATCAATTTCTATTTTTTTTATTTGGGGTCTTATCGCTATTTTGTTTGGATTAGGAAAAATATGCATTTTTCAAAATTGCATTAGAGGACCAAATAAATGTTCACCTTGTCCGGCGTATTTTTAGAAGACGGGGAAAATTTATTGCAGGATTTTTGGAGTCCGTTTAATATTTCTTTTCTTTGTTTTTTTGCGTGTTGGATTTTTTTTAAAAAAAGTGCGAACCGACTTACCGGGCCGTGTCCGGCTAGGACACTTAGCCCGGGGCTTTATAAGCCATGCCCCCGAGGCTCGAGGCCCAAGTCGCCCCAGCCCCCGAAATCCTAGCGCCGCCCGCCCGCCGCCGCTAATGCCGCACGCCGACCGCCCACCTCCCGCCGCGCTGCCGCCGACCCCGCTCGCCGCCACGCCGCCTTGCCTCCCCGTGCCCGACCCGCCGGAGCCGCGCCGCCGCCACGCCGACGTCCCGCCGCCGCCTCGCCGTCCACCGCCGGACATAGCCGCCGCAGGTTTTCATGAGAAAACCGTTCGGTTTTCTTTCAAAACCCTAGATCTCGTTTTTTCTATTAGATCGGTTTTTCCGTCGGTTTATTTATTTTGCGGACGTTCGTTCGTACGTTCGTTTTAACGAACGCCATTCATCCGTTAGTCACAGACAGCAAACATTCGCTCGTTAGCCTGTTCGTCAGTTTTTTCTTTTTCTAGGGTTTTCCGCGATTATTTTCGATCATGATTTCTACTCGGATCTTAGTTTTAGTTTATCTTTTCGCTCGTTAGTCGGAATCAGGTGATTCAAGCACCTGGATCTTCGTCTCGAAGCCCTCTTTCTATTTAACCAACTTGAACAAGATTTTGGTACTGTAAAATTTGACTTTAGTCTAGATTAGTAATCAGATCTTGTTTCTTTCGTAGTTTGAGTTTCGTTGCTCCGTTTGATTTGATTCTTTTTGCAAACCAGAGTTAGTCAGTTGAACCTTCTGGTTAGATCTTTTTATTTGAGTTTCACCCATGCATCCTTGCTTGATTGCTTATGTATGCTATTGTTTGTTTGCGATAGAACACCCGGAGTGCGAAGCGTGCTACTACGAGTCTTTAGGATTTGCAGATGTCAGCAAGGCAAGTAACACTTTGATCATACCCCTTTATCACCCAGTTTTTATGCATTAGTTTCAACCTTCAAACATTGCATGGTTGGGATCTGATTAACATGTGGGTTTGGGAAGTAGATGATGAGGTAGAACCTATTACCTGTTTTATTATCAAACCCTTGGGAGTTACTTCTACGTTATGCTTATATTTCCATGTTATGCTTGTAGACGTGGTTTGGATTTGAGTGTATCCATGACAGATGTGAGTTGTTAATTAATGGTTCAACTTAAGGTGGCAACTTTAATACACATCTGGGTGGATTGCTTGTGGGCACCTGGAGAATCCAGTGTTGTCCTAGGATATCCTGGAGTACCCGTGTGATCATCCTACGCTCCGCCACCCAGGCTCAAAGGGATCACAAGACTATTCATGCTAGAAACTTCCGTGTGCAGCCACAAGCCATTATGGGCTCTGGCATAGTTGAGTAAGTTGTGTAAGCTCTTAAAGAGGTGGACTAGCAGATGTAGGGGATTGTAGGTGTACCTGTCCGCCCAAAGTAGAGAGCAGATGCTTCTGAAAGATTGTGTCTCGGTCATCTGTTTCTCAAACACCCTGTAGTGCGAGAAATCCAACGAAGGAGATCGAGTCTTGTGGGGAAAAGTGCGCAAACCTCTGCAAAGTGTATAAACTAATCATGGTTAGCCGTGTCCCCGGTTATGGACATCTTGAGTATCTGGTTCTTGGATTATCATATGGATCTCATCACTCTAAATAAATTTTGTGGGGTTGATAATTACTTTATTTGAGATTGAGTTGGAGGAATCTTCTCAATATTGTTCAACTACCATGATAGTTAAATAAAATATATTCCTTTGTTGTAGGGAAAAATTGGCTTTTCGCAAAACATATTAACCGTACAGCCTCCACCAGCCATATATGCATGTAGTGATAGCATTTATCTGTTCATCACTCTCCTGTGTTACATTGCCAGCATATTCCATGTGCTGACCCGTTTTCGGACTGCAACGTATCATGTTGCAGACTTTTTAGACGAGGAGTAAGATGCGATAGGTCGTTTGTCATGCACTCAGCTATGCCGTTGGAGTTGATGGACTCACTTCATCTTCCAAGCCTTCCGTTGTTATCGTATTAGATGGCCTTAAGCCATATTTATTGTAATAAGTTCTCTCTTGAGACATTCGATGTAATAACTGTGTGATTGCCGCTTTGTTATAAATCCTTCGAGTACTGTGTGTGTCAGCATTACCGATCCAGGGATGACACTAAAGCACAGAGACTTGACCGTTTGAGGTCGGGTCGCTACAAATAGTCTTTTGTGCGAGTTTCTTTCTGTAAAGTTTTCCGGACACTTTTCATATCCCGCTATTTCTGATAGTTTCCGCATGTATGTATGGAAGTGTACTCCGTATTATTGTTTAATATAATATATGTGGTAAAAAAGGTATGCTTCCCTGAAACAACACCATTCCTAGTTGGGCAACTTGGTTGGCTAGGTCGACGCCTCCCAGCTACTCCCTCTGTTCCAAAATAGATAATCCAACTTTATACTAACCTTGTAGGGAGTAGCTAAAACCACCTCTCCGATTCACCTATACAACAATGTGGTTCAGTTCACGTAGGCGGGCGACCACGACAGGGAGGAAAAATGAGGTGGAGGTATCGTCTCATTTCCTCATCATCCGTTCGCTAAATAAGGCTACATTGAGTGTGTCGTCTTATGTCTTATTCGATACATCGCAGTCGGGCCACAGTGATCGGCGTGCGGCCATGGTGCCGCCATGGGGAGGTGACCGTGCCAAGTCCCATGGGCGGCGCGCGATACCGACGCTAAGGGGGAGACGACAGGAAGTTGGATTGGTTTCTTGCCTCTTCCATCGTCGTCTTCTTCCAGGAATCATGCGCGCCGGGGCGGCAAACCCAACCCAAAAATCATGGGTCCATTGAACCTGAGGCGAAAGGAATTCAGCCGCTGTGGTCGAATTAAAGAGTCGAAGCATGGACCGATTTATCTGATCTGTATCTTATTACACACAATCCCAAACAGTCCGGACCGCACGCACGGTCAAACGCAGGATTCAAGGCTCCATGTCCGGACCGCACGGGCACGAAAATTCCAAACTTCTTAGACTACCCATAATGGAAGTAACATAGATAGTAACATCACGCATATCTAGGTTAAATAGATGATGTGGCATGCAATAAATGAAGAAAGATGTGAAAGTGGTAACATAGCTAGTTACTACTAGTATTAGTAACACCACACATATCAAGGCAAGGTGTGTCTACAGCCTAATAAATGAAGTGCTCCATGTTACCACACATATGTTACTTCCCACTATAAAGATAGTAACATGGGCATGTTACTAATCTATATTACTACCCATTGTGGCTAATTTTACTACCGCCCAGGTGAAACCGCTACACGAAAATCTATGTCCAAATTGGATCGCGTCTTTGCGTATAAGTAATTTGCTAATTTTATCTTCCGATTGACTGGTTAATTTGCGTTGCTAATATTTCCGTAAAATCCAGGGTATGGCGTGCAGGTCAGCAACTTGCCTTAAAGGAAACAGTCATGGCTAGAAGTATATGTGCATGTAGTATCAACGGTAGAATCGCGTATAAAATACAAGAGTGCACGACATGTACGTATGCACGGACCAAAGTCAAGCAGAAAATGCCGCGTCCTTCAACAAAATACAATATGTTGTGGATGTTAGAGTTTATGTTTATCTCCACATGTAATCTCAACCATATTCTATCTCTCTCTCTCCCGTAGTAGGTTGAATCTCCTTCCTGTAATCGACTGGATCAAGTCCTTTTCTTGTACACCACGGCAGGGCTTCTGCCTCGATCAATAAAACCCAATGTGGCTCTCTTACGAGAGAGTAGGAACGCTTCCATATTTCTTACATGGTAATCAGAGCATCCTCTTCCATATACATCTAGCCACAAAAATCACACCTCAAACACGTCGGCGTCGTCATCATATCCTCATCAACAGGAGTCGCCCTCAACCTTGGCACGCCTCCATCAAAGAAGCTTGCGAGAGGAAATTTCATCCTCTGGAAGGTGCAACTCTTGCCTGCCCTGCGAGGAGCGCAGGTGCAGGACTCTTGGACAATTTCGATGTCGCTCTACCCAAGACCGTGGAGATCACCAAGGCGGACAAGACTTCGGCCATGGAGCCGAACCCGCTGTATGGGCCATGGATTGCCAAGGATCAACATGTCCTCTCATATTTGCTAAACTCTATGACACCAGAAATTCTTGGACAGGTTGTTGGGAAGGAATCCACCTTCGAGCTATGGACAACCGTGACAACTATCTTTGCTTCCCAGTCGCAGTCTAGGATCACAAACTTGAGGATTGCGATCACCACAACCAAGAAGGGCTCCATGTCAAGCTCTGCTTTCATGGTGAAGATGAAGAATCTTGCAGATGAGCTAGCTGCTGCTGGCCGTCCGGTGTCAGATCCAGAGATGGTGGACTATATTCTGGCAGGACTAGACCATGACTATGATCCAGTGGTTGCGGCGATTGGTACTGTCAAAAATCAGATCACCCCAGATGATCTTTTTGCGCAAATCTTCGCCTTTGATCAGAGGATGAAGATGCTCGGCGATTCATCATCAGGCAGCTTCCACACTTCTGCTAATGCGGCATACAGAGTCCATGGACAAGCTTGTGGGAGATCCTACCATGGGCGAGGAGGAAGGGGGCGCGGTCGTGGCGACCGACAGCCCTCTCCTGCTGGTGGAGGCAGTGGCAACAGAGGATGCCCTCGACAACAGCAACATCACGGGCACGATCAACAGCAGCATGACTACCCTGAATGTCAGATCTGCCTTAAGCATCATCCAGGGGGTGCACGCTCATGCTGGTGGCGCTATGAAGAAAACGACCAGGAGGAGAAGGGGGCACATGCTGTCTCCTACGGTGTGGATACAAATTGGTATGCCGACACCGGAGCTACAAACCACATCACCGGCGAACTTGACAAGCTGACAATGCGGGAAAGGTACAATGAAGACGATCAAATTCACACGGCAAGTGGTTCAGGTATGGAGATCACACATATTGGAAGTACAATTGTTAAAAACCCCGTAAAAAATATACTTGAAAGATGTCTTGCATGTTCCTGAAACATGCAAAAATCTTATTTCCGTCCATAGATTCACTCTTGACAACAATGTTCTTATAGAGTTTCACCCTCACTTTTTCTTGGTTAAGGACCTAACAACAAGGAGAATCATTCTTAGAGGACGACGCGTGGGAGGCCTCTACCCACTCATATCATCATCATCATCCTGGTTCAACAAACAAGCATATGTCGTCACCAAGCCATCTTCAGCAAAGTGGCATAGTCGTTTGGGTCATCCATCCTCAGTAACTGTTAGTTATATTCTTAGTAAAAATAAACTCTCATATGAGTCCAGTGTTGAGTCAGTTTGTGGTCCCTGTCAACAGGCCAAAAGTCATCGGTTACCCTATCCTATTTCTACCAGTGTATCCAATGCTCCACTACAACTTATATTCTCAGATGTATGGGGGCCAGCCCCCACTTCAGTTGGTAGATTTTCCTATTATGTAAGCTTCATTGATGACTATAGTAAATTTACTTGGATTTACTTATTAAAGAAGCGGTCTGATGTTTTCCAAGTTTTTATCAACTTTCAAAATCTTGTTGAACACAAACTGAATTCTAAGATCATCGCTATGCAAACCGACTGGGTGGTGAATATGAGAAACTTAACTCCTTTTTTCAAAACTTGGCATCTCACATCATGTCTCTTGCCCTCATGCTCACCAACAGAATGGATCAGCTAAAAGAAAGCACCGTCACATTGTTGATGTAGGACTTGCATTGCTAGCAAATGCATCTATGCCACTCAAGTTTTGGGACGAAGCCTTTTTAACTGCTACCTATCTCATCAACTTGCTTCCAAGCAAAGTCATTAAGCTTGAAACACCCATCACTTGGCTTCTTGGGGTAACACCTAATTACACATCTCTTCGTATCTTTGGTTGTGCATGTTGGCCAAATCTTCGACCCTACAACACACGTAAACTTGCCTTTCGCTCAAAACAGTGTGTCTTCTTAGGCTATAGCCCTATGCATAAAGGGGTAAAATGCTTAGATGTTCCTACCAGCAGGGTCTACGTCTCCCGAGATGCTGTTTTTGATGAATCCGTGTTCCGTTTTGCATCACTTCATCAAAATGCAGGTGTGCTACCTCTTGAGCATGCGTTGGTTTTCCCTTGAAGAGGAAAGGGTGATGCAGCAAAGTAGCGTAAGTATTTCCCTCAGTTTTATGAGAACCAAGGTATCAATCCAGTAGGAGACTACACGCAAGTCACCTAGTACATGCACAAACAAATAAGAACCTCACAACCAATGCGATAAAGGGGTTGTCAATCCCTTCATGGTCACTTACGAAAGTGAGATCTGATAGAGATAATAAGATAAACATTTTTGGTATATTTGTTGTATAGATTGAAAAGTAAAGATTGCAAAATAAATAGTAAACTAGAATTGTAGATCGGAAACTTATATGATGTAAAGTAGACCCGGGGGCCTTAGGTTTCACTAGTGGCTTCTCTCAAGATAGCATAAATTACGGAGGGTGAACAAATTACTGCCGAGCAATTGATAGAAAATTGCATAGTTATGATGATATCTAGGCATGATCATGAACATAGGCATCACGTCCGTGTCAAGTAGACCGAAATGATTCTGCATCTACTACTATTACTCCACACATCGACCGCTATCCAGCATGCATCTAGAGTATTAAGTTCAAAAGAACAGAGTAACGCATTAGGCAAGATGACATGATGTAGAGGGATAAACTCAAGCAATATGATATAAACCCCATCTTTTAATCCTCGATGGCAACAATACAATACGTGCCTTGCTGCCCCTGCTGTCACTGGGAAAGGACACTGCAAGATTGAACCCAAAGCTGAGCACTTCTCCCATTGCAAGAAAGATCAATCTAGTAGGCCAAACCAAACTGATAATTCAAAGAGACTTGCAAAGATATCAAATCATTCATATAAGAATTTAGAGAAGAATCAAATATTGTTCATAGATAATCTTAATCATAAATCCACAATTCATCGGATCTCCGCAAACACATCACAAAAAGAATTACATCGAATAGATCTCCAAGAACAACGAGGAGAACTTTGTATTGAGATCCAAAGAGAGGGAAGAAGCCATCTAGCTAATAACTATTTACCCGATGGTCTTTGGTAAACTACTCACACATCATCGCAGAGGCTATGGTGTTGATGTAGAGGCCCTCCATGATCGAATCCCCCTCTGACAGATTGCTGGAAAAGGTCCCCAAATGGGATCTCACGGGTATAGAAGGTTGCGGCGGTGGAAAAGTGGTTTCGTGCCTCCTTTGGATGTTTTAAGGGTATAACAGTATATATAGGCGAAAGAAGTAGGTCGTTGGAGCTGCAAGGGGCCCACGAGGGTGGGGGCGCGCCGCCCTACCTCGTGGTCGCCTCACTGCTTCCTTGACGTCCAGTGATACGTCTCCAACGTATCTATAATTTTTGGTTGTTCCATGCTATTATATTATCAACCTTGGATGTTTTATAAGCATTTATATGCTATTTTATATGATTTTTGGGACTAACCTATTAACCTAGAGCCAGTGCTAGTTTCTGTTTCTATTTTTCGTTATTTTTGAGTATCGCAGAAAAGGAAAACCAAACGGAGTCCAATTGACCTGAAACTTCACGGAACTTATTTTTGGACCAGAAGAAGGCCAGGAGGTAAAAGAATTGGGCCAGAAGAGTCTCAGGCTGCCCACGAGGGTGGGGGGCGCACCCACCCCCTGGGCGCGCTCCCTGCCTCGTAGACAGCTCGGAGACCCCTTGCCTTGTTCCCGACTCCAACACCTCTTATATAACCCCAAAACTTCCAGAAAGAAATCTAGATCGGGAGTTCCGCCGCCAGAAGCCTTCGTAGCCACCAAAAACCAATCTAGACCCGTTTTTGGCACCCTGCCGAAGGGAGGAATCCCTCTCTGGTGGCCATATTCATCATCCCGGCACTCTCCATGACGAGGAGGGAGTAGTTCTCCCTCGGGGCTGAGGGTATGTACCAGTAGCTATGTGTTTGATCTCTCTCTCTCTCTCTCTCTCGTGTTCTTCAGTCAGCACGATCTTGATGTATCGTGAGCTTTGCTATTATATTTTGATCTTATGATGTTTCCCCCCTCTACTCTCTTGTGATGAATTGAGTTTTCCCTTTGAAGTTATCTTATCGGATTGAGTCTTTAAGGATTTGAGAACACTTGATGTATGTCTTGCATGTGCTTATCTGTGGTGACAATGGGATATCACGTGATCCACTTGATGTATGTTTTAGTGATCAACTTGCGAGTTCCGTGACCTCGTGAACTTATGCATAGGGGTTGGCACGCGTTTTCATCTTGAATCTCCGGTAGAAACTTTGGGGCACTCTTTGAAGTTCCGTGACCTCGTGAACTTATGCATAGTGGTTGAATAGATGAATCTGAGATTGTGTGATGCATATCGTATAATCATACCCACGGATACTTGAGGTGACATTGGAGTATCTAGGTGACATTAGGGTTTTGGTTGATTTGTGTCTTAAGGTGTTATTCTAGTACGAACTCTTGAATAGATCGATGAGAAAGAATAACTTTGAGGTGGTTTCGTACCCCACTACAAGAATGTTGTTAATATGTGACGGTATAAATCCGTCATGGACTAGTGTTAAACCGCCAAGGAAGGGCACGCGTGACGGATCTGAAATCTGTCATGTATATCGCGTCATAGGTTGAGCACAATGCAATCCTTGATGGATCTGCGAAACCATCATGGATTCATGACAGTTTTAGACCGTCATGGATGGCACTTAACTGCCATGCTCATAACGGCGTTAACTTGTCTGCCACATCATCACTTGACATGGATCTGACGTGGCAGCCCATGAACTAAGCAGCCCAATTGTAATTTCAGCCCATTATATTTCATTACCTACCACCCATGTAGTACTCAGCCCAATTGAAATTTCAGCCCATTAAATTTTAGATCGGTCCAAGTTCACCCCTATAGATTAGCCCATCTCACATTTTCTCTTGGTCCATGATTTTTTTTATTTTAAGACAATAGTTTTTTAGAAAATACATGCTATGTGATTAAATAAAAGGAATTCACCAGAAAATAACAATTTATGAAAAAGGAAAAACACCACAAAAACAGAAAATTACAGACATGTCCAGACGATACCATGTGGAGGAGCAAAAACACAAGAAACTTCAGTCTACAAACAAGTGCCACACAAGTGCTAGAGAACATCCTATACTACTTTGCATCCACTGCCTCCCAACGCTCAACAGACGGCAACCAGGGGTCATTCCCATGCCTTCCCGGACACGGATCCAGCCATCCCTGCCGACATCATCGAAGGAAGCCACCATATCGTCTCAACCTATGCTCCCGAGGACCAGCATGACATTGCCTGCACATAGACAAACAATAAAACTAACTCAAAAGTATGGGTTTAAGCATGGGTTTTCATCCTTACACAAAACTGTACCAAAGGTAAAGTGAACCATGCATGTCAGCTTCGAATAATGGTATTTTTACTGTGACGACAATGCAGCACAAGCTAGCAACCAACAACATTTTCAGGATAACATAACATCATGTTTGAAATATCAAACAACAAAAGAAATGGAAGCACGGAAATGTATGATAATGATCCTGGTACATATATTCTTTCCCTTTCTTAATTTCACAACACACATACGATCTCAATAAAGAGCAAATCAATTCCATGGTTTGGTTCTACATATAGGTTGGTAAAAAAGGGCCAGTAATTGCAAAAGGGTCTAGTCAGTTAGCTAGTAATTCATAAAGTACAATCATGTGAAAAAATAAGAAGAAGAATAAGTGGCCTGCCAATGATGCATATAGTATTATAAGATCTGAGATGTTCATGAAAACAACATAAAATGATAAAATTGGATCTGATTAAGACCATAGTGAAATCCAATGATGGACAAAAAGAAAATCGATCCTAATATAGCGAGTTCCCTATTGAGTTGAGATGATTACATAGAAAACAATCATGTAACCGCCAGCCAGATCAAACATTTATCGATAGGGAGAAAATGGGAGCTTTGGTGCCGCTATTGTACCTTGGGTGCGTAGCATTGGATGGCGATCAAGAGCACATAGCCGCACCTGTACCCAATTCCCTGGGACCTTGAGAACCTGTACCCAAGTTGAAGGAAAATATAAGACATAAATTGCAATATTTATTTCTCACCAAAAAAATAACAAGAAAAGATATCTAGTCAGTCCAATTTAACAAAATCTGGAGATGAGCATTCTGAGTATTTAAGTGAAGATGTAGCAGGCAATCAAATGAATATATGGTGAAGGTGTATGAAATGAGGCAATCAACAACTTAGGCATGGGGTCCCAGTCGTCGATGTAGAGCATCTGCTACTCCAAATCGAACAAACAAACAAATATGTTTAGCCCGCCAAGAACGGGAGCACTAACCAAACTGTCTGTATCCAGCAGCAATTTTGGGCAGTGGCCGGTGAGCTAGATGTGTTAAAAAGTGAGAAATATGAATATTTTGTGTAAGGTAAACATAAAACCTTTTTTGGTAGGACTAAAGAGCTCTTAAATGTTCTGAAGCGCAAAGAATTAGCTATACTACCCAGTAGAACTAGCGTCCAGCAAGCATGGAAAGGAGACGTATGTTGTTAACAAAATGATAAGAGTATCAGGATCATGACGCTCTTGCTGAACTGGCATGTTTGTTCTTTCTACTTCATGTCTATCCTAAACAACCCCCTTCAAAACCTGAAGAAGAATAAAAAGCTAGTAAGGCGAAAATGCAGCAAACCAAGATGGCTTAGACAAATGCTTCAACTAAAATCTAGTTGGGCTGGAATCTAAATGCAGTTTGTACACATTGCTTGCACATGTCAAATGAGCGATGAATGAATTATTAACACTCCGTTCACAATAGAAGAAATCTAGTTTTACACAAGTAATGGTTAAAGGTTCAATGTTCAGTGGCACACGTAATATTATATAACAGTAAAAATGACACATATTGTGGAATCAGATTGGCATCAAGATTTTTTCATACTTGGGCATGGAGAGCTGTATATAAATTGAACCAAGCAAATAGATCAATTTGGCCTAAGCAATACCAACCCAAAACCATGGTAAAAAACTTGAAAGCTAGCTCCGTTGATAAATTTGTTACAGCTAAAACAAAACAAAAATAGGGCCGGGCCATCCATCTCTCTCTCTCTCTCTGAAACCAACCACCCATGCATGTACAAAGTAAACTGAAACCAAGTCCAAGCTACTCCATGGATAGGATAGGATCAGATAGGACCAAAGCAAACTAGTTTGCTAGTTAGGCAGTGGCAGTGGCGCAGAGTGAAAAAATCAATAGGGGGTTAAATTTCAGAATAAGAGCAAAATATACATGGCATCTCGGCTCATCAACAGTCGTTGGCGTGCAACAGCGTGCGACGCCGGCTCGGCGGTCGTGCGGCGGTTAGCAGTTCAAACCAAAAAAGGGAGAAACAAGATTGAGGAATAGCATGGATTACTTAGTAATCAAATTATCATAGATGAAAAGCATGGAGGCAAGCTGTGGAGATTTTTGACCGACAGAGCTTCACGTACTGGAAGTACACGCATACAAAATCAATCAAGCGCTATGCACGTATGTGATGAGGCGCGCTAGAATGCTTAGTATTCAAAGCTCAAAGAAAATTGCACTTTTGGAAGGGGGCCACGACCCCGTTTGGCCTCCAAGAGGCTCCGCCAATGGGCAGTGGGAGGTAAACTAAAATGCTGCAAAAAGGAAGGGTCTTTGTCTTACCACCGCGGTGGTGCAGGGGCGCCGGATGTGGCTGGTCGTGGAGGATCTAAAGAGACTGTGGGAGAACGGAGGCCTTACTTGCTCCATTGCGGCGTCACTGCATCTATTGAGCTGCAGCTGCGTGGCGAAGGAAATTAGGGAAGGAGATCAAATCAAATCCAATAGAAAAGATGGGCAAGGACTGACCTTGAAGCGCAGCCATGTGTGTGCTCACTCAGCTCTCGTATCCTCCATCGACAGACGGTCGATCTAGGAGGGGAGGAAGCAGCCTCCGATGTTGACCTCCATCATGGTATCCTTGACGAAGCCATCTTCTCGGTCATGGGAGGAATATGGATAGAGAGGGAGAGGACACCGGTTGTGGCTGTGGCGGATCTGACCGCCGCCTGACCCGCATTAACGGCACCAGCGCCGCATGCACTAGGTTCGCCTTCAGAGGTGTCGCCGCCTCCGGGAGCAAGTCTATTGTCGTGGCGGTTGCGGGATCTGCCCCCTGGAAGATGGCCATGGAAGGGGAGGTGGTGGACGCTGTGGATGGGGAGAGTTGGGGATCTGGAAACAATGAGATCAGGGGGCGGCACCGACAAAGGAGAAGGAAGAAGCCGCTGGATATCTATAGGGGAGTCGGGGAGGATGGAGTTGATTGCTTGCCGTTGGATCACAGAAGAGGAGACGGTCTGGATTTGCGATCCGTGGGATGGCTAGCTCAGCCAATCACGATACGAGTTTTCCCTCATGTTGGATTGCCACATCAGTGTCATCCATTCATGACCGCCCGAATGGTGTATAAGAACAGAAAATATAGGCCACCCATGACGGTATCCATGATGGCCCCTCTTTATTGTCATAATGGGGCTACCGGGTTGGAGGGCCATCCTCATGTTGCTAATACATGACGGATTTTGTGACGAACCTGATAAATAGTCATTATTTGTGATAGTTTTCAACAACGTCACCAGAAAACTGTCATGCATTAACATGTTTTTTGTAGTGCCCAACCATAATCTCTTCGTTCGTTCTCCGCTATTAGTGACTTTGGAGTGACTCTTTGTTGCATGTTGAGGGATAGTTATATGATCCAATTATGTTATTATTGTTGAGAGGACTTGCATTAGTGAAAGTATGAACCCTAGGCCTTGTTTCAAAGCATTGCAACATCGTTTACGCTCACTTTTATCATTAGTTACCTTGCTGTTTTTATATTTTCATATTACAAAAACCTTTTTCTACCATCCATATTGCACTTGTATCATCATCTCTTCGCCGAACTAGTGCACCTATACAATTTACCATTGTATTGGATGTGTTGGGGACACAAGAGACTCTTTGTTATTTGGTTGCAGGGTTGTTTGAGAGAGACCATCTTCATCCTACGCCTCCCACGGATTGATAAACCTTAGGTCATCCACTTGAGGGAAATTTGCTACTGTCCTACAGACCTCTATACTTGGAGGCCCAATAACATCTACAAGAAGAAGGTTGTGTAGTAGACACCAAGCTCTTTTCTGGTGCCATTGCTGGGGAGGTTAGCGCTTGAAGGCATATCTTTAGTTCTTGCAATCGAATCTTTTTATTTCTTGTTTTATCACTATTTTAGTTTATAAAAGAAAACTACAAAAAAATGGAATTAAGGTTGCCTCATATGCTTCATCTTTTTAATGTCTTTCGTGAAAATGATGGGAAGGAAAATTGTGCTCAAGTACTAGAAGAAGAATTACATAGAATGCTTGGCATAAAATATGTGAATGATGAGCATGATTGCAATGTTGTTAGTATGAATTCTTTGAATATCTACGATGCAAATGATATGCAAAGCCACAAGCTTGGGGATGCTATGTTTGATGAAGATGATATTTTTGTCCCCCAAGTTTTGATGAGCAAATTTATTTTGATGATAGCATGCCTTCTATTTATGATGTTTATATTGATGAAAGCGGGTTTGGAATAGTGTCAATTTTAGGAAGTAATGATCCCACTATTTTGGAGGGTGTTGAATCTTATTGTGATAATTATGAAAGGGGGTTTGGAGAGGTCATGACTTTAGTTAATGTTAATCCCACTATTTTGGAAGAGTGTCAACTTTGCATACTTGTAGATCATGAAAAGAATGCTTTATGTGATGGTTATATTGTTGAATTCATTCATGATGCTACTGAAAATTATTATGAGGGAGTAATATATGCTCGTAGGAATTGCAATAATATCAAGTTTCCTCTCTATGTGCCTAAAATCATGAAGTTGTGCTTGTTTTGCTTTCCTATGCAAGTTGATTCTTGTTCCCACAAGTTGTTTGCTCACAAAATCCCTATGCATAGGAAGTGGGTTAGACTTAAATGTGCTAGTCATATTCTTAATGGTGCTCTCTTTATGTTACAATTCTTATCTTGTATGTGAGCATCATTGAAACCATCATGCCTAGCTAGGGGCGTTAAACGATAGCGCTTGTTGGGAGGCAACCCAATTTTTATTTTTGTTCCTGTTTAGTAATAAATAATTTATCTAGCCTCTGTTATGATTGAGTTTTTATGTTTTAATTAGTGTTTGTGCCAAGTGGAACCTTTGGGAAGACTTTGGGAGAGTCTTTGCAATTTTGCTGTAAAAAAACAGAAACTTTAGCGCTCACGAGATTTGCTGCTATGTTTTACTGGAGAGTGCTACCTAGTTGATTCTTTTTGCAGATGGTAAATAGATAAATTCCTCACGTTCAGAAATTTATTTTAGAATTTTTGGGGTTCCAGAAGTATACGTTTGATACAGATTACTACAGACTATTCTGTTTTTGACAGATTCTGTTTTCATTGTGTTGTTTGCTTATTTTGATGAATCTATGAGTAGTATCAGAGGGTATGAACCATAGATGAGTTGGAATACAGTAGATATCACACCAATATAAATAAATAATGAGTTCATTACAGTACCTTAATTGGTGGTTTATTTTCTTATACTAACGGAGCTTACGAGTTTTCTGTTAAGTTTTGTGTTGTGAAGTTTTCTAGTTTTGGGTAAAGATTCGATGGAGTATGGAATAAGGAGCGGCTAGAGCCTAAGCTTGGGGATGCCCAAGTCACCCCAAGGTAATATTCAAGGACAACCAAGGGCCTAAGCTTGGGGATGCCCCGGAAGGCATCCCCTCTTTCGTCTTCGTTCATCGGTAACTTTACTTGGAGCTATATTTTTATTCACCACATGATATGTGTTTTGCTTGGAGCGTCATTTTATTTTCTTTTGTTTTGCTTGCTGTTTTAATAAAATACCAAGATCTGAAATTATTAAATGTTAGAGAGTCTTCACATAGTTGCATAATTATTTGACTACTAATTGATCTTCACTTATATCTTTCGGAGTAGTTTGCCAATTGCTCTAGTGCTTCGCTTATATCTTTTAGAGCACGGCGGTGTTTCTATGTTATAGAAATAATTGATCTCTCATGCTTCACTTATATCATTTTGAGAGTCCTTTAGAACAACATGGTAGTTTACTTTGGTTATAAATTTTAAATGCTAAGAGAAGTTGGATGCTTGATAGTTGTTTTGAGATATAAAGGTGGTAATATTAGAGGTGTGCTAGTTGAGTAATTGTGAAATTGACGAATACTTGTGTTGAAGTTGGCAAGTCCCGTAGCATGCACGTATGGTAAATGTTGTGCGACAAATTTGAAGCATGGGGTGTTGTTTGATTGCTTTCCTTATGAGTAGCGGTCGGGGACGAGCAATGGTCTTTTCCTACCAATCTATCCCCCTAGGAGCATGCGCGTAGTGCTTGGTTTTGATGACTTGTAGATTTTTGCAATAAGTATGTGAGTTCTTTATGACTAATGTTGAGTCCATGGATTATACACACTCTCACCCTTCCATCATTGCTAGCCTCTTCAGTATCGTGCATTTCTCTTTCTCACCTTGAGAGTTGGTGCAAACTTCGTCGGTGCATCCAAACCCCGTGATATGATACACTCAATCACACATAAGCCTCCTTATATCTTCCTCAAAACAGCCACCATACCTACCCATTATGGCATTTTCATATCCATTCCGAGATATATTGCCATGCAACTTTCCAGCGTTCCATTTATTATGACACGCATCATCATTGTCATATTGCTTTGCATGATCATGTAGTTGACATCATATTTGTGGCAAAGCCACCAAGCTTAATTTCATACATGTCACTCTTGACTCATCGCAATCCCGGTACACCGCTGGAGGCATTCACGTAGAGTCATATTTTGTTCTAAGTATCGAATTGTAATTCTTGAGTTGTAAGTAAATAAAAGTGTGATGGTCATCATTAGAGCATTGTCCCGTGTGAGGAAAGGATGACGGAGACTATGATTCCCCCACAAGTCGGGATAAGACACCGGACGAAAAAAGAGGCCATAAAAAAGAGAAGGCCCAAAAAAACCAAAAAACAAAAAAATGAGAGAAAAAGAGAGAAGGGGCAATGTTACTATCCTTTTTCCACACTTGTGCTTCAAAGTAGCACCATGATCTTCATGATAGAGAGTCTCTTATTTTGTCAATTTCATATACTAGTGGGAATTTTTCATTATAGAACTTGGCTTGTATATTCCAATGATGGGATTCCTCAAATTGCCCTAGGTCTTCGTGAGCAAGCAAGTTGGATGCAACCCACTTAGTTTCTTTGATTAGCTTTCGTATATTTATAGCTCTAGTGCATCCGTTGCATGGCAATCCCTACTCCTTGCATTGGCATCAATCGGTGGGCATCTCCATAGCCCATTGATTATCCGCGTCAATGTGAGACTTTCTCCTTTTTGTCTTCTCACACAACCTCAATCATCATATTCTATTCCACCCATAGTGCTATGTCCATGGCTCGCGCTCATATATTGCATAAAAGCTGAAAGAGTTTGAAAAGGCTAAGTATGAAACAATTGCTTGGCTTGTCATCGGGGTTGTGCATGATGAGAGCAATTTGTGTGACAAAAATGAAGCATGGCCAAACTATATGATTTTGCAGGGATAAGTTTTTCTTTTGCTATGTTATTTTGATAAGACATAATTGCTTGATTAGCATACTTGGAGTATTACCATTTTATGCCAACAATAAACTTTTATCTTAAATCTTTCGGATTTGAACATTCATGCCATAATAGAGAAAAATACATTGAAGAACATGCTAGAAAGCATTCCACATCAAAAATTCTGTTTTTATCATTTACCTACTCGAGGACGAGCAGGAATTAAGCTTGGGGATGCTTGATACATCTCTAACGTATCTATAATTTTTGATTGTTCCATGCTATTATATTATCAACCTTGGATGTTTTATATGCATTTATATGCGATTTTATATGATTTTTGGGAGTAACCTATTAACCTAGAGCCCAGTGCCAGTTTCTGTTTTTTGTTGTTGTTTTTGAGTATCGCAGAAAAGGAAAACCAAACGGCGTCCAATTGACCTGAAACTTCACGGAACTTATTTTTGGACCACAAGAAGGCTAGGAAGTAAAATAATTGGGCCAGAAGAGTCTCGGGCTGCCCACGAGGGTGGGGGCGCGCCCACCCCACTGGTCGCGCCCCCCTGCCTCGTGGACAACTTGGAGATCCCCCTGCCTTGTTCCTGACTCCAACACCTCTTATATAACCCAAAACTTCCAAAAAGAAACCTAGATCGGGAGTTCCGCCGCCAGAAGCCTCCGTAGCCACCGAAAACCAATCTAGACCCGTTCTGGCACCCTGTCGGAGGGGGGAATCCCTCTCCAGTGGCCATCTTCATCATCCCGGCGCTCTCCATGACGAGGAGGGAGTAGTTCTCCCTCAGGACTGAGGGTATGTACCAGTAGCTATGTGTTTGATCTCTCTCTCTCTCTCTCGTGTTCTTGAGTCGGCACGATCTTGATGTATCGCGAGCTTTGCTATTATATTTGGATCTTATGATGTTTCCCCCCCTCTACTCTCTTGTGATGAATCGAGTTTTCCCTTTGAAGTTATCTTATCAGATTGAGTCTTTAAGGATTTGAGAACACTTGATGTAATCCTTGCATGTGCTTATCTGTGGTGACAATGGGATATCACGTGATCCACTTGATGTATGTTTTAGTGATCAACTTGCGATTTCCGTGACCTCATGAAGTTATGCATAGGGGTTGGCACATGTTTTCGTCTTGACTCTCTGGTAGAAACTTTGGGGCACTCTTTGAAGTTCTTTGTGTTGGCTGAATAGATGAATCTGAGATTGTGTGATGCATATTGTATAATCATACCCATGGATACTTGAGGTGACATTGGAGTATCTAGGTGACATTAGGGTTTTGGTTGATTTGTGTCTTATGGTGTTATTCTAGTATGAACTCTTGAATAGATCGATCAGAAAGAATAACTTTGAGGTGGTTTCGTACCCTACCATAATTTCTTCGTTCGTTCTCCGCTATTAGTGACTTTGGAGTGACTCTTTGTTGCATGTTGAGGGATAGTTATATGATCCAATTATGTCATTATTGTTGAGAGGACTTGCACTAGTGAAAGTGTCGGTGTCAAAACCGGCGGATCTCGGGTAGGGTGTTCCGAACTATGCATCTAAGGCGGATGGTAATAGGAGGCAGGGGACACGATGTTTTACCCAGGTTCGAGCCCTCTTGATGGAGGTAAAACCCTACGTCCTGCTTGATTTATTCTTGATGATATGAGTAGTACAAGAGTTGATCTACCACGAGATTGGAGAGGCTAAACCCTAGAAGCTAGCCTATGGTATGATTGTATGTTGTTGTACTGACTAATACCCTCCAGTTTATATAGACACCAGAGGGGGCTAGGGTTACACAAGGTCGGTTACAAAGGAGGAGATATACATATCCGTATTTCCTAGCTTGCCTTCCACGCCAAGTAGAGTTCCATCCGGATACGGGACGAAGTCTTCAATCTTGTATCTTCGTAGTCCAACAGTCCGGCCAAAGGATATAGTCCGGCTGTCCGGAGACCCCCTAATCCAGGACTCCCTCAGTAGCCCCTAAACCAGGCTTCAATGATGATGAGTCCGGCGCACAATGTTGTCTTCGGCATTGCAAGGCGGGTTCCTCCTCCGAATACACCACAGAAGAATTTGAATACAAGGATAGTGTCCAACCCTGCAAAATAAGTTCCACATACTACCATAGAGAGAATAATATTTCCACAAATCCAATCTGCTAACACGTTTTGGCAGCACGACATGACGTCGTGGCCCGCTAATTATTCGAACCGTTTTTCTCTAACCAGCCCCGCCCATAAGCGAGGAGGTTTCTTGACACGTCTTGTCAAAGCAGAGATCGTGTTCCCCTTATTACGGGATTCTCATCAATACGGACGTGGGTAACCCAACTGCACCACCAATTACGACGCTTGGGGGGATAAGCGAGTTTTACCAAGCTAGTGGGGGCGCATAATTTCGTCCGCCCTTATAAAGGGATAAGATCTCACCTTTTTCTACCCATGCCTTCTTCCTCCTTGCTCATCCATTCTTGCGCACTCGAGCTCCAACGCCCAAGTCCACATCCTTCTCCTCAACCTTCTCCAAACATGTCCGGAGCGGGAGGCAAGTGGATGGCTTCCTCCGTTACGGAGGGACACATCAAAAAGCTACGCGGAGCCGGATACTTAGCCGCGGACATCGCGCATCGGCTGCCAGCCGTGGGGCAGGTCGTCCCTACCCCGGAACCTCACGAAAGGGTGGTTTTTCTCCCCCACTTCGTCCACGGACTGGGGTTTCCCCTCCATCCATTCGTCTGCGGCCTCATGTTCTATTACGGGTTGGACTTTCATGATCTGGCCCCAAATTTCAACCTCAACATGTCGGCGTTCATCATCGTGTGCGAGGCTTTCCTCCGCATCCAGCCCCACTTCGACCTGTGGCTGAAGACCTTCAATATCAAGCCGAAGGTGGTGGGCGGCCAACAAGCGGAATGCGGAGGAGCCATGATGGGCAAAATTCCCAACGTTATATGGCTCGAGGGCTCCTTCGTGGAGACCGTAAAGGGGTGGCAATTGGGGTGGTTCTACATCACCGAGCCGCGCGACACCAACTGGGCGGCGGCCCCCGAGTTTCGATCCGGATTTCCCACGTGGCTCACTTCCTGGAAAGAGAAGGGCCTGTCCTGGGGTTCATCGGTGGAGCTGGACGGACTCCAGAAATGTATCCAGAATATGATAAGCAAGAAGCTTAAGCTTGTCAACATAGTCCAGGTCATGCTCTTCCGCCGGATCCTCCCGTGTCAACAACGGGATTTCAACTTATGGGAGTTCGACCCGGCCCAGCACCAGACTCTAAGCGAGCTCTTCGACACGACGCACAAGGACGTCTGGAGGGTGTTGTTTAAGGGCGCCGACGTCCCTCCTTCTCTTACCGAGGACCGCGGGCTAAGCGCGAAGCACCCTGCGAATTCGGTGAGTTCTATACATCTGGTAGGATATTTATTTCCCATAGTTTAACTATGTGTGGGATCTGAGCTCCCATGCCTTTGACAGGACTGGGTGGAGACATCGGAGCAGATTAACTGTCCGGCCCCTCTGCCCAAAGACACTTCGGACGCTCTCGTGACGGAGATGCTGACTTCGGCTCCTTATAAGGTGCTGGAGAAGACCAAGAAGAAGGCCAAGGGAACCCGAAAGAGTTCCCGACACCAGGTGGTATCGGACTCATTGTCCAATAACTCCGCGACGCACTCATCCCATGACAACGAGGAGGAGGAAGAAGAAGATGCCCCCCCCCCAGCCGGGGGAGACAAGAAAAGGAAGGCCGCCCAAACCGGCGAGGCCGAAGGGTCCAAGAAGGGAAGGCCTCTCCTTCCGGACTGCTCCACCACCGCCGCCGACGGCGAAGATGAGTGGCTGCTCAGGGCCAAGCCCCTGGCGAAGTCGTAAGTATTCGGATACCAGAGTAACTCATAGCATACCTTTGTCGCACTGCTTCTCCTAATGCCGAACACGATTATGCAGACCGCCCCAAGCCCGTATCGACGTATCCTCGTCGGACGGTTCCTTGGACTCGTCGGATATGTATAGCGATCCACTTTCGACCGCCTCCTCTCCTTGCCCTACGGACAATGCCGAGGTATTGTCTCAAGAGGCACCGGGCCGAGGAGAGAAGTCCCGGAGGCGCCTCAAGGTGACCTTTCGGACTCCGGGAGCAAAGGGAGTAAAGCTCCCGGGGCTCTGAGTTTGGCCCTCAGCCGAACACCGCGCCGGAACCTCAAGTGGTTCCAGACTCGGGCAGGCGGCCCCCTTCCAAAAGGGGCAAGTCGCCCGTGCCGGTGACCTCTGTCCATCCAGAGGCACCGGACAACCTGCTGGGAGCGCTTCGCGGCGCTTCCATCGACAAAGAGCACCGCACTATTATGAGTGCGGTGATCAAGAAGGTTCAGTCCGCCAAGAGCGGACTGACTAAAGCCTGTGCCAGCCTTCTAACAGGCTTTGAGGTAAGTATTTAAAATATAGGAAAAATATTACCACATAAACAGTAGCCCCTGATGCTCTGCTTGGTGTTCACAAAGAAAAGCTGAATAGAGGATCAAATAATATCTGCAGGAGTCTAATATAAGTATGTCTATATGCGTATGCAGGCTTCGCTGCTGACCTCTGCCGCACTGACTGCGGAGGTCGCCGCACTGAAGCAGGACCTCGAGGGGTCCGAGAAAGAGCTCGGCATTGCCAAGAGGCAGCTCGAGGAGAACAAAGGTAAGTAATACCTTATCTATAGATATATATATACAAAAAAGATGCGATTGCGAAATGACAGGATCATCATGAATGTGCCAGGGGCCACGACCGAAGTGGCGACCCTGAAGCAAGCATTGTCCGAGGCCGAAAACAAAGCGGCCAAGGAGCGCAACGAGCGGGAAATGCAAGAGGCACGGGTGGGCGAGGTGCAGCAAGAGCTCCAGGCTCTCGTGAAGAAACACGAGGCTTTGGAGCTTGACTCCAAGACACGAGAGTCCGAGCTTGCCGCGGCCCTCGAGAGCGCAAAGAATGCAAAGGCTGAAGCCCAAAAGGCCCTCCAGGATATTGAGGCAATGATGAAGATAGCGGCGGGTAAGGCATTCAATGTGCAAAGCAAGCATGTGAGAGTAAATTACTTGTTACTTACCCGAATCCGGAGCTCTCCAGGAGCATTCGCAGATTTGCCCCGCAGCATGTCGGATGCCGCGAAATTTTACCAGGCCGAGGAGGGAAGCTCGACGGAGAAGTTGTTCTGGTCCCAATATACTGGGCCCGAACACCCGATGCCTATGAGAGACCAGCTAAAGCAACTGGTCGAGCTACACAAGGCGGTCGAACAGGCCATGAAGGGCTTTATAGTCCGGATGTGGCCTGGCGACTCCCTCCCCAACAGCTACTTCGACCTGGTGCGGCGGCTTGTGGATGACTGCCCACGGCTAGAAGTCATCAAGCGGTCCATCTGTATCGAAGGTGCCCGCCGGGCTTTCGCCCGTGCAAAGGTGCACTGGGCCAAGATGGACGCCGAGAGGCTAGTGAAGGAGGGGCCGCCGCAGGGCAAGGAGTATCGCCACCCCGAGATGTATTGTGAGGGTGTCCTGAAGGATGCCCGTCTTGTAGTGGACGAGTGTGTGAAAAATGTAATATTTGAATGAACTTGCTCGTGTGATCCTGTATTATGAAAACTTGTTCATATGCGCTATGCAACGCCTGTTTGAATTTAAAATATTACCTTCTGTTCGGTTGTTTATCAAATCTGAGAGATGGCTAGTCGTCGGCTTCCGCCCCCATGCCACGAGTGCTGGGGTGTTTGGGATAAACCTGAGCACTCTTTTTCCCATTTTTGAGTCCTTCGAGGGAGGTGCTCAGCACAATGAACAAGGCAATCGGACTATGATGCTTTATCACTCTCACTTAGCCATAGAATTCTATAATTTTAAATTTTGGCGAAGCCCCTAGTATTTGGAAGGCCGAATTCGGGGCGCTATACACGCCTGAAGCCGGACAAAGCCGACTCCTCGCTCTAAGCGGCATAAGTCTTTAGGGACTCGAAACCTCTCGAACAACGACTAGTCTCTCGCCTTATCATGACAGTCAGTTTTAGCTTTCTCTACTGAGGTGCTTAGCCCAGCTGAACCGGGGCACAATCGTAGTAGTTCTCCCAGTGCTACCTTAGCCGATATAGCGGAACATAAGGTACCAGAACATGGGAGTCGGGCAAACCCAACTATTGACCCAAGACATGATTCGGAGCTGATGCATATAATGCTATAAGTTCGGGGTGCCGCACTGTCAAAAGTGTTCAGACTTCTAACGCCGTATTATGGGGTACGCTTAAGCCCCTGGCGTATTGGCCATACCAGAGTGTACGGGTGCTGAATGTCATGAATGAACATATATGTATATAAAAAAAGAAGAATAGAGAATGCGATAATAGTCTAGTGTTATGCATTGTTTATTCAAAAAGGTGCGTTAAAGTAAAATGATACAAGTAGTGTGATAAGCAAAAAGTGGGACTATTTGACATGTCCCCTCCAAGGGAAAGTTGAGGAATGTTATTGAAAGCAGGTATTTCACTCATTATCATAGACCACCTGGGAATTCCATGATGCGACGTAGCTTTCTGCCTCCTTGGTTCTTGTATCGTGTGTCCGGCAAACATAATGTCGAACGGTGTTTCCAGAGAGTAAAGTCCTGAAAGAGAGAAAAAATAATAAGGCGGGAAGCCCCTAGTGCAGTTGAGCCGCGTCTTGGGGCGTGCCGTAGTCGTGCCACCCTCCCCACCTATGCCCATGGTATTTTCAATGCGTAATTATGTATGCGGGGCACAGATTTAGCCGTTTGGCTGGGACTGGGGTGGGGGCCGCATTGCTACACGAGCTCGGAACATGCCAGGCGGTCTTGTTGCCGATTTCTCCGGGCGTGCTTGAAGGTGTCCGGGTCTTGAATTGCCGAACTGGTGGATTGCCTTAAGAGGCTACTTTGCACTTCTGCTGCGAGGGCCGCAGTGTGCTCCTCCGTGCGGAGAGAGCGCTCTGTGTTTCCATTGACTGTGATGACCCCCCGAGGTCCTGGCATCTTGAGCTTGAGATATGCATAGTGCGGTACCGCATTGAATATCGCAAATGCGGTTCGCCCGAGCAGTGCATGATAGCCACTACGGAACAGGACTATATCGAAGATTAACTCCTCGCTTCGGAAGTTATCCGGGGCTCCGAAGACCACTTCCAGTGTGACTGAGCCTGTGCAATGGGCCTCTACACCTGGTATGACGCCTTTGAAGGTCATTTTTGTGGGTTTGATCCTTGAGGGGTCTATGCCCATTTTGTGCACTGTGTCTTGATAAAGAAGGTTCAGGCTGCTGCCGCCATCCATAAGGACTCGAGTAAGGTGAAATCCGTCAATGATTGGGTCTAGAACCAGTGCGGCGAATCCGCCATGACGGATACTAGTGGGGTGGTCCCTGCGATCGAAGGTGATCGGAGAGGAGGACCATGGGTTGAATTTTGGGGCGACTGGCTCCAACGCATATACGTCCCTGAGCGCACGCTTCTGCTCCCTCTTGGGGATGTGGGTTGCGTATATCATGTTCACCGTCCGCACTTGTGGGGGGAACCACTTCTGTCCTCTGGTGTTCGGCTGCCGGGCTCCTCCTCATCATCGCTATGTGACCCCTTATCTTTGTTTTCAGCATTTAACTTGCCGGCCTGCTTGAACACCCAACAATCCCTGTTGGTGCGGTTGGCTGGCTTGTCGGGGGTGCCGTGTATTTGACACGAGCGATCGAGTATACGGTCCAAACTGGACGAGCCCGGAGTGCTTCTTTTGAATGGCTTTTTCCGCTGACCGGGTTTAGAGCCTTTGAATCCGGCATTGACTGCCGTATCCTCGATATTGTCGTTGTTGATGCGGCGCTTATGTTTGTTGCGACATGCCCTGCCATTGCCGTCCATGGTATCCGAAGTACCATGGTTCTTTGATATGTTATTGTTGTGAGCCAGCCAGCTGTCTTCGCCCGCACAAAAGCGGGTCATGAGTGTCGTGAGGGCTGCCATAGATTTCGGCTTTTCCTGGCCAAGGTGCCGGGCGAGCCACTCGTCGCGGATGTTGTGCTTAAAAGCTGCTAGGGCCTCTGCATCCGGACAACCGATGATTTGATTTTTCTTTGTTAGGAACCGTGTCCAGAATTGCTTGGCCGATTCCTCTAGCTGCGGAATTATGTGGCTCAAGTCATCGGCATCTGGTGGTCGCACATAAGTTCCCTGGAAGTTGTCGAGGAATGCGGCTTCCAGATCTTCCCAACAGCCGATGGATTCTGCTGGCAGGCTATTGAGCCAATGCCGAGCTAGTCCTTTGAGCTTGAGTGGGAGGTATTTGATGGCGTATAGATCGTCGCCGTGGGCCATGTGGATGTGCAAGAGGAAGTCCTCGATCCATACCGCAGGATCTGTTGTGTCATCGTATGATTCGATATTTACAGGTTTGAAACCCTCTGGGATTTGGTGATCCATTACTTCGTCTGTGAAGCATAGGGGGTGTGCGGCGCCTCTGTACTGGGCTATATCGCGATGCAACTCAAATGAGTCTTGTCCACTGTGTTCGGCCCAGCCGGATTTACTTTTACTGTATCCGGTGTGTCAGTTATCGTTTCGCATAGTGGCGCGCCCTCGTGATCCGTAGATTGATCTTGCGTGTTTTGCTTTGTCCTCCAATATGTCTCGCAGGTCTGGCGTATTTCCCCATGCCTTAATATTTTTATTTGAATGGTGTCGGAGTGCGGGCTGAGCTTTTGGCTGGAATGCCTCTCTGTCGCGGCCACGAGGTGGCCGATCAGCCGCGTCAGACGCTGGAGATGTAGGTTTTGGTGCCTCCTCCTTCAGTTGGGGTAGCAATCTGCGCTTTGGGTAACTCTTGGAGGGACGTTCGAGTTTATATTCCTCGGCCGCAAGGACTTCAGTCCATCTGTCGGCTAGGAAATCTTGATCAGCTTGAAGCTGTTGTTGCTTTTTCTTAAGGCTATTGCCATGGCTATAAGATGGCGCTTGAAGCGCTCTTGTTCGATGGGATCCTCAGGCACGACAAATTCGTCATCGTCGAGGCTTGCCTCGTATTCAGAGGGAGGCATGTAATTATGAAAGTGCGTTATATCGACTAGAGGGGGGGCGAATAGGCGATTTTTATGAAAGTCTTCAAAACGTGAGAATTATGAAGACAAACAGCGAAGATTATGCCTATTACTATGCAGCGGAAGTTAGATTACACTAGGCCAGCCATGGTCATGTATTCAATAGAGTGAAAGCACAATGATAAACAACTACAGTGTAATAAGGATCAGGTAGGAAGAAGTTATGAAGCCAAACAGATCATACATTCACGTTGTGAAGACAAAAGATAGAGCAGGTATGCAATGGCTTCACAATGAGTAACAGTAAGAAAAGGAAGTGAAGATGAAACCAGTGACTCGTTGAAGACAATGATGTGTTGGACCAGTTCCACTTGCTGTGACAACTGTACGTCTGGTTGGAGCGGCTAGGTATTTAAACCTTAGGACACACAGTCCCGGACACCCAGTCCTGAACACACAGTTCAGGACACCAAGTCCTCACCGTATTCTCCTTGAGCTAAGGTCACTTAGTCCTCGCCCAATCACTCTGGTAAGTCTTCAAGGTAGACTCCCAAACCTTCACAAACTTCGTTCACTGGCAATCCACAATGTCTCTTGGATGCTCTGAACGCGACGCCTAACCATCTGGAGGATTCACAGTCCTCAAGTGTAATAAGTCTTCAGATCACACAGACAAGAAGACCTAAGTGATGCCCAATTTGCTCTGGCTCTGGGTGGTTAGGGCTTTTCTCCTCACTAGGAATTTTCTCTCAAAGGCTTCGAGGTGGGTTGCTCTCAAACAACAAAAGCCGTGCACTGAAATCTGAGCAGCCAACCGTTTATGGTTGTGGGGGTGGGCTATTTATAGCCACTTGGCAACCCGACCTGATTTGTCCGAAATGACCCTGGGTCACTAAGGAACTGACACGTGTATCAATGATCAGATTTTAAACTCTCATGGCAACTTTACTTGGGCTACAAGCAAAGCTGACTTGTCCGGCTCTGGACAAGATTCGCTCTCATTGTCTTCACTCGAAGACATAGGTTTTTAATTTGGGCATCACTTCAGTCATTCTAACTGGTTCTCCTGGACCCCACTTAACAGTACGGTGGTTCCTATGACTCAACACAAAAGAAAAGGAACTATGAAAGATCTAAGTCTTCGAGCTCCATATGCTTCATAACGTGTCTTCTTTTGTCATAGTCTTCAAATTGAATATCTTCATGTACCACCTTTGTCTTCAATGTCTTCATACATTTTTAGGGGTCATCTCTGGTAGTAAAACCGAATCAATGAGGGACTTCTACCTGTATTATCCTGCAATTCTCACAAACACATTAGTCCCTCAACTAGGTTTGTCGTCAATACTCCAAAACCAACTAGGGGTGGCACTAGATGCACTTACAATCTCCCCCTTTTTGGTGATTGATGACAAACTAGTTGAAGTTTTCAACAGGGAATATAGTCTGTGAAATTGTAAAGGAATTGTCTTCATAAGTTGCAAGGGCTCCCCCTGAAGATGTGCATATAAGTTAATTTGCTTTTGGAATGCAAATGCACATGACAGGTTGTACTTGTGGAGATCCACTTCAGCTTATGATGACAATCCATTATGCATGTGAAAGTATATGAAGATAATGACATGCATAATGGAAAATGGACGTCTGCAGAATGAGATAAGTGTGGAATTTATCGTCGCACATGCGGAATTTATCTTCGCAAACAGAGTGGCAAACAAGTAGCAGACGACCATCGAGTTTTAGTGTTTACAACTCAAAGAACCAAATGAAGCAAAAACAAGAGTTGTAAACACGAAGCAAAATATAACAAAACATAAGGCACCCGCCCATATTGACCCGCTTGAAGACTATAAACATCATATGCTTCTCCCTCTTTTGTCAGTAATGACCAAAAAGGTTTGAAGACATAGAGTTTTCTACGCGTTCCCAGGCGCAGCAGGGTCGATGGAGTTGTTTGGCGGTGCAGAGCTTGGAGGTGCTGAAGCAGGTGGCGGTGATGTAGCATCATCGTCTTCATCAATGATTCTGGCAGTGACTGTGGTAGCAGATGAAGAAAACTCAGAGTCTTCAAGTGATGGTGTGTTGCGCATCACAGCCCTTCTAGGAGGTGTGGTGTCAAACTTGAAGCGCTCTGTGAAGACATCCTCTTCAAGTTCAGCTTCAGTGCATATCATTGAGAGCCCTTTCCATGTACGACGGCAAGTCTCATGTGTAACGAAGGCATTCTTGGTGGCAAGGTTTCGAAGACGATTGACATCCACCAAGAGGCTTTTCATCTGACGCTTTAGCCAGTCGTGATGCCTATCTTGCTTTTGGTGAAGGTCCACAAGAAGCTCTCGGTCAGTGAGGGCATGAGCGCGCTTCTTGGGTCTATGAGCATTTGTGCTGTCTGTGGCTTCAGTAGATGCTGGGTGTGGCGCACGTGTAGTGCCAGCCAACGGATACACCTTGGATATGGCTTCAACACCTTCAACGTTCTGCATGAAGCTCTGGTGTTCTGCATTTTGAAGACTTATTGGTTGCTTGGCAGGTTCGGGATATATGGCTTCATCAGAGGTATCCACATCTGGCAGGAAGATCCGATGGTTTCGGGCTGAGGGCTGATACGAGATCGCAGAGTGCAGTTTGATTAGCCTCATCACCCAAGGAGCATAGAACTTCAAACCAAATAATTCTGAGCCTGACGCTGCAAGTTGGCGTATGAAGAGATCCTGTGAGTTGAAGCATTTGCCATGCAGGATATAGAATATGAGAGTCTTCATTGCACCCTCAATCTTGGCATGTGGAGAGTGTCCCTTAATGGGCCAGAGAGTCCGCCGGATGATGTGATATATGGTCCTGGGCAGGTACTCTAGGTCTTCAACGAAGAACTCAGTAGGATAGGGTGCATCATGGGGCAATGGCTTCATCATTGAGATCTTTGACGAAGGGGCCGGCTTTGAAGCTTTTGTCTTCTTTGACTGTTTTGGCTTCGGCACAGCAGGAGCTTCATCAGACTCAGAATCAGCTGGAGGGTCATTCACGGCAGTCCCTTGGACTAAGATGTGAGTGATAAGGCCCTCAAGGTTGGCAAACGGACCGATGACATTGGGTTCTGCGTAGCGTGTGCCATCTGCCCTTGGTGCGGAGGGGCCAGGGTTGAAGTCTAACCCAAATTTCTTCTTGTTCAGCTTCGCAGATTGTTGAGCAAACTGGTAGTTGCGCTTGAATAGGTTATCGTCACGACACCAGAGGAGTGACGACGGATGCGCATCATCAGGTTGTGGTCCTCGGACCATGCATGGGTAGAAGCCTTGAGCAATGGCTTCATCTCTGGTCCTGGGCATGAGATTCTTGAAACGGATGTCCCCCCATGGTCTTCTGATGGCACTTTTCTCAGCATACTCCTGAGTGACGAAGTCGTATTTGAACCACTGTTCTGCCCAATAGCGTCGAATCCATTGGATCCGGGTCTTGCGCTGCCCATAGCTCTCTTCTGGATCTGTTTTGTACATTTCTGCCAAGTCTTCAGGCAGATCTTTGGAAGTTCCCTCACGTCTCTGTCTGCCCCCCTTCCTTGCTGCTGCTTCTGAAGCCATAAACTTTAACTTGAAAGGCTTCAAAACTTTCAAAGGCTTCAAGGGCTTTCTTTTTCTGGACCAACAGGAACTGGCTTCAGGAGAGTTTATGTGATGCTGTAGGAATTCAGACTTGGAACTGCTAGACGGAAATGGGAGATGATGCCGAGCAGTTCAGTCCTCTGTGCCCTAACTTGGCGACGGAAGACACCTATGGCGACGGCGGAGAGGACGATGTCCGCAGTCGGCGTGAGGACGGCGTCGGAGAAGTTGCGGTAGCGAAGCGCTTCGTCGCCGGCGTCGTCGAGTGCTAGCGGTGGCGCTAGGGTTCATGCGAGGGTGGAAGAAGGAGATAATGACCGCGGTAAGTGTGAACTTATAGGCGCAGGGGCGGCACTGCGCTATTACTCAGGTGCCCCTGGCGATTCACATTTGAGTAGTACGTGGCCATCATGCGGTATTTTGGGGGCAGTTCCACATCCAACGCACGCCTGGATTGTCGGGCGGTCGTTCCTACTTCTCCGGATTTTATGTGGATAAATGAGCATTGAAAACGGACTTTATGGTTGTCTCTTTATCTTCTGCTGACAAGGACGCAGTGAAGACATTCGACAGTTTCAATAGAATGCATATGACTTGGAGAGACAGAATTTGAGATGGAAAGCATAGAGAGATTAGGGTCCGATCACATTCACTTAGTTCAAAAGATTCAAACAAGAATACATAGCTATAAGTGAATGCTGTAGAGGACAGAGCACCAGTATATATATATCTATATAATCAATGTAGTGAAGATAATCATGAAGACATGTTGAGTTCGAAGCCAAACCAAATGTGAAGATATTTCAAGGTAACGCCATGAGTGAAACACTTCAAAATTGAACGTTTGGTGGTGGCGTTACCCACCGTATAGGAAGTATTAGACCCAGACACGACGCACAATTATCATGGCGCTCCAAAGTCAAATTCCACATTGATGTATTCACACTTAGAATGTATGTCTTCATTGATTGAAGATATACTGTACTTTGTGTGTTGCACATCTAAGTCAACATATGCATAAGTGTTAGGATGTGTGCCTGATCACAGGACATTTGAGGATTCCAGGATATTTAGCTCACACCGTAACTTGCAAAACCTCTTCTCATCCAAGGGCTTGGTGCAGATATCTGCCAATTGTTCTTCAATGTTGACATGTATGATATCAATGTCTTCCTTCACAACATGATCTCTGAGAAAGTGATGACGAATTTCAATGTGCTTTGTCTTCGAGTGCTGAACTGGGTTGTTGGCAATCTTGATGGCGCTTTCGTTGTCGCAGTAAAGTGGCACTTGCTTCAGATGAATGCCATAGTCCTTGAGTGTTTGCTTCATCTACAGAAGCTGAGCGCAGCAAGATCTAGCAGCAATGTATTCAGATTCAGCAGTGGAAAGAGATACACAGTTCTGCTTCTTTGAAGACCAACATACAAGTGATCGTCCCAGAAAGTGACATGTGCCTGATGTAGACTTGCGATCAACCTTGTCACCAGCATAATCAGCATCCGAAAATCCAACCAAATCAAACTCTGAGCCCTTTGGATACCATAATCCTAGAGTTGGGGTGTGAGCCAAATATCGAAGAATTCGCTTCACAGCTAAGTGATGCGACTCCTTTGGTGCCGCTTGAAATCGAGCACACATGCAAACACTAAGCATAATATCTGGCCTAGATGCACATAAATAAAGCAAAGAACCAATCATGGAGCGGTATACCTTTTGATCGAACTCTTTACCATTGTCGTCAGGAGCCAGATGATGTTTGGCTGGCATTGGTGTTGTGAAGCCATTGCAGTCTTGCATACCGAACTTCTTCAGGCAATCTTTGAGATACTTCTCTTGAGATATGAAGATGCCATTGTGTTGTTGTCGTATTTGAAGACCAAGGAAGAACTTCAGCTCCCCCATCATGGACATCTGATATTGCTATTGCATCATATATCCAAACTCTTCACTACACTTCTGATTGGTGCAGCCGAAGATAATGTCATCCACATATATTTGGCACACAAACAGTTCACCATCATATGTCTTCGTGAAAAGAGTGGGATCCAGGGAGCCAGGTATGAAGCCTTTGCTCTTCAGGAAGTATTTGAGTGTGTCATACCAGGCCCTAGGGGCTTGTTTGAGGCCGTATAGTGCCTTGTTGAGTTTGTATACCATGTCAGGATGTTTTGGATTTTCAAAGCCAGGCCGTTGTGCAACATACACTTCTTCTTCAATCTTGCCATTGAGAAAGGCACTTTTCACATCCATTTGATATAGAAGTATGTTATGATGATTTGCATAGGCCAACAGTATGCGTATGGCTTCAAGCCTAGCCACAGGAGCAAATGTTTCATCAAAGTCAATGCCCTCCACTTGAGTATATCCTTGAGCAACGAGACGAGCTTTGTTTCTGACAACTTGACCATGCTCATCTTGCTTGTTGCGGTATATCCATTTGGTGCCTATTATGTTGTGCTTCCGTGGATCAGGACGCTTAACCAGTTCCCATACATTATTCAGTTCAAACTGTTGAAGCTCTTCTTGCATAGCTTGAATCCATTCAGGTTCCATGAAGGCTTCTTCAATTTTCTTGGGTTCTGATATTGATACGAATGCGAAGTGCCCACAGAAATTCGCCAGTTGAGTTGCCCTTGAACAAGTGAGTGGACCAGGTGCATTGATGCTGTCAATTATTCTGTCAATTTGCACTTCATTGGCAACACGAGGGTGTACAGGGCGAAGACTTTGCTCTTGCCGATCTGTGTTGTAGTTGGGAGGAATGTCTTCAGGCTGAGCATTGTCTTCATGTTGATCAGGTGCTGAGATGATAAGTTCTTCTTCAGGATGAGCTTCAGAAGGTATAATCTCTCCAGTTCCCATAAGCTTGATTGATTCATTAGCTGGAACTTCATCTAGCACATTTGGCAGTTGCTCTCTTTGTGAACCATTTGTCTCATCGAACCGCACATCCACTGTTTCAACCACTTTGTAATGAAAGAGATTGAAGACTCTGTAGGAGTGCGAATCCTTTCCATATCCAAGCATAAAGCCCTCATGTGCTTTTGGTGCAAACTTTGAGGTGTGGTGTGGGTCCTTGATCCAGCACCTTGCGCCAAATACTCTGAAGTAACTGACATTTGGCTTCTTGCCAGTTAGGAGCTCATAAGATGTCTTGTTCAGAAGCTTGTGAAGATAAACACGATTGATTGTATGGCATGCAGTGTCAATGGCTTCAGTCCAGAATTTTCTTGGAGTCTTGTATTCATCTAGCATAGTTCTGGCCATCTCAATGAGTGTTCTGTTCTTGCGTTCGACGACGCCATTCTGCTGTGGCGTGTACGGAGCTGAGAATTCATGTGTGATGCCCAAGGTATCAAGATATGTATCAAGGCCAGTGTTCTTGAATTCAGTGCCATTGTCACTTCTGATGTGCTTTATCTTGGCGCCAAAATTGTTCATAGCTCGATTGGCGAAGCGTCTGAAGACATCCTGCACTTCAATCTTGTAAAGGATTATGTGCACCCACGTATATCTAGAATAATCATCAACAATGACAAAACCATAGAGGCAAGCAGAAGTAGTAAAAGTTGAGTAGTGAGTGGGACCGAAAAGATCCATGTGGAGCAGTTCGAAGGGTTGTGTAGTAGTCATGATTGTCTTCGAAGGACGTTTTGCCCTTGTCATTTTCCCTGCTTCACACGCACCGCATAAGTGATCTTTCTTGAACTTGACGCCCTCGATGCCTATGACATGCTTCTTCTTCGCAAGGGTGTGGAGGTTCCTCATGCCGGCATGCCCAAGCCTCCGATGCCAAAGCCAGCATTCTGAAGCTTTTGCAAGAAGACATACTGCCAGTTGTGGCCCTGCTGAGAAATCTACCACGTACAAATCATCTTTCCGGTACCCTTCAAACACCAGAGACTTGTCAGATTCCATTAGTACCAGGCAATGATATTTTCCAAACATTACGATCATGTTCAAATCACAAAGCATTGAGACAGACATTAAGTTGAAGCCAAGGGATTCAACAAGCATGACTTTATCCATGTGTTGATCCTTTGAGATTGTAACTCTGCCTAGACCCAATACCTTACTTTTACCAGTGTCAGCAAATGTGATGTGACTCTTGTCGGATGGACGTAAGGTTGAGTCCATAAGAAAGCTTCTTTTGCCAGTCATGTGATTTGTACACCCACTGTCAATAATCCATTTTGAAGACTTTGAAGTCGCTGGTGTCGTACCCTACAGTGCAGTTAGGGGGATAGGCTTCACGAAGAGAATTGTGAAGCAAAAACATTTAACAAACCAGTGGGTTACGAAAACTTAGATCCAGATTAGGACTAATAGGGAGAGTAGCATGCGATTCATGAACGAAGTACATAATGATGCCATTTGGGCATTTTATCTTGCGCCCCACAAGATTTTTAAGGTCCCCAGCAATAGCATCAGAAGATTTTGTTTTTGTGCTGGAGACCTTTCGCTGCAAAAGAGAGTTAAGCTTTCTTAACCACCCACATCTTCAAGGGTGGCCTGGAAGCTATAAGTCTAAGTGCAGCATCTGAGAATTTTGGCTTTGAAGCCTTAGCAATCAGTCTAGCAGGTGGACAATAATACCCATAGGAATAAGCAGAATAATTTTTGGTCATATGAACATGACGGTTCGAAGAACCGCTCTCATATTCGTATGCCTGAGTATGGTTTCCCTGCAAAACATTTGCGTTAGTGTGACTCAGGTGAGTCCTCTGTTTGTATGAAGCCTTTGGACTGTATGAAGCCTTTGGTCTGAGGTTTGTCTTCTTCAAGTGAGGTGTCATGAAGACATTCACAGGAAGATTTTCCAGACACTTTTTCGGAACCCAGATCTTCTTCATAGGCGGTCCATTCCTACAGTTAGTACCAATGTACCTGGCAAACACTTCACCATTTTGATTCTTAAATAGTTTATAGTTTGCATCAAAGGATTCATCAATGATAATGGGGTTAGCACAAGTGAAGCCAGATAAATTGGATGGATCTACTGAAAGTTCCTTTGCAGCAACCCATGTGGTTTTGGGGTACTGCTCAGGTTTCTAGTAAGAGCCATCTGCGTTTATTTTCCTCACGAACCCAACACCCTCTTTCCTGGGGTTTCGGTTCAGAATCTGCTTCTTGAGGACATCACATAATGTCTGATGTCCTTTAAGACTTTTGTACATCCCTGTTTCAAGCAATGTCTTCAACCTAGCATTCTCATCAGCAATAGCAGTGGTATCCTCAGCAGAGGGGTTAGTTACCACATCAACAGTTGAAGATACTGCAACAGCAGTAGCAGTGGAACATTCAGCAACAGAAGTAGCATTATCACGCTCAATGCATTTAAGACATGGTGGTTCAAATCCTTCCTGAGCGGAACTGATCTGTTCAGCGCGAAGTGACTCATTTTCCTTTTGAAGATCTTCATGAGCCGCTCTCAATTTCTCAAGTTCTTGCTTCCTTTGAAGATAATCATAAGAAAGCTTTTGATGAGTTGTTGAGAGAGTATCAAGACGATCTTCAAGTTCCTGATACTTAACGTGAAGATTTTTTATGTCTTCAATTAAGGATTCAGATCGAGTCATTTCAGCACCCAACAGATCATCGCTTCTGCCTAACAGTTTTTGAATATGTTCCATAGCTTTCTGTTGTTCAGTTGCAATTTTAGCAAGTATTTTGTAGCTGGGTTTTGAATCACAGTCAGAGTCATCGTCACTAGATGTTTGATAGCGAGTAGTGCGTGTGTTTACCTTGGCACCGCGTGCCATGAAGCAGTAGGTAGGAGGGGAGTCGTTCTTGTCATTTGCATCAATGTCGGTGATGCAGTCATTGTCTTCAGTGTTGAAGATGGACTTGGCGACGTATGCTGTAGCCAGACTCGCAATGCCAGAATCAGACTCCTCCTCAGACTCCACCTCTGCCTACTCAGAAGCGGACTCCTCCTGTGAATCCATTTCCTTGCCAACAAATGCACGTGCCTTGCCAGATGAGCTCTTCTTGTGTGATGAAGACTTTGAAGAAGACTTGGAAGAAGACTTTGAGTATTTCTTCTTCTTCTTATCTTCAGAATCATATTCCTTGCTCTTCTTCTTCCTTCTGTTCTCATTGTCCCATTGTGGACACTCAGAGATGAAGTGTCCAGTTTTCTTGCACTTGTGACATGTTTTCTTCTTGTAGTCATGAGCAGAAGCTTCATCATTCCTTGAGCTTGATCGTGAAGATTTTCTGAAGCCTTTCTTCTTGGTGAATTTTTGGAACTTCTTCACTAGCATTGCAAGTTCTCTTCCAATGTCTTCAGGATCATCAGAACAGCTGTCAGATTCTTCTTCAGATGAGGAAACAGCTTTTGCCTTCAAGGCACGAGTTCGCCCATAGTTTGGACCGTAGATATCTCTTTTCTCAGAAAGCTGAAACTCATGTGTGTTGAGCCTCTCAAGTATGTCAGACGGATCGAGTGTCTTGAAATCAGGACGTTCTTGAATCATCAGGGCTAGGATGTCAAACGAACTATCAAGTGATCTCAGCAGCGTCTTGATGATTTCATGTTTGGTGATCTCAGTGGCGCCGAGGGCTTGAAGCTCATTTGTGATGTCAGTGAGCCGATCAAATGTGTGCTGGACATTCTCATTGTCATTTCGCTTGAAGCGGTTGAAGAGGTTGCGAAGAACACTGATTCTTTGATCTCTCTGGGTTGAGACGCCTTCATTGACCTTGGAGAGCCAGTCCCAGACCAGCTTGGATGTCTTCAAGGCACTCACACGGCCATACTGTCCTTTTGTCAGATGGCCACAGATGATATTTTTGGCAGTAGAGTCCAGTTGAGTGAACTTCTTGACATCAGCAGCAGTGACACCTTCTCCAGCCTTGGGAACGCCGTTCTCGACGACATACCATAGGTCGACGTCAATGGCTTCAAGATGCACGCGCATCTTATTCTTCCAGTAGGGATATTCAGTTCCATCGAAGACGGGGCACGCAGCGGAGACTTTGATTATCCCTGCAGTCGACATAGCTAAAACTCCAGGTGGTTAAACCGAATCACACAGAACAAGGGAGCACCTTGCTCTGATACCAATTGAAAGTGCGTTATATCAACTAGAGGGGGGTGAATAGCGATTTTTATGAAAGTCTTCAAAACGTGAGAGTTATGAAGACAAACAGCGAAGATTATGCCTATTACTATGCAGCGGAAGTTAGATTACACTAGGCCAGCCATGGTCATGTATTCAATAGAGTGAAAGCACAATGACAAACAACTGCAGTGTAATAAGGATCAGGTAGGAAGAAGTTATGAAGCCAAACAGATCATACATTCACGTTGTGAAGACAAAAGATAGAGGAGGTATGCAATGGCTTCACAATGAGTAACAGTAAGAAAAGGAAGTGAAGATGAAACCAGTGACTCGTTGAAGACAATGATGTGTTGGACCAGTTCCAGTTGCTGTGACAACTGTACGTCTGGTTGGAGCGGCTAGGTATTTAAACCTTAGGACACACAGTCCCGGACACCCAGTCCTGAACACACAGTTCAGGACACCAAGTCCTCACCGTATTCTCCTTGAGCTAAGGTCACTTAGTCCTCGCCCAATCACTCTGGTAAGTCTTCAAGGTAGACTCCCAAACCTTCACAAACTTCGTTCACTGGCAATCCACAATGTCTCTTGGATGCTCTGAACGCGACGCCTAACCGTCTGGAGGATTCACAGTCCTCAAGTGTAATAAGTCTTCAGATCACACAGACAAGAAGACCTAAGTGATGCCCAATTTGCTCTGGCTCTGGGTGGTTAGGGCTTTTCTCCTCACTAGGAATTTTCTCTCAAAGGCTTCGAGGTGGGTTGCTCTCAAACGACAAAAGCCGTGCACTGAAATCTGAGCAGCCAACCGTTTATGGTTGTGGGGGTGGGCTATTTATAGCCACTTGGCAACCCGACCTGATTTGTCCGAAATGACCCTGGGTCACTAAGGAACTGACACGTGTATCAACGGTCAGATTTTAAACTCTCATGGCAACTTTACTTGGGCTACAAGCAAAGCTGACTTGTCCGACTCTAGACAAGATTCGCTCTCATTGTCTTCACTCGAAGACATAGGTTTTTAGTTTGGGCATCACTTCAGTCATTCTAACTGGTTCTCCTGGACCCCACTTAACAGTACGGTGGTTCCTATGACTCAACACAAAAGAAAAGGAACTACGAAAGATCTAAGTCTTCGAGCTCCATATGCTTCATAACGTGTCTTCTTTTGTCATAGTCTTCAAAGTGAATATCTTCATGTACCACCTTTGTCTTCAATGTCTTCATACATTTTTAGGGGTCATCTCTGGTAGTAAAACCGAATCAATGAGGGACTTCTACCTGTATTATCCTGCAATTTTCACAAACACATTAGTCCCTCAACTAGGTTTGTCGTCAATACTCCAAAACCAACTAGGGGTGGCACTAGATGCACTTACAAATTATCATCCTCCGCCTCTCCATCTGCCGCTCTCTCGGGAGGGCTGGCTTCTCCATCCTCCTGCCCTAAATCTTGCTAGAGGGGATTGTTGCCGTCTTCGGCACTGTCCGGGGTTCTATTATCTCATGTGCCGGTATCACCACTTTTGCCTTGGCGGGACTTAGAGCGGCGCCGCTGACGTCGGCGCTTGGGCTGCTTCTTGGAGGGGTCATCCTCCTTTGTCCCATCGCCATTGCCTTCTTTGGGTGTGTCCACCATATATATATATATATATATATATATATATATATATATCATATGATGAGGTCGCTGTCCAATGCCCTGTGGGCAGTGGTTCTTGTTCGCCTCCTGCATCTTCGTCCATGCCGTCGATGTCTTCGGAGTCGAAGTCGAGCATGTCGGTTAAATCGTCGACAGTGGCTACTAAGTGGGTGGTGGGTGGGCGGCGAATTTCTTCGTCATCCGCGTCCCAATCCTGCCGGACATAGTTCGGCCAGGACTCTCCTGACAAGGAGAGAGACCTTAATGAGTTCATTATGGCGCCGAAGTGCGAGTGCTGAAAGATATCCGCGGAGGTAAACTCCATGATCGGTGCCCAGTCGGATTTGATAGGCACGGGCACAGGCGGTTCGGAGTCCGTGGCTGGGGAAGAATCCGGTAGTTCGGCGTCACGGCTCCCGTGAAGGGTAAGGTCGGTCCTCGGCTCGATCGCCGCTAAGAGTACGGCCTCCGTGGCGGGTTTTATCCACCCGTCCATGGATGGCGCGATTGGCTCCGAATTGAGGGTCGGAGCAGTTGCCGGTGCGATCTCCTGAACATTGTCCGATGGTAGAGCTAAATCATGCTCATCGAGTCCGTGTGGCGCACTCGGCAGGGGCTCGAATCCATCGAAGATCGAGTCTTTGCGGATATCGGGCGTGTAGTTTAAGCTTCCAAACCTGACCTGGTGGACAGGGGCATAAATTTCGATCTGCTCCAGATGGCCAAGCGAGTTGGCCCGCAGTGTGAAGCCACCGAATACAAAGATCTGTCCGGGAAGAAAAGTCTCACCCCGGACTGCATCGCCATCGATGATTGAAGGAGCCATCAAGCCTAGTGGCGACGACACAGAGGAACTCTCAATGAAAGCACCAATGTCGGTGTCAAAACCGGCGGATCTCGGGTAGGGGGTCCCGAACTATGCGTCTAAGGCGGATGGTAACAGGAGGCAGGGGACATGATGTTTTACCCAGGTTCGGGCCCTCTTGATGGAGGTAAAACCCTACGTCCTGCTTGATTTATTCTTGATGATATGAGTAGTACAAGAGTTGATCTACCATGAGATCGGAGAGGCTAAACCCTAGAAGCTAGCCTATGGTATGATTGTATGTTGTTCTACGGACTAAAACCCTCTAGTTTATATAGACACCGGAGGGGGCTAGGGTTACACAAGGTCGGTTACAAAGGAGGAGATATACATATCCGTATTGCCTAGCTTGCCTTCCACGCCAAGTAGAGTTCCATCCGGACACGGGACGAAGTCTTCAATCTTATATCTTCATAGTCCAATAGTCCGGCCAAAGGATATAGTCCGGCTGTCCAGAGACCCCCTAATCCAGGACTCCCTCAGAAAGTATGAACCCTCGGCCTTGTTTCGAAGCATTGCCACACCGTTTACGCTCACTTTTACCATTAGTTACCTTGCTGTTTTTATATTTTCAGATTACAAAAACCTTTTTCTACCATCCATATTGCACTTGTATCATCATCTCTTCGCCGAACTAGTGTACCTATACAATTTACCATTTTATTGGGTGTGTTGGGGACACAAGAGACTCTTTGTTATTTGGTTGCAGGGTTGTTTGAGAGAGACCATCTTCATCCTATGCCTCCCACGGATTGATAAACCTTAGGTCATCCACTTGAGGGAAATTTGCTACTGTCCTACAAACCTCTGCACTTGGAGGCCCAACAACGTCTACAAGAAAAAGGTTGTGTAGTAGACATCACCACTCAAAGTCTCCTGGATTGTGTTTGTTCCAAAAAAGATCCTCGTGAAGGTTTCATTCCGTTTGGATTCCGTTTGATATTCCTTTTCTGCGAAACACTGAAATAGGCAAAAAAACAGCAATTTGCACTGGGATTTCGGTTAATAGGTTAGTCCCAAAATAATATAAAAGTGCATAATAAAGCCCATAAACATCAAAACATATAATATAATAGCATGGAACAATAAAAAATAGAGATACGCTTGAGACGTATCAAGCACCCCCAAGCTTAATTCCTGCTCGTCCTCGAGTAGGTAAATGATAAAAATAGAATTTTTGATGTGGAATGCTACCTAACATAATTTTCAATGTATTCTTTTTATTGCGGCATGAATGTTTAGATACGAAAGATTCTAGACAGAAGTTTAATATTGACATAAAAATAATAATACTTCAAGCAATGCTAACCAAGCAATCATGTCTTATCAAAATAACATAGCCAAAGAAAGCTTATCCCTACAAAATCATATATTTTGGCCATGCTTCATTTTCGTCACACAAAATGCTCCCATCATGAACAACCCTGATGACAAGCCAAGCAATTGTTTCATACTTTAGCCTTTTCAAACTTTTTCAACTTGCACGCAATATATGAGCGCGAGCCATGGATATAGCATTATGGGTGGAATTGAATATGATGATGGAGGTTGTGTGAGAAGACAAAAAGGGAGAAAGTCTCACATTGACGCGTCTAATCAACGGGCTATGGAGATGCCCATCAATTGATGTCAATGCAAGGAGTAGGTATTTCCAAGCAACGGATGCACTAGAGCTATGGATATATGAAAGCTCAACAAAAGAATCTAAGTGGGTGTGCATCCAACTTGCTTGCTCACGAAGACCTAGGGCATTTGAGGAAGCCCATTGTTGGAATATACAAGCCAAGTTTTATAATGAAAAATTCCCACTAGTATATGAAAGTGACAACATAAGAGACTCTCTATCATGAAGATCATGGTGCTACTTTGAAGCACATGTGTGGAAAAAGGATAGTAACATTGCCCCTTCTCTCTTTTTCTCTCATTTTTTCTCGGCCTATTTTTTATGGCCTTTCTCTCTTTTTTCTCTTTTTTCGAAGAACTTTCCTCACATGGGACAATTCTCTAATAATGAAAATCATCACACTTTTATTTACTTTACAACTCAAGAATTACAACTCGATACTTAGAACAAAATATGACTCTATGTGAATGCCTCCGGCGGTGTACCGGGATATGTAATGAATCAAGAGTGACATGTATGAAAGAATTATGAATGTGGCTTTGCCACAAATACGATGTCAACTACATGATCATGCAAGGCAATATGACAATGATGGAGCATGTCATAATAAACGGAACGGTGGAAAGTTGCATGGCAATATATCTCGGAATGGCTATGGAAATGCCATAATAGGTAGGTATGGTGGTTGTTTTGAGGAAGATATAAGGAGGCTTATGTGTGATAGAGCGTATCATATCATGGAGTTTGGATGCACCGGCGAAGTTTACACCAACTCTCGAGGTGAGAAATGGCAATGCACGGTACCGAAGAGGCTAGCAATGATGGAAGGGTGAGAGTGTGTATAATCCATGGACTCAACATTAGTCATAAAGAACTCACATACTTATTGCAAAAATCTACAAGTCATCAAAACAAAGTACTACGCGCATGCTCCTAGGGGGATAGATTGGTAGGAAAAGACCATCGCTCGTCCCCAACCGCTACTCATAAGTAAAGCAATCAAAGAACACCCAATGCTTCAAATTTGTCACACAACTTTTACCATACGTGCATGCTACCAGACTTGCCAACTTCAACACAAGTATTTCTCAGTTACATAATTACTCAACTAGCACAACTATAATATTACCACCTTTATATCTCAAAACAACTATTAAGAACCAAACTTCTCATAACATTTAATGCACTCTTATATGAAAGTTTTTATTATACTCATCCCGAATGTCTATCATATTAGGACTAATTTCATAACCAAAGCAAATTACCATGCTATTATAAAAGGCTCTCAAAATAATATAAGTGAAGCATGGGAGATCAATAATTTCTATAAAATAAAACCACCACCGTGCTCTAAAAAGATATAAGTGAAGCATTAGAGCAAAATTATCTAGCTCAAAAGATATAAGTGAAGCACATAGAGTATTCTAATAAATTCCGATTCATGTGTGTCTCTCCCAAAAGGTGTGTAAAGCAAGGATGATTGTGTTAAACTAAAAAGCAAAGACTCAAATCATACAAGACGCTTCAAGCAAAACACATATCATGTGGTGAATAAAAATATAGCTTCAAGTAAAGTTGCCGATAGATGAAGACGAAAGAGGAGATGCCTTCCGGGGCATCCAAAAGCTTAGGATTTTGGTTGTCCTTGAATTTTACCTTGGGGTGCCTTGGGTATCCACAAGCTTAGGCTCTTGCCACTCCTTGTTCCAAAATCCATCAAATCTTTACCCAAAAACTTGAAAACTTCACAACACAAAACTCAACAGAAAATCTCATGAGCCCCATTAGTATAAGAAAACAAATCACCACCTTAAGGGACTGTAATAAACTCATTATTTATTTATATTGGTGTTAAAACTACTATATTCTAACTTCTCTATGGTTCATACCCCCCGATACTAGCCATAGATTCATCAAAATAAGCAAACAACACATAAGAAACAGAATCTGTCAAAAAACAGAACAGTCTGTAGTAATCTGTATGTTTCGAATACTTTTGTAACTCCAAAAATCTTGAGAAATTAGGAAATCCTAAATAATTTGTATATTGATCTACTGCAGTTGGAATCAGTATTTTATCGCTCTCTGGTTCAAAATGAAAATTATTCTTGTGAGCGCATACTTTCTGTTTTTTTCAGCAATATTAAATAACAATCATACAAGAAGATCCTAAAGGCTTTACTTGGCACAAACACTAATTAAAACATAAAAACACAATCATAACAGAGGATAGATGATTTATTTATTACTAAACAGGAACAAAAAGCAAGAAACAAAAATAAAATTGGGTTGCCTTCCAACAAGCGCTATCGTTTAACGCCCCTAGCTAGGCATAAAAGCAAGAATAGATCTAGGTATTGCCATGATAATGATAAGGTAAATCGCGAAAACTCATCTCATACTCCCTACGTTCAGTAGCAAGCTTTCTTTGTGGCAAGCAAAGGTATTCAAAAGGGCTAAATTTATTGGGACAAAAGTCCCCAAGGTCAAGCTCGGGAGGTATTGGTTCCTCCTTGGGCCTCTCATATTGCACAACCAATTCATCATTATAAGCATTCTCTTGGCAAAAAGTCATGAGCCTTTGTTCAAGGGGAAAACCTAACCCATTGTTCTGGATAGCAAAATTATCATTAAGTTCAGAAATCCTGTCAATAAGAACATCAGTAGGAACCTTTTTTGTAAGGTTTTCATTAAAAGCAACATGATCTAAAAATCGTAAGCGCATTATGTCCTCTTGGTAAAAAAGGATTGCTTCTATGGGAGGACGGCCGGCATCCACCCTATAATGCGCAAAAATTTCATTGGCCTCTTTTATTATAAATCTGAACTCATGAGCTAAAAAGATGGTAGCTGCTTGCTTAACAGAAGAATGCTCAATATTAGAAAATTCTAGAAAAATCCTCTGTATGCAAGGATGCATATGGACAAATTGTCTTTCAAGTTCAACCACGAACAAAGATATAGCATCTGCAAGACTACTAGTTTTATGAAGAATAGACCCGCTCATGGTGGGCAAAGCACCGGCACAAGTAAAGAAATCTTGAATAACTCCTTTTCCAATAATATTACCACTACCAATCCAAAACTTTTTAGTGTGTAAAATAGTTAGTTCTTCATGAGGATAATCAAAGGCATAAATGTTTCCCCCTTCATTACTACTATCCTTTCCAATGATAACCTCCCCAGTTTCAGACATGGTGGCAACTAAATGAACTAGAGCGAACACACAAAAGGCAAGCGAAAGGAGATGAACGGAAAAATGGCGAATAAAACGGCAAGGGTGAAGTGGGGGAGAGGAAAACGAGAGGCAATTGGAAAATAATGTAATGCGAGGGATAAGAATTTATGATGGGTACTTGGTAAGTCTTGACTTGGCGTAGATCTCCCCGGTAACGCACCAGAAATCCTTCTTGCTACCTCTTAAGCATGCGTTGGTTTTCCCTTGAAGAGGAAAGGGTGATGCAGCAAACTAGCTAGCGTAAGTATTTCTCTTAGTTTTTGAGAATCAAGGTATCAATCCAGTAGGAGACTACACACAAGTCACCTAGTACCTGCACAAACAAACAAGAACCTCGCAACCAACACAATAAAGGGGTTGCCAATCCCTTCACGGTCACTTACGAAAGTGAGATCTAATAGAGATAATAAGATAAATATTTTTGGAATTTTTGTTGTATAGATTGAAAAGTAAAGATTGCAAAATAAATAGTAAACTAGAATTGTAGATCAGAAACTTATATGATGTAAAGTAGACCCGGGGGCCATAGGTTTCACTAGTGGCTTCTCTCAAGATAGCATAAATTACAGTGGGTGAACAAATTACTACTGAGCAATTGATAAAAACGCGCATAGTTATGATGATATCTAGGCATGATCATGAACATAGGCATCACATCCGTGTCAAGTAGACCGAAACGATTCTACATCTACTACTATTACTCCACATATCAACCGCTATCCAGCATGCATCTAGAGTATTAAGTTCAAAAGAACAGAGTAATGCATTAGGCAAGATGACATAATGTAGAGGGATAAACTCAAGCAATATGATATAAACCCCATCTTTTTATCCTCGATGGCAAAAATACAATACGTGCCTTGCTGCCCCTGCTGTCACTGGGAAAGGACATCGTAAGATTGAACCCAAAGCTAAGCACTTCTCCCATTGCAAGAAAGATCAATCTAGTAGGCCAAACCAAACTGATAATTCGAAGAGACTTGCAAAGATATCAAATCATTCATATAAGAATTCAGAGAAGAATCAAATATTGTTCATAGATAATCTTAATCATAAACCCACAATTCATCGGATCTCGGCAAACACATCGCAAAAAGAATTACATCGAATAGATCTCCATGAACAATGAGGAGAACTTTGTATTGAGATCCAAAGAGAGAGAAGAAGCCATCTAGCTAATAACTATGGACCCGATGGTCTGTGGTAAACTACTCACACATCATCGGAGAGGCTATGGCGTTGATGTAGAAGCCCTCCATGATCGAATCCCCCTCCTGCAGATTTCCGGAAAAGGTCCTCAGATGGGATCTGACGGGTATAGAAGGTCCGTGACAACTATCTTCGCTTCCCAGTCGCAGTCTAGGATCACAAACTTGAGGATTGTGATCACCACAACCAAGAAGGGCTCCATGTCAAGCTCTGCTTTCATGGCGAAGATGAAGAATCTTGCAGATGAGCTAGCTGCTGCTGGCCGTCCGGGGTCAGATCCAGAGATGGTGGACTATTTTCTGGCAGGACTAGACCGTGACTATGATCCAGTGGTTGCGATGATTGGTGCTGTCAAAAATCAGATCACCCTAGACGATATTTTTGTGCAAATCTTTGCCTTTGATCAGAGGATGGAGATTCTTGGCGATTCATCATCAGGCAGCTTCCACACTTCTGCTAATGCGGCATACAGAGTCCATGGCCAAGCTCGTGGGAGATCCTACCATGGGCGAGGAGGAAGGGGGCGCGGTCATGGCGACCGACAGCCCTCTCCTGCTGGTGGAGGCGGTGGCAACAGAGGATGCCCTCGACAACAGCAGCAGCACGGGCGCGATCAACAACAGCATGACTACCCTGAATGTCAGATCTGCCTTAAGCATCATCCAGGGGGTGCACGCTCATGCTGGTGGCGCTATGAAGAAAACGACCAGGAGGAGAAGGGGGCACATGTTGTCTCCTACGGTCTGGATACAAATTGGTATGCCGACACCAGAGCTACAAACCACATCACTGGCGAACTTGACAAGCTGACAATGCGGGAAAGGTACAATGAAGGCGATCAAATTCACACGGCAAGTGGTTCAGGTACGGAGATCACACATATTGGAAGTACAATCGTTAAAAACCTGTAAAAAATTATACTTGAAAGATGTCTTACATGTTCCTGAAACATCCAAAAATCTTATTTCCGTCCATAGATTCACTCTTGACAACAATGTTCTTATAGAGTTTTACCCTCACTTTTTCTTGGTTAAGGACCTAACAACAAGGAGAATCATTCTTAGAGGACGATGCGTGGGAGGCCTCTACCCACTCATATCATCATCATCATCATCCTGGTTCAACAAACAAGCAAATGTCGTCACCAAGCCATCTTCAGCAAAGTGGCATAGTCGTTTGGGTCATCCATCCTCAGTAATTGTTTGTTATATTCTTAGTAAAAATAAACTCTCATATGAGTCCAGTGTTGAGTCAGTTTGTAGTCCCTGTCAACAGGCCAAAAGTCATCAGTTACCCTATCCTATTTCTACCAGTGTATCTAATGCTCCACTACAACTTATATTCTCAGATGTATGGGGGCTAGCCCCCATTTCAGTGGGTAGATTTTCCTATTATGTAAGCTTCATTGATGACTATAGTAAATTTACTTGGTTTTACTTATTAAAGAAGCGGTCTGATGTTTTCCAAGTTTTTATCAACTTTCAAAATCTTGTTGAACGCAAACTGAATTCTAAGATCATCGCTATGCAAACCGACTGGGGTGGTGAGTATGAGAAACTTAACTCCTTTTTTAAAAACTTGGCATCTCACATCATGTCTCTTGCCCTCATGCTCACCAACAGAATGGATCAGCTAAAAGAAAGCACTATCACATTGTTGACGTAGGACTTGCATTGCTAGCAAATGCATCTATGCCACTCAAGTTTTGGGACGAAGCCTTTTTAACTGCTACCTATCTCATCAACTTGCCTCCAAGCAAAGTCATTAAGCTTGAAACACCCATCACACGGCTTCTTGGGGTAACACCTAATTACACATCTCTTCGTATCTTTGGTTGTGCATGTTGGCCAAATCTTCGACCCTACAACACACGTAAACTTGCCTTTCGCTCAAAACAGTGTGTCTTCTTAGGCTATAGCCCTATGCATAAAGGGGTAAAATGCTTAGATGTTCCTACCGGCAGGGTCTACGTCTCCCGAGATGTTGTTTTTGATGAATCCGTGTTCCCTTTTGCATCACTTCATCAAAATGCAGGTGTGCTACCTCTTGAGCATGCGTTGGTTTTCCCCTGAAGAGGAAAGGGTGATGCAGCAAAGTAGCGTAAGTATTTCCCTCAGTTTTTGAGAACCAAGGTATCAATCCAGTAGGAGACTACACGCAAGTCACCTAGTACATGCACAAACCAACAAGAACCTCACAACCAATGCGATAAAGGGGTTGTCAATCCCTTCATGGTCACTTGCAAAAGTGAGATCTGATAGAGATAATAAGATAAACATTTTTGGTATTTTTGTTGTATAGATTGAAAAGTAAAGATTGCAAAATAAATAGTAAAGTAGAATTGTAGATCGGAAACATATATGATGTAAAGTAGACCCGGGGGCCATAGGTTTCACTAATGGCTTCTCTCAAGATAGCATAAATTACGGTGGGTGAACAAATTACTGCCGAGCAATTGATAGAAAATCGCATAGTTATGATGATATCTAGGCATGATCATGAACATAGGCATCACGTCTGTGTCAAGTAGACCGAAACGATTCTGCATCTACTACTATTACTCCACACATCGACCGCTATCCAGCATGCATCTAGAGTATTGAGTTCAAAAGAACAGAGTAACGCATTAGGCAAGATGACATGATGTAGAGGGATAAACTCAAGCAATATGATATAAACCCCATCTTTTTATCCTCGATGACAACAATACAATATGTGCCTTGCTTCCTGATATGTCTCCGTCGTATCTACTTTTCCAAACACTTTTGCCCTTGTTTTGGACTCTAACTTGTATGATTTGAATGGAACTAACCTGGACTGACATTGTTTTCAGCAGAATTGCCATGATGTTGTTTTATGTGCAGAAAACAAAAGTTTTCGGAATGACCTAACACTCCACGGAATATCTTACAATAAATAATAAAAAATCCTCGCAAAAGATGAAGACCAGGGGGCCCACACCCTTCTCACGAGGGTGGGGGCGCCCCCCCTAGGGCGCGCCCCCTACCTTGTGGGCCCCCTAGAGACCTCCCAACTCCAACTCCAACTCTATATATCTGCTTTCGGGGAGAAAAAATAGGAGAGAAGAAATCATCACGTTTTACGATACGGAGCCGCCGCCAAGCCCTAAAACCTCTCGGGAGGGCTGATCTGGAGTCCGTTCAGGGCTCCGGAGAGGGGAATCCGTCGCCATCGTCATCATCAACCATCCTCCATCACCAATTTCATGATGCTCACCACTGTGCATGAGTAATTCCATCGTAGGCTTGCTGGACGGTGATGGGTTGGATGAGATTTATCATGTAATCGAGTTAGTTTTGTTAGGGTTTGATCCCTAGTATCCACTATGTTCTGAGATTGATGTTGCTATGACTTTGCTATGCTTAATGCTTGTCACTAGGGCCCGAGTGCCATGATTTCAGATCTGAACCTATTATGTTTTCATCAATATATGAGAGTTCTTGATCCTATCTTGCAAGTCTATAGTCACCTATTATGTGTTATGATCCATTAACCCCGAAGTGACAATAATCGGGATACTTACCTGTGATTACCGTAGTTTGAGGAGTTCATGTATTCACTATGTGCTAATGCTTTGTTCCGGTTCTCTATTAAAAGGAGGCCTTAATATCCCTTAGTTTCCATTAGGACCCCGCTACCACGGGAGGGTAGGACAAAAGATGTCATGCAAGTTCTTTTCCATAAGCACTTATGCCTATATTCGGAATACATGCCTACATTGCATTGATGAATTGGAGCTAGTTCTGTGTCACCCTATGTTATGACTATTACATGACGAACTGCATCCGGCATAATTATCCATTACTGATCCGATGCCTATGAGCTTTCCATATACTGGTTTACTCTTATTTACTTTCCCGTTGCTATTGTTACAATCACTACAAAATACCAAAAACATTACTTTGCTTTCATTACTCTTTTGTTACCGTTACCATCACTATCATATTACTTTGCTACTAAACACTTTCTTGCAGATACTAAGTTTCCAGGTGTGGTTGAATTGACAACTCAACTGCTAATATTTGAGAATATTCTTTGGCTCCCCTTGTGTCTAATCAACAAATTTGGGTTGAATACTCTACCCTCAAAAGCTGTTGCGATCCCCTATACTTGTGGGTTATCAAGACTAATTTTTGGCGCCGTTGCCGGGGAGCATAGCTCTATTCTTTGAGTCACTTGGGATTTATATCTGCTGGACACTATGAAGAACTTGAGAGATCCAAAAACCAAGATCTATCCCTCAACTACGAGGGGAGGTAAGGAACTGCCATCTAGCTCCGCACTTGATTCACCTTCTATTATGAGTAAGTTTGCAACACCTACACCTGCTTCTGCTATTCGTTCTGATATGTCACATGTTATTGATGATGCCACTTCTGCTATGCATGATACTTATGATGAAACTACCTCTATGCCTGATACTACTATGCCACTTAGTGATTTTCTCGATGAACAACTTGCTAGGGCTAGAGAAATTGAAAATATGGAATCTGATTATGATGATGAAAGTGATGATGAAGAATCACCTGTTATTCCTGAGGGTTATTTATTTGATCAAGAAGCTTATTTTGCTATTTTAGCTTGCAAAGATAGATATGAACTCAAAAGGTTATTAGCTAAATGGAATAAGCAATCTCTAAATGCTAGGATGAAACCTGGCCCTGCTTTTGCTACTTCACCTATCTGTGTTACTGATAAGGATTATGAATTCTCTGTTGATCCTGATATAATTACTTTGGTTGAATCTGATCCTTTTCATGGTTATGAATCTGAAACTGTTGTGGCACATCTTACTAAATTAAATGATATAGCCACCCTGTTCACTAATGATGAGAGATCTTGCTACTTTTATATCCTCAAAATATTTCCGTTCTCACTAAAGGGTGATGCTAAGATATGGTTTAATTCTCTTGATCCTGGTTGTGTGCGTAGTCCCCAGGATACGATTTACTACTTCTCTGCTAAATATTTCCTTGCTCATAAGAAACACGCTGCTTTAAAGGAAATATACAACTTTGTGCAAATTAAAGAAGAGAGTCTCCTACAAGCTTGGGGGAGGCTTCTCAAGTTACTTAATGCTTTGCCTGATCATCCTCTTAAGAAAAATGAAATACTTGATATCTTTTATAATGGACTAACCGATGCTTCCAAAGATTACCTGGATAGTTGTGCTGGTTCTCTTTTCAGGGAAAGAACACCGGACGAAGCTGAAATCCTATTGAACAATATTTTGACAAATGAAAATAATTGGGCACCTCCCGAGCCATCTCCTGAGCCAGCTCCTGCTCCAATTAATGAGCCTATTCCTAAACCAACTCCAAAGAAGAGAGGTATTCTATTTCTCAGTCCTAAAGATATGCAAGACGCAAAGAAATCTATGAAAGAAAAAGGTATTAAAGCTGAAGATGTTAAGAATTTACCTCCTATTGAAGAAATACATGGTCTTAATTTACCGCCTGTCGAAGAAACATATGATCTTAATCCTTTATTTATTGAAGAACCTCCTGACCCTGATAACCCGACAAAGGTAGTAAAGGTAAATTCTCTCTATAGATATAATAAAGCTGTAATCCCATTTACTAAAATTGCTAGCCCATGCTTAGATGAGTTTGATAAATTTATGGCTAAGCAAGAAGACTTTAATGCTTATTTTGGTAGACAATTAAAATACAATTCAAATAAGCTTGGACACTTGGGTGATTATATGGCTAATGTTAAAGGTGAACTTAAACTTTTTAGCAAACATGCTTCTATGGTTACCACTCAAGTAGAACAAGTACTTAAAGCTCAAAAAGAACTGCTCAATGAAATGAATAGTAAGAAAAATGATTATGCTGTTAAAGTGGCTACTAGAACTGGTAGAATGACTCAGGAACCTTTGTATCCTGAAGGCCACCCTAAGAGAATTGAGCAAGATTCTCAGAGAAATAAAATTGATGCACATAGTTCTTCTAAAAGGAAGAAAAATAAAAATGATAGAACTGTGCAAAATTCTAGTGAACCTATTGCTCAACCACCTGATAATCCAAATGATATTTGTATGTTTGATGCTGAAACACAATCTGGCAATGAACATGAACCTAATGAAAACGTTAATGATGATGTTCATAATGATGCTCAACCTAGTAATGATAATGATGTAGAAATTGAACCTCTGTTGATCTTGATAACCCACAATCAAATAATCAACGTTATGATAAGAAAGACTTTGTTGCTAGGAAACATGGTAAAGAAAGAGAGCCTTGGGTTCAGAAACCCATGCCTTTTCCTCCCAAACCATCCAAGAAAAAGGATGATGAGGATTTTGAGCGCTTTGCTGAAATGATTAGACCTATCTTTTTGTGTATGCGATTAACTGATATGCTCAAAACCAATCCTTATGCTAAGTACATGAAAGATATTATTACTAATAAAAGAAAGATACCGGAAGCTGGAATTTCCACCATGCTTGCTAATTATACTTTTAAGGGTGGAATACCAAAGAAACTTGGAGATCTAGGAGTACCCACTATACCATGCTCTATTAAAAGAAACTATGTTAAAACTGCTTTATGTGATCTTGGAGCCAGTGTTAGTGTTATGCCTCTCTTTATATCATAGACTTGATTTGAGTAAGTTGACACCTACTGAAATATCTTTGCAAATGGCTGATAAAGCAACTGCTATACCTGTCGGTACTTGTGAGGATGTGCCTGCTGTAGTTGCAAATGTTACTATTTTAACGGACTTTGTTATTCTTGATATTCCTGAAGACGATAGTATGTCTATTATTCTTGGAAGACCCTTTTTGAATACTGCGGGGTTTGTTATTGATTGCACTAAAGGCAATGTCACTTTTCATGTTAATGGTAATGAGCACAAGATACACTTTCTGAGGAAACAACCTCAAGTTCATAGTATCAACTCTATTGGAAAAATTCCATCGATTATATTTGGAGGTTTTGAATTTCCTCTTCCTACTGTCAAGAAGAAATATGATATTCTTATTATTGGGGATGCGCATATCCCCGTTGAGGTAACATAGTGTTATTCGAAATTTCTCCGGTTCCATGTTATTCAGAATGAGTTCGTTAACAAGACTTGATCAACCTTGTTAGTGGATTCCTTTTGATGATCATGACATGGATGAAACTAGAAGCACAACCTTCTGTACCCTCTATACTTTTTGTTATTTAGTTGAAATAAAGTAAAAATAAATAATTTTCTCTCTGTTATCTGATTATCCGTGCAATATAAAAATACCTCGAAAATAAAAGTTCTCCAAATGCCCTGAAAATTAAATATGATTTTTTCTAGAATATTTGAGGATTTATGGAACAAAGAACACACCAGGGGGGCCAACCACCTTGCCATGAGGGTGGAGGGCGCGCCCCCTGCCTCGTGGGCCCATGGTGGCTCTCCTCCACTTATTCCTGCACCCATCCTCTTCTTCTTCCTCCCACAAACACGAAAAACCAACTCAAGCACGAGTTCCAGCCCTCTTTGCTGCCATTTTCGATCTCCTTGCACAAAGCACCTCTCACAAAGCTGCTTGGGGAGATTGTTCCTTGGTATGTGACTCCTCCATTGGTCCAATTAGTTTTTGTTCTAGTGCTTTATTCATTGCAAATTTTTGCTGCTTAGGTGACCCTATTCTTGAGCTTGCAGGTCAAATTTATATTGTCAAAAGTAGTTTTGATGCATGATATAGGCTCTAGGCACTTGTAGGAGTAGTTGCTATCAATATTGTTGAGTTTGGTTTACTTTTATTTTGAAGTTACTAAAAAATTTCAGAATTTTTCAGAGGAAGAAAATGTTTAGGAAAATGTTCCAAGGTGGTTCTTCATAGAAGCAAGGATCCAGGCTCGCAATGCGTGGTGCTGACGAAGAGCTACCAAGAGACGCTCCAGTGCGTCCTTGTGAGTGGCCTTCTGAAAATTTTATGGATCGAGCGGGAATAAAAGAAGAATTCAACGCATATTTCCGTAACGCTGATCTTGTGAGCTTCGGGGAAGAGAAGTGCAGTCAGTATCATAACCTCACTAGTTGTATGCTCGTTGCCACACTGCAGCTCAGAAGGCGATAGCCGCTGGATCTCAGTACGACCCCAACTTTTACTACGGATATCAGCCAGGCCGGCCGTGGCCATAGACCAACTTAGGCCAAAAGCCTAAGCTTGGGGGAGTACGTATTTCTCACCGACATCACATTTATGTTCACACACACTCATTGCTAGATGTCGGTGCTCATACTTTTTCATTGTATCATCCATGCTAGTTTATTTTCCTTTTTATGCTTTCTTCTTGTGTGTTTCATAAACCTTAAGAAAAACCAAAAAAAGTAGTAATTTACTTTCCATGCTTGTAGTAGTAATTAAAAAGAAAACCCAAAAATATTTCCCGTTCTTCTTTTGCTTGTTGGGAGCTTTCCCATGTAAATAGTTTTATTTCTTTTCTTTGGGGGTCGATAGGAGAAGACCATAATTAAATTGTTGAAGTGGCTCTTATATGCATTATTGTTGATCTGATAAAAGAGCCCATATTGCTTTGTCTTCTCCTGTTTATTGAATGCTCGCAGATTCCAGCTTAGTCCAATGCACGTGCACTCTTATTGTTATTCACATCATTCGGTCGTGCAAGTGAAAGGCAATTATGATGATATATGATGGACTGACTAAGATGAGAAAAGCTGGTATGAACTCGACCTCTTTTGTTTTTGTAAATATGATGAGTTCATCGTTCTTGATTCAGCTTGTTATGAATAAACATGTTTGCAATGACAATTGGAGAGCATAGTTGCTTGTGCCATGCTTGATTAGCTATGAGTTATAATGGTTTACCTTGCATGCCAACATGCTATTGAGATGGTTATGATGTGGTATGATGGGGTGGTATCCTCCTTTGAATGATCTAAGTGACTTGACTTGGCACATGTTCACGCATGTAGTTGAAACAAATCAACATAGCCTTCACGATATTTATATTCATGATGGATTATATCCTACTCATGCTTGCATCCAATGTTTATTAATTTTAATGCATGCACATGGCTGTTGTCGCTCTCTAGTTGGTCGCTTCCCAATTTTTTGCTAGCCTTCACCTGTACTAAGCGGGAATACTGCTTGTGCATCCAATCCCTTAAACCCCAAAGTTATTCCAGATGAGTCCACTATACCTTATTATATGCGGTATCTACCTGCCGTTCCAAGTAAATTTGTATGTGCCAAACTCTAAACCTTCAAATAAATATCATGTTTTGTATGCTCGAATAGCTCATGTATCAACTAGGGCTGCATGCATCTTCCATGCTAGGCGGGTTATTTTCAAGAGGACTGGACTCCGCTCCTCACTCACGAGAAAATGGCTGGTCACCAGGATGCCCAGTCCCATGCTTTATGCAAACTAAATCAAAATAATTGCAAAACAAAACTCCCGCTGGGACTGTTGTTAGTTGGAGGCACTCGTTGTTTCGAGCAAGCCATGGATTGATGTTTGTTGGTGGAGGGGGAGCATAAACTTTACCATTCTGTTTGGGAACCGCCTATATTGTGTGTAGCATGGAAGATATCGCCATCTCTTGGTTGTTATGTTGACAATGAAAGTATATCGCTCAAAATGTTAATTATCTCTATTTCAAAACCGAGCTCTGGCACCTCTATCAATCCCTGCTTCCCTCTGCGAAGGGCCTATCCATTTACTTTTATGTTGAGTCATCACCCTCTTATTAAAAGCACTAGCTGGAGAGCACAACTGTCATTTGCATTCATCACTGTTAATTTATATTGGGTGTGACTATGATTGGATCTCTTTTACCATGAATTACAATCTCTAGTCAGTCCTTGATCTTTAAAGGTGCTCTGCATTTATGTTTTGCGGTCTCAGAGAGGGCTAGCGAGATACCATCTTGTTATATCATATTATGATTGTTTTGAGAAAGTATTGTCATCCGAGATTTATTATTATGGCTTGCTAGTTGATTATGCTATTGATATGGGTATTATGAGATCTGATAATTATTGCAAATGTGGTTAGTTATAACCTTTGCTGAAAACTTGAATGCTAGCTTGACATATTTACAACAACAAGAGCAAACAGAGTTTGTAAAAGTTTTTCTTTATTTCTTTCAGTTTGTCAACTGAGTTGCTTGAGGACAAGCAAGGGTTTAAGCTTGGGGGAGTTGATACGTCTCCGTCATATCTACTTTTCCAAACACTTTTGCCCTTGTTTTGGACTCTAACTTGTATGATTTGAATGGAACTAACCCGGACTGACGTTGTTTTCAGCAGAATTGCCATGATGTTGTTTTATGTGCAGAAAACAAAAGTTCTCGGAATGACCTGAAACTCCACGGAATATCTTACGATAAATAATAAAAAATCCTCACCAAAGATGAAGACCAGGGGGCCCACACCCTGCTCACGAGGGTGGGGGGCGCCCTCCCCCCCTACAGCGCGCCCCCTACCTCGTGGGCCCCCTGAAGACCTCCCGACTCCAACTCCAACTCTATATATCTGCTTTCGGGGAGAAAAAAATAGGAGAGAAGAAATCATCACGTTTTACGATACGGAGCCGCCGCCAAGCCCTAAAACCTCTTGGGAGGGCTGATCTGGAGTCTGTTTGGGGATCCGGAGAGGGGAATCCATCGCCATCATCATCATCAACCATCCTCCATCACCAATTTCATGATGCTCACCGCCGTGCGTGAGTAATTTCATCGTAGGCTTGCTGGACGGTGATGGGTTGGATGAGATTTATCATGTAATCGAGTTAGTTTTGTTAGGATTTGATCCCTAGTATCCACTATGTTCTGAGATTGATGTTGCTATGACTTTGCTATGCTTAATGCTTGTCACTAGGGCCCAAGTGCCTTGATTTCAGATCTGAACCTATTATGTTTTCATCAATATATGAGAGTTCTTGATCCTATCTTGCAAGTCTATAGTCACCTATTATGTGTTATGATCCGTTAACCCCGAAGTAACAGTAATCGGGATACTTACCAGTGATGACCGTAGTTTGAGGAGTTCATGTATTCACTATGTGCTAATGCTTTGCTCCGGTTCTCTATTAAAAGGAGGCTTAATATCCCTTAGTTTCCACTAGTCATCAACCCCGTGCGAACGCACGGGCTAGAGATTTTGTAAACACAACATTATTTAAAACAACGAATAACTCTATGGTAATGTAATAGTAATTAGAGTATTAAGTTTTGAACATCTTTCAACTGATCCTTGAATGGCATAGATTTAGAATAAAAAAGATGGCCACTTTAGGACCATAAAACTGGAAACTCAAAATAGAATAATGGAAGGAATATTTGAGGTCATGAGATTTTGTACCTAGTTAGTTTGGCGGAACATATATTCCCAAAAATACAATATGGAATCATGCATGGTTATTATATATCAAGGACATTATAAATGATAAATATCGTTCTCTTCGACAAGAAGGACATGTAATAGTGAAATTATTCTGTCTGAGTCTTAATCATAGCATCGCTATTTGTATTATAACATAAATAGCTCGTCATTATGTTTATATTTATATAACCATGAAAATTAAAATTGGAAGAAACAACTTATTCCAGATATCTATATTTCTGCAAAAAGAGGCATTTTGGCACATGTATGCGGGATGAACACCTAAAAGAAGGACATTTATTTTGTTTTGGTGATATACGACAAATTCATTGGAATGTTATATAGATAACACAAAAGAAATAACTGGTTTTTCATATCAGATAACAAAAAAAAGACGATCCTTCCTGTCTATATTTTTTAACACTATATAACGCGAGGCAGACAACCTGGATTTCTAGTTCATTTATGTTGACGAGTTTCCCAATGAAACTTCCATTGTAAGACTTAACAAATGCATATGTACGCATATCATATGTATGCTATACATAGTGATGTATAAGATATATTTTTCTTGCGTGATTCATCGATGTAGCTTAATTGTCTCCCCTTACATTACTACAACAAATCATGGATTAATGAATAGTCGTACTTCACTCCTACTGATTTTGGTATGATTTTGCTCTCTTTCATATAGGCTCAAAATAAAAACATATATCATATACCATACATACCATTAACACACCGTGTGTGGCAGTGTGTGTGTGTGTGTGTGTAGGCATCAGTAATCCTATCTGAGCTTAGCCCCGCCGCAACTAATTATATTATCCATGTTCCAAAGACCAAAGTTATATGAGCTCACCATTAATGCACCATGCAAAAAGGTGTAAAGTACCGATGAAAAATTGTCCTAATAATTGAACCTGTAGTCCTATATCTATGTACATAAATAGAACTGTATGAACCTACACCTGGTGACATGGGATGTAGGCAAAGTGTGGATGAGAAGCTCGGGCAGCCATTATACGTCCTCGCCGAGGGCTCTTGGCCTGATTATCATCTTCATCGCTTGGGCTTCGGTCAGGTAATCCGCAATGACGCGCTCAGTGAGCGCCCCTTTCGGTACAGTCCTTCTTTTCCTATTGTGTGAGAAGGAAGAATTGTGGCAAAGAGGTTACACACTTTCAACATTAATCTGAAACGTATAACATGATTCTTTCCTTTTGTATATATTCCATTAAGTAACTGATTAAACATTAGTTATACTACCTTTTCCTGACTGCACACAACATGCATCGGGATGTAGAGCTACTTTGCCTGTTGAGTCAGGGTATGGGAGAGACTGGCGATTTCGGTGTCGAGGAGGTGAATAGCTTCGCCACTAATATATACCGAGAGGTTAACTTGAGCATCATTTTTTGATCTCCCGCGTTGCTGCAAATAAATACTACTCAGGACCACGCCTTCTTGAATTCTTGAATGCATGTACACTCCATGTCTGCAAAAACAACACTATCAAAAAATTCCATCAGAACAGAGTATAATTTGAGTTTCTAAAAAGCACATATCCTATTGCATCATTAGGTGAGCATAACATGGAGCAGGTCCAAGTAAGCAAACACCTAGTTTTTTCTTGAAATAAACAGAGAAGTAAACTAGACATAACATGTAATGATCTAAAACAACCTATCTACTTTCCATAAGAGATGCTCTAGTTCATTGTGCGGTGAATTGAATTCACTACTTCGATATGTATCTATACTTGTCTAAAATTGAAGAACACACATCATGGCCAGCCCCCATAACGCAACCCTAGGCTGCACTTGCTCATTATAATAGAGACCAAGCCTGAAATTCCAGGACACACAACATAAAAATCCCAAAAAGCAAAAACCAACTCTGTCGTTGCTTCTTGCATACCTGCAATAAGCCTGACATAGTTCCTCACCTCCACAGCTTCACTAATATTGCCGACTGTCCAATCTAAAAGAAACTGCATTTGTTGCATTGGGTTCTCTGGCACATGTCTGCTGCTTCCATGGTATATATTGTTGTTTGGTCGTACGTGGCATGAAAGCTGGAAAGACATCCTCCTTAGCCAAGATGGATTGCAGCATGTTGGGATTAGTGGATAACAAATTCAAAGGTTGTAGAGAAAGGGAATCAAGAAACTTGGAACGTTTAATTTAGATTAGATGCTTGTACGTGAAGACTGGAGAAGGGACATGAGGAGCAGTGTTGGGGATCGGTGAGGAAGGAGTTGCGGAGAAGTTTTGTGAAGAGATATGCAGCCACCTCATGGCAGCTTCGTTCTCTGTTGTCCCTTCCCATTAGCAGCTGCCGGCTGGAGTACCCAAGCTCCTCCTTACTCAAGCCCAATCCAATCTACCCTGCTGTGCGTGAAGACTGGAGAAGTGACAGGAGTAGGAGCCCTAGGGATCGACGAAGGAAGGACTCAGGGAGATACTTTTCACAGGGATCTGTCAAGCTGTGCTTTTTCCTTGATTCAAGACTGCCACGCTTGATAGGAGGAGATGGGGGGAGTTTAGATCGAGGAGCTCATGGCTGCAATGAAGGGAATCATCAAATCCCCCCAAAAGGAAAATCTAGATTGTACCTGCGAGTTAGAAACTAACATCAAAATCCTCCAAAAGCAGAGAAAGAGATAGAGGAGAGGATCCATGGATCGCTTTAGACGATTGATGCCTAAAGAGTGGAGAAGGGACGGGAGGTGGAGCATGGACGGAGGAGAAATAGGCTACACATGGATGTTGCATCTGTTCCTAAGCGAGGAGGTGGGACATTGGGCGAGAAAAAGATTGTTCACTATTTTTTTTACAGAGAGGAGGTCGTGGGAGGTGGGACATTGGGTCAGGACTCTTGGAATCTCATCCGACGACTGTACATAGTTAATACCTCGATCCAATGGATGATTTTTTTAATTATGAGGATTAACGTGGAGCTTCGTATGGTGCCTCCGATTAGTAAATATAAGATTAGGACCCTGCTGCCACGGGAGGGTAGGACAACAAATGGCATGCAAGTTTTTTCCATAAGCACGTATGACTATATTCGGAATGCATGCCTACATTACATTGATGAATTGGAGCTAGTTCTGTGTCACCCTATGTTATGACTGTTACATGACGAACCGCATCCAGCATAATTATCCATTACTGATCCGATGCCTACGAGCTTTCCATATACTCGTTTACTCTTATTTACTTTCCCGTTGCTATTGTTACAATCACTACAAAATACCAAAAACATTACTTTGCTTTCGTTACTCTTTTGTTACCGTTACCATCACTATCATATTACTTTGCTACTAAACACTTTGCTGCAGATACTAAGTTTCCAGGTGTGGTTGAATTGACAACTCAGCTGCTAATACTTGAGAATATTCTTTGGCTCTCCTTGTGTCAAATCAATAAATTTGGGTTGAATACTCTACCCTCAAAAGCTGTTGCGATCCCCTATACTTGGGGTTATCACTGCCCCTGTTGTCACTAGGAAAGGACACCGCAAGATTGAACCGAAAGCTAAGCACTTCTCCCATTGAAAGAAAGATCAATCTAGTAGGCCAAACCAAACTGATAATTCAAAGAGACTTGCAAAGATATCAAATCATGCATATAAGAATTTAAGGAAGAATCAAATATTGTTTATAGATAATCTTAATCATAACCCCACAATTCATCTGATCTCGGCAAACACACCGCAAAAAGAATTACATTGAATAGATCTCCAAAACATCAAGGAGAACTTTGTATTGAGATACAAAGAGAGAGAGAATAAGCCATCTAGCTAATAACTATGGACCCGAAGGTCTGTGGTAAACTACTCACACATCATCGGAGAGGTTATGGTGTTGATGTAGAAGCCCTCCATGATCGAATCCCCCTCCGGCAGATCGCCGGAAAAGGTCCCCAGATGGGATCTCACGGGTACAGAAGGTTGCGGCGGTGGAAAAGTGGTTTCATGGCTCCTTTGGATGTTCAGGGTATAAGAGTATATATAGGCGAAAGAAGTAGGTCGGTGGAGCTGCGAGGGGCCCACGAGGGTGGGGGCGCGCCTGGCCCCCTTGGGCGCACCGCCCTACCTCATGGCCACTAATACGTCTCCAACGTATCTATAATTTTTGATTGCTCCATGCTATATTATCTACTATTTTGGGAAATGTTGGGCTTTATTTTCCACTTTTATATTACTTTTGGGACTAACCTATTAACCGAAGGCCCAACCCAGATTTGCTGTTTTATGCCTATTTCAGTGTTTTGAAGAAAAGGAATATCAGACGGAGTCGAAACGGAACGAAATCAACTAGAGAAGTTATTTTTGGAAGGAAACACACCTGATGAGCTTGGACCCCACGTCAGGGGAGACACGAGGTGCTCACGAGGGTGGGGGCGCCCCCCTAGGGCGTGCCCCCTATCTCGCGGGACCCCTGTGGCTCCTTCGACGTCCTCCCTGCACCCATATATACCCACGTGACCTAAAACTTCCAGAACGCAACATAGATCGGGAGTTCCGCCGCCAGAAGCCTCCGTAGCCACCAAAAACCAATCTAGACCCGTTCCGGCACCCTGCCGGAGGGGGCAATCCTTCTCCGGTGGCCATCTTCATCATCCCGGTGCTCTCCATGACGAGGAGGGAGTAGTTCTCCCTCGGGGCTGAGGGTATGTACCAGTAGCTATGTGTTTGATCTCTCTCTCTCTCTCTCTCTCTCTCTCTCGTGTTCTTGAGGTTATACGATCTTGATGTATCGTGAGCTTTGCTATTATATTTGGATCCTATGATGTTTCTTCCCCCCTCTTCTCTCTTGTAATGCATCGAGTTTCCCCTTTGAAGTAATCTTATCGGATTGAGTCTTTAAAGACTTGAGAACACTTGATGTATGTCTTGCCGTGGATATCTGTGGTGACAATGGGATACCACGTGCCACTTGATGTATGTTTTGGTGACCAACTTGCGGATTCCTCCCATGAACCTATGCATAGGGGTTGGCACACGTTTTCGTCGTGATTCTCCGGTAGAACTTTGGGGCACTCTTTGAGGTCCTTTGTGTTGGTTGAATAGATGAATCTGAGATTGTGTGACGCATATCGTATAATAATACCCACGGATACGTGAGGTGATATTGGAGTATCTAGGTGACATTAGGGTTTTGGTTGATTTGTGTCTTAAGGCGTTATTCTAGTACGAACTCTAGGGCTGTTTGTGACACCTATAGGAATAGCCCAACGGATTGATTGGAAAGAATAACTTTGAGGTGGTTTCGTACCCTACCATAATCTCTTCGTTTCTTCTCCGCTATTGGTGACTTTGGAGTGACTCTTTGTTGCATGCTGAGGGATAGTTATGTGATCCAATTATGTTAGTATTGTTGAGGGAACTTACACTAGCGAAAGTATGAACCCTAGGCCTTATTTCCTATCATTGCAATACCGTTTACGCTCACTTTTATCACTTGTTACCTTGCTGTTTTTATTATTTCAGATTGTAAATACCTTTATCTACTATCCATATACCACTTGTTTCACCATCTCTTCGCCGAACTAGTGCACCTATACAATTTACCATTGTATTGGGTGTGTTGTGGACACAAGAGACTCTTTGTTATTTGGTTGCATGGCTGCTTGAGAGAGACCATCTTCATCCTACGTCTCCTACGGATTGATAAACCTTAGGTCATCCACTTGAGGGAAATTTGCTACTGTCCTACAAACCTCTGCACTTGGAGGCCCAACAACGTCTACAAGAAGAAGGTTGTGTAGTAGACATCAAGCTCTTTTCTGGCGTCGTTGCCGGGGAGGTGAGTGCTTGAAGGTATATCTTTAGATCTTGCAATCGAGTCTTTTAGTTTCTTGTTTTATCACTAGTTTAGTTTATAAAAGAAAACTATAAAAAATGGAATTGAGTTTGTCTCATACGCTTCACCTTTTTAATATCTTTCGTGAGTATGATGGAAAGAATAATTGTGCTCAAGTGCTAGAAGAAGAAATCCATAAAATGTTTGGCACTAAATCTTTGAATGATAAGCATGATTACAATGTTGTTAGTACGAATTCTTTGAATATCCATGATGCTAATGATGATTGGACTAGTTATGATGAAAATGACTCCTATAAACATGTCAATTTTTGTGGAGTAGAGTGGGTTTGAAAGTACACACCAAATAGGGAAGATAGATATTGCAAGAGGCATAAGTACTTAGAAACCAAATCGTTGCAAGAAAGCCTAGATGAATGTGCTGAAAGGTTCAATATTTTTCATGCCCCTTGTGAACTTTGCAATGAACATGGTCATTTAAAGCTCCAATGCTATTTGTTTCATGATCAAGCCGTGTCCAAACATTGTGATAATTTGATTACCCTTGAGCATCATAAAGAGCTTAGCCTTCTTTTGGGTTATGAAGAAATGAAACGTATAACTGAGGGTATTCCAAAGTTTAATCTTGATAGAGTTCTTGATTTTGATCTAGAAAATATTTATATGTATTGTGCGGTGAATTGCATTGAAAATCCTTATATTGCCAATTACATAAAGAAAAGAAAACAAATAGAAGATGAAGAGAATACTAATGAAAGGGAAGAGACTTCCCAATATCCTCCTATTATTTCTTATGATGAATCAGGTAACGAGGAGGAGCCTCCTATTCAACCAATCTCATTAATAAGGAGCTCCAAAAGGACAATTGAACCCACGCATGATGTGGTGAAGAAGAAGAAAAGAAAAAGGAAGAGATGTAAAAAGATATCTCTCCCAAATAATGCTGCTCCTATTACTATTGTGCCTCATGAAAATATAATTGTGGAAGATAATGATACTTCTTATGATCTTGAAAAAAATTGGCACTTTCTTGGAAGAATATAATAATTGCTATACTATTGGTGCAATCCATGCTATTAATGATGAGAGTGATTATGCTTATGATACGAAAAGGCCCAAGCTTGGGGAAGCTATGTTTGATGAGGATGACATATTTGAGAATATATTTGTTGCAATTAATGTTTGTCCCAAGCTTGGGGAAGCTATGATTAATGAAGATGATATTTTTAGTCTCCCAAGTTTTGATATGCAAGTTTATAATGATGATAGCATGCCTCCTACTTATGATAATTATTCTGATGATACATATGCTATAAAAAGTAGTGAGGATTATATTTATAAAACTTGTCATGATTATGGTTACCCTTTTCTGAACATTACTCTTTTAATGTGGAAACAATTTATAATATTCAAGTTTCCTATGATGCTCCCACTACTATTAATGAGAAGAATTTTGCTTATGTGGAGAGTAATAAAATTTCTATGCTTGTAGATCATGAAAAGAATACTTTAGGTGCTGGTTATATTGTTGAATTAATTCATGATGCTACTAAAAATTATTATGAGGGAGGAACTTATGCTTGTAGGACTAGCAATAATATCAAGTTTCCACTCTATGTGCTTAAAATTTTGAAGTTATGCTTGTTTTACCCTCCTATGCTAGCTGATTATTGTTCCCACAAGTTGTTTGCTCACAAAATCCCTATGCATAGGAAGTGGGTTAGACTTAAATGCGCTATTCATATTCTTCATGATGCTCTCTTTATGTTTCAATTCTTATCATTTATGTGAGCATCATTGAAATCATCGTGCCTAGCTAGGGGCGTTAAACGATAGCGCTTGTTGGGAGGTAACCCAATTTTATTTTTATTCCTTGATTTTTGCTCCTGTTTAGTAATAAATAATTCATCTAGCCTCTGTTTAGATGTGGTTTTATTCTTTTAGTTAGTGTTTGTGCCAAGTAGAACCTTTGGGAAGACTTGGGGAAAGTCTTTTAATCGTGCTGTAAAAAAACAGAAACTTTAGCGCTCACGAGAACTGCTGCCATTTTTATTTGGAGAATGATATTTAGTTAATTCTTTTTTCAGATCATTAATAGATAAATTCCTCAGGTCCAGAAATTTATTTGAGAATTGTATGAGTTCCAGAAGTATACGTTTGATCCAGATTACTACAGACTGTTCTGTTTTTGACAGATTCTGTTTTTCATGTGTTGTTTACTTATTTTGATGAATCTATGGCTAGTAAAATAGTTTATAAACCATAGAGAAGTTGGAATATAGTAGGTTTAACACCAATATAAATGAAGAATGAGTTCATTACATTACCTTGAAGTGGTGTTTTGTTTTCTTTCGCTAACGGAGCTTACGAGTTTTCTACTTTAAGTTTTGTGTTGTGAAGTTTTCAAGTTTTGGGTAAGGATTCGATGGACTATGTAATAAGGAGTGGCAAGAACCTAAGCTTGGGGATTCCCATGGCACCCCAAGGTAAAATTCAAGGACAACCAAGAGCCTAAGCTTGGGGATGCCCTGGAAGGCATCCCCTCTTTCGTCTTCGTTCATCGGTAACTTTACTTGGAGCTATATTTTTATTCGCCACATGATATGTGTTTTGCTTGGAGCGTCAATTTATTTTGTTAGGATTTGCTTGATGTTATTTAGAACAATGTTTTGCATATTTTATTTCAATAAAAGTGGCATTGATAGCCTTTACTATGCCTCGGTTACAAGTATATATGTTGCTGTTTGAAAACAGAAAGTTTACCGTTGTTGCAATAATTCCCTAGAGAAGTCAGTATGTGATAAAATGTTGAAACCTTTTGCATATTAAGCTCTGATAAATTTACTACAGTGGAATTTTATTTCATAATTTTTGGAGCTAGGGAAGTATGGAAGTTGCAGCATTCTTTACAGACTATCCTGTTTAGGCAGATTGCTGTTATGTCTGCATTGTTTGCATATGTTTGCTTCTTTAATGATTCTATTTGAGGATAGGACTATTAAATATGCAGAGGCATTTAGTATGCAATGTTGAATAATAATTTTAGTGATTTGCTACAGTAGAGTATGATAAGGTTTTGCAATGGTTTATGCTAACTTATCTCATGAGTCCTTGTTGAGTTTTGTGTGGATGAAGCTTTTGAGATTTAGGGAGACCTTGATATGAGAGGAATTAAGGAGACACAAAAGCTCAAGCTTGGGGATGCCCAAGGCACCCCAAGATAATATTTCAAGAAGTCTCAAGCTTCTAAGCTTGGGGATGCCCCGGTTGGCATCCCACCTTTCTTCTTCAACAACTATCGGTTAGTATCGGTTGATCCTAAGTTTTTTCTTCTTCATGTGAGGTTTGCCATTCTTAGAATGTCATTTTATTTTTCTTTGCTTGCTTTTTGAATAGAATACCAAGATCTGAAATTATTAAATGTTAGAGAGTCATCACATAGTTGCATAATTATTCGACTACTCATTAATCTTCACTTATATCTTTCGGAGTAGTTTGTCATTTGCTCTAGTGCTTCACTTATATCTTTTAGAGCATGGTGGTAGTTTTATTCTGAAGAAATAGATGAACTCTCATGCTTCACTTAGCTAATTTTGAGATTCTTAAATAGCATGGTAATGTGCTTAAAATCCTAATATGCTAGGTATTCAAGAATAATAAAATTATCTTATGAGTGTGTTGAATACTATGAGAAGTTTGATACTTGATAATTGTTTTGAGATATGAAGATGGTATTATTAGAGTCATGCTAGTTGAGTATTTGTGAATTTGAGAAATACTTGTGTTGAAGTTTGTGATTCACGTAGCATGCACGTATGGTGAACCGTTATGTGATGAAGTCGGAGCATGATTTATTTATTGATTGTCTTCCTTATGAGTGGCAGTCGGGGACAGGCGATGGTCTTTTCCTACCAATCTATCCCCCTAGGAGCATGCGCGTAGTACTTTGTTTCGATAACTAATAGATTTTTGCAATAAGTATATGAGTTCTTTATGACTAATGTTGAGTCCATGGATTATACGCACTCTCACCCTTCCACCCTTGCTAGCCTCTCTAGTACCACGCACCTTTCGCCGGTACCATACACCCACCATTTACCTTCCTCAAAACAGCCACCATACCTACCTATTATGGCATTTCCATAGCCATTCCGAGATATATTGCCATGCAACTTTCCACCATCCAGTTTATCATGACACATTCATCATTGTCATATTGCTAGCATGACATGTAGTTGACATAGTATTTGTGGCAAAGCCACCGTTCACAATTCTTTCATACTTGTCACTCTTGATTCATTGCATATCCCGGTACACCGCCGGAGGCATTCATATAGAGTCATACTTTGTTCTAGTATCGAGTTGTATCATTAAGTTGTAAATAAATAGAAGTGTGATGATCATCATTCAATAGAGCATTGTCCCAAAAAAAGGCCAAATAAAAAAAGAAAGGCCAAATAAAAAAAGAAAGGCCAAAAAAAGAAAGGCCAAATAAATAAAATAAATAAATAAAAGGGGCAATGCTACTATCCTTTTACCACACTTGTGCTTCAAAGTAGCACCATGATCTTCATGATAGGGAGTCTCCCATGTTGTCACTTTCATATACTAGTGGGAATCTTTCATTATAGAACTTGGCTTGTATAATCCAATGATGGGCTTCCTCAAATTGCCCTAGGTCTTCGTGAGCAAGCAAGTTGGATGCACACCCACTAGTTTCTTTTGTTGAGCTTTCATACATTTACAACTCTAGTGCATCTGTTGCATGGCAATCCCTACTCACTCACATTGATATCTATTGATGGGCATCTCCATAGCCCGTTGATACGCCTAGTTGATGTGAGACTATCTTCTCCCTTTTTGTCTTCTCCACAACCACCATTCTATTCCACCTATAGTGCCATGTCCATGGCTCACGCTCATGTATTGCGTGAAGATTAAAACAGTTTGAGAACATCAAAAGTATGAAACAATTGCTTGGCTTGTCATCGGGGTTGTGCATGATTTAAATATGTTGTGTGGTGAAGATGGAGCATAGCCAGACTATATGATTTTGTAGGGATAGCTTTCTTTGGCCAAGTTATTTTGAAAAGACATGATTGCTTAGTTAGTATGCTTAAAGTATTATTATTTTCTATGTCAATATGAACTTTTGTCTTGAATCTTATGGATCTGAATATTCATGCCACAATTAAGAAGAATCACAATGAAATTATGCCAAGTAGCACTCCGCATCAAAAATTCTTTTTTATCATTTACCTACTCGAGGACGAGCAGGAATTAAGCTTGGGGATGCTTGATACGTCTCCAACGTATCTATAATTTTTTATTGCTCCATGCTATATTATCTACTGTTTTGGGCAATATTGGGCTTTATTATCCACTTTTATATTACTTTTGGGACTAACCTATTAACCGGAGGCCCAACCCAGATTTGCTGTTTTATGCCTATTTCAGTGTTTCGAAAAAAGGAATATCAGACGGAGTCGAAACGGAACGAAATCAACTAGAGAAGTTATTTTTGGAAGGAAACACACCTGATGAGCTTGGACCCCACGTCAGGGGAGACACGAGGTGCTCACGAGGGTGGGGGGACGCCCCCCTAGGGCGCGCCCCCTATCTCGTGGGACCCTCGTGGCTCCTCCGACGTCCTCCCTGCACCCATATATACCCACGTGACCTAAAACTTCCAGACCACAACATAGATCGGGAGTTCCGCCGCCAGAAGCCTCCGTAGCCACCAAAAACCAATCTGGACCCATTCCGGCACCCTGCCAGAGGGGGCAATCCTTCTCCGGTGGCCATCTTCATCATCCCGGTGCTGTCCATGACGAGGAGGGAGTAGTTCTCCCTCGGGGCTGAGGGTATGTACCAGTAGCTATGTGTTTGATCTCTCTCTCTCTCTCTCGTGTTCTTGAGGTGATACGATCTTGATGTATCGCGAGCTTTTCTATTATATTTGGATCCTATGATGTTTCTTCCCCCCTCTTCTCTCTTGTAATGAATCGAGTTTCCCCTTTGAAGTAATCTTATCGGATTGAGTCTTTAAAGACTTGAGAACACTTGATGTATGTCTTGCCGTGGATATCTGTGGTGACAATGGGATACCACGTGCCACTTGATGTATGTTTTGGTGACCAACTTGCGGGTTCGCCCATGAACCTATGCATAGGGGTTGGCACACGTTTTCATCGTGATTCTTCGATAGAACTTTGGGGCACTCTTTGAGGTCCTTTGTGTTGGTTGAATAGATAAATCTGAGATTGTGTGACGCATATCGTATAATCATACCCACGGATACTTGAGGTGACATTGGAGTATCTAGGTGACATTAGGGTTTTGGTTGATTTGTGTCTTAAGGTGTTATTCTAGTACGAACTCTAGGGCTGTTTGTGACACCTATAGGAATAGCCCAACGGATTGATTGGAAAGAATAACTTTGAGGTGGTTTCGTACCCTACCATAATCTCTTCGTTTGTTCTCCGCTATTAGTGACTTTGGAGTGACTCTTTGTTGCATGTTGATGGATAGTTATGCGATCCAATTATGTTAGTATTGTTGAGGGAACTTACACTAGCGAAAGTATGAACCCTAGGCCTTATTTCCTATCATTGCAATACCATTTATGCTCACTTTTATCACTTGTTACCTTGCTGTTTTTATTATTTCAGATTACAAATACCTTTATCTACTATCCATATACCACTTGTTTCACCATCTCTTCGCCGAACTAGTGCACCTATACAATTTACCATTGTATTGGGTGTGTTGGGGACACAAGAGACTCTTTGTTATTTGGTTGCAGGGTTGCTTGAGAGAGACCATCTTCATCCTACGCCTCCTACGGATTGATAAACCTTAGGTCATCCACTTGAGGGAAATTTGCTATTGTCCTACAAACCTCTGCACTTGGAGGCCCAACAACGTCTACAAGAAGAAGGTTGTGTAGTAGACATCAGCCACCTCGCTGATTCCTTGACGTCCACTCCAAATCTCCTGGATTGCGTTTGTTCCAAAAAAGATCCTCATGAAGGTTTCATTCCGTTTGGATTCCGTTTGATATTCCATTTCTGCAAACCACCGAAATAGGAAAAAAAACAGCAATTTGCACTATGCTTTTGGTTAATAGGTTAGTTCCAAAAATAATATAAAAATGCATAATAAAGCCCATAAACATTCAAAACAGATACTATAATAGCATGGAACAATAAAAAATTATAGATACGTTGGAGACGTATCAAGGTGTTGTTCTCCGCAAGGAAATTCTTCTTCTTCCATCAAATCTTCGAAACTTTGACCATGGGGAAGACAATTGTACTAACCAATATGGTGATGATTTTGTTGTGCCTAGTTCCAATCTTATGCCTGTGCAGGTTGCCGGCGAAAACGGTGGTCAAAATAACCAAAATCATGAAAATATGGTTCAAAATGATGCATTATTTCATGCTCCAGAAGGGGACGAAGCTGGCGCAGATCTCGAAGCGGATTTGGCAGCGCCTGCCACCCCTATGCGTCTGCAGGTGCCGAATCCCGCAGGCGCGTCCCCCTCGGATCTGGCTCCAGGTGACAGCGGGCCAAGCTCCAGGAGCAGCCACTCTCACGCTGTCGTGTCACCCGACCGCGGTGTCAGCCGCGCAGGCGGGTCCGTCTCACACCCCGCGCGCATGCATTTGCCGGTGGTTGATGGATATTCTGCGCCCACCAGCCCTGCGGGTTCCCGAGCGTCTAGTGGCCGGGGGGCCACATCGTGGACCACTGGATCTTCTCTGCAGCCTAGCGCATCACCACCTAACGAGTCAACAGCTGGTGGATCTTCTGCGGATTCTATGCACACGTCTATATAGGAGCCAGCACTAGTTTCTTCTCGAGTTATGACCGGGCTACAAAAAGGTATACGTAATCTGAAAATAAGGAAAGATGGCACTATATTGTATGGCATGTTATGTATTTCAGGAGAACCAACAACATTAAAAGATGCACTTGGTGACCCTAAGTGGAGAAAAGCAATGGATGAGGAGTATTCAGCACTGATGAGGAATAAGACTTGGCGTCTTGTGCCTGATCAAAGAGGTAAAAATATTATTGACTGTAAATGGGTGTACATGATTAAGAAAAAGGCAGATGGCTCCATTGACATGTATAAGGCACATCTAGTTGCAAAGGGGTTTAAACAACGGTATGGCATAGACTATGAGGATACCTTCAGTCCCGTTGTAAAAGCTGCAACTATAAGACTTGTGTTGGCTATTGTTGTGTCTAGAGGATGGAGTCTAAGACAACTAGATGTATAGAACGTGTTTTTGCATGGTGTTCTGGAAGAGGAGGTGTTCATGAGACAACCACCTGGGTATGAGAATAAGAAAACACCACATTATGTGTGTAAACTTGACAAGGCACTCTATGGCTTGAAACAAGCACCCAGAGCATGGTACTCCAGGTTGAGCACGCAATTAAAATGTCTTGGCTTTATTGCTTCCAAAGCTGATACATCTTTGTTTATTTATAACAGGGCAAAAGTAGTAATCTTTGTACTCATTTCTGTGGATGATATTATAGTTGCAAGTTCATCACAAAGTGCTACTAATGCTCTTCTGCATGATTTGAGCTCAGAGTTTGCTTTGAAGGATCTGGGAGACTTGCACTTCTTTCTAGGCATTGAAGTCAAGAAGACTCAAGATGGCATATGTTAAGTCAAGAGAAATATGTCAATGAGCTTCTATCCTGCATGGGGATGACAAATTGCAAGCTTGTGCCTACACCTTTGTCTTCTTCAGAGAAATTGTCAGCATATGAAGGGGAGTCACTTCAGGAGGAAAATAATACAAGGTATAGAAGTACTGTTGGTGCATTACAATACCTAACACTCATTCGTCTAGATATCTCCTATGCGGTTAACAAGGTTTGCCAATACCTTCATGCACCCACTACTGCACACTGGTCAGCTGTCAAGAGAATTGTAAGATATGTCAAGCATACTATGGGGATAGGACTTCATTTCAGACGTTCTAATTCTGCTCTTATTAGTGCTTTCTCTGATACTGACTGGGCAGGTTGCAATGATGACAGAAAATCAACTGGAGGCTTTACATTATTTTTTGGTCCTAATCTTGTGTCATGGAGTGCCAGAAAACAGGCCACTGTGTCTAGGTCAAGTACAGAAACTGAGTACAAGTCCTTGGCCAATGCCACTGCAGAGATTATTTGGATTGAGTCATTATTGGATGAGATGGGAGTCAAATAGAACCGTATATCGTGCTTATGGTGTGACAACTTGGGAGCAACTTATTTGTCTGCCAACCCTGTGTTTCATGCAAGAACTAAGCATATAGAGATTGACTTTCATTTTGTGCAAGAAAGGGTGGCAGCAAATAAACTTGAGATACGGTTCATTCTTTCCAAAGATCAAGTGGCAGATGGATTCATTAAAGCATTTCCAGCAAAACCGTTTGACGAGTTCAAGAGGAATTTGAATGTAGGATAGTTGAGATTAAGGGAGAGTGTTAGAGTTTATGTTTATCTCCACATGTAATCTCAACCCTATTCTATCTCTCTCTCTCTCCTGTAGTAGTTTGAATCTCCTTCCTGTAATCGACTGGATCAAATCCTTCTCTTGTATGCCATGGCAGGGCTTCTGCCTCGATCAATAAAACCCAATGCGGCTCCCTTACGAGGGAGTAGGAACGCTTCCATATTTCTTACAGTGGAAATTCTGAGTCATCTAATCAATCTTGCTAGGTTGGTGACGTGTCTGTACGAGTAACCTACTTTTTCAGTGACATGTGCCATACCCATTCAAGATTGAATGGCTAGGAGTCAATTGACTGAAATTTTGATTTGGATCAGTTAATTTGGCTTCGATCAATTTGAAGTGCTAGATCGAAAACGGACGGCCCAGATTATGTCTTCTTCCTCCATGTGTTTTTCAGATCGCATCTTTTTCCTCCTCCCGCTGCCTGCTGCCATCGGCCGGCGACGCTCTGAGACCGCCCTCCCCTCAACCTCCCCCGCCACCAGTCTTGCCGCCGCCCCCGGCCAGCACTCTAGCCCCGGGCCTCGCCGGTTTTTTCTCCGTCAAACTTGCACCACCATTGTTGTTCTTCCACACCCCACCCTAAGATAGATCTTGGGGAAGCTTCTCCAGCGAGCCCCCCCCCCCCCCCCCCGCGGATGTTTCTTCCTTCCCTCCGACACCTCCTTTCTTCTATCGAAAATCGACTGGCCCAAATCGAATTTTCAGGCGACTGACGTTTAACTATTGTGTTCAAGATTAGTATAGTTGTAGATAGTAGATTAATACATGTAAGTATGTTGTCTATTTGCAAGTTGACGGCACCACTGCACCCACGCGACATTTGTACATGTCTTGAGTAACTTATACCACTACTTGTATCAAAGCATACATCGTGACAATGACACGCTGGTTTGGAAATAGGATCTGGTGTCAATGCCTCGAAAGTACTAGACCTACTAACACATCACATATGTAGTGCTTATTTTGATGATGGAAAGGGGCTAGACAGTAAAATTGAACTACAAAAACATCTTACATTAAGATAGAGAGGGAGTATAATGCAGAAGAATACCAAAGAAAAGATGCACCACTGGATTCTTGGCACATGAACACAGAAGAACCTATGAGTAAGTATTATACTGCTGGAATATACGCTGCGAATTAAACACATCGTTGTTTGCAGTATCCTACATGTCCTTATTTGCAGATTGTGGTTGAGAGCGGAGCTTGCCCACATGTTAATTTACAATTGCGTGATACTCTTTGTTGTTTGTTTCCTCTTAAATTTCCTCGCCCAAGTCGTCGTCGCGTCGTGCTTTGAATATTGCTGCTCAATAATGCGCTGATATAGACATCCTCGTAGACTCACTGCTCATCTCCCATGCCTCTGCCCGCATCAGCTCGATTCTCGAATGTCCTGAACCGACGGGGTCTCTCCATTTTGAAATTGAAGGGCAGGCCGGGCGACGTTTTCTCCGGAGATATATGTGCACGCAGTAAGCAGCTAGCACGCGTACGTGTATGATCGCCCTCCATGCATCTACTGTACGTGGCTCTCAAGTTCTGGTACGTATGACAGCTGGTGTTACCCTGTTGTACACACAAATACTCCAAGTTGATCCAGTACAGCTCGGCGCCAAGCAGCGGTGCTGTCGCCATTGCCAATTGTCTATCAGATTATCTGGTTCAGAAAATAAATTGTCTATTAGATTAGTAGTATCTATTTGTAGCGCTAGATGCATGTAGATGCAGTGAGATGTACACGGTGGTGCATGCATGCGTCATCCCCGCGGGGTTGGCTTCTCGTGTTGGCTGTTGGTTGCTTCATTGTGTTGGTGAAGCGCCAACAATATATATTTTAAGTTATGTAAAATTAAAAAATATATAATTGTGTTGGCCGACGTAAAAAGAGACCGTAAGAAAATATATAATTGTCGTATTTTATGTTATGTAAAATTAAAAACATAAAAATATCGTGTAAAATACACATAAACTGTAAATTTTCTTGTCTTATGACCTATATTTTTATTTTCTTATGCCAAATTTTACACGATGAATCAACTATTTGAATTCCAAACGTAATTCAATTATGAAATAATCGTAAGATTACCTCGGATGAAAAATAATTTATTCTGCACCCTGGGTGATACTATTCATATATAGTGCCCATGATGACGACATGGTTAGTTAATTAGTGGTTTATTAATTAACCGGCCTAACGTACGGCCAGCAGGCCGCGTGGCACGGACATGTGGCCAGGGAGGGGAGGCTTGTGCGTGCTGCAACATCTCATGTCGTTGGCGTCATGGCGTGCGAGGTGTTAGCTAGGCTGCACCCGGCCACCGGTAGCTGCATGCGAGCGGGCGCGCGCGATGGACGGCGAAATCTGTCCGACGAAGTCTCGGCGCATAGCCAACGTTGCATTATTCCCACGCAACTCTGCATCTAAATCCGCTTCGCTCAAATGCTGAGCTGCATCATGCATGAAGTATGCGCGCCGAGAGAGAAGAAAACAATGACCTCTAAGCTACAGTGCATGAGGTGAGTTCTACTTCTAGTAAGCACAGTTGCAATGTTCGTACGTGGACAATCCCTCGACCATGCGCTGATGTGCACATGATGGGAGCGCGTAGGTACGTTGGCAATCAAGACGTCTGGACAAAGATCGATCTAGGACGATGATTGCATTTATTGCTGCCGTCGATCTCTTCCGTCCATGATGGAATGCTAGCATCCAAAACTGATCGTTATTGCTTCAAGCATGCATGCATGCATGCATGATGCATGTGTGCCAAAGGATCGATCAGAACGTCATATTCTCTGCTGCAGACATGCTGCGTGCTAGTAGTGTGCTACAGTTGTCATGGAACCTTGGAGTATGATCGATCATTGGAGAGCCACCACGTATCGTACGTACGAGAGGTCCATACTCCTGTGCCTTTTGCCTTGGCCGTGAAACGTGACGAGCGTGCCATGTGGTCATGTGGATGTGGACGACAGTGTTGCCGTGTACATGCATCTACTACCAGCTAGCTGCACAGAAGAAAGAGAAAAGTGCAGATTGATTATTGGGACTTGGTTGACACGTGTTGAGTTAAGGTCGAGTCCTTTCGTTTGGACTTTGGAGAAGAAAGATGCAGAAGTAGTTGGCGAGCCCGTCGTGTATCGATCGAGCAATCTGGCATTCGAAGTCTTACATGTACGTATGACTCGATCAAACTTGCAATGAATAATCTGTGAAAGAAAGTATAGATAGATAGATAGATAGATAGATAGATAGATAGATAGATGCCTCCCGTCCTCTTGACAAACAGAAAGAGCAAAGAAAACTCCAAGTAAGTAGGTGAAGAAGTTAACCAAGCCACGCACGGGCAACAGATCCCTTTCTGTCATGCGTCTAATCACGTCCTGCTTAGCTGCCGGCAAAGTGTTCCGAACGCCGTAAACACTTCGATGAACTTGTATCAAGCCACATTTGATCCAATTCTGTTTCTTTGATACCGTCAGTGATAACGTAATACATCAGCACCTTCACCAATCCGCTCCAAGCAAATCATTCGTCGTCGACGGAAAAGTCTCCTCCCACTGAAAGCGCATCGCCGGAAATCCTGAAATAAATTCAGAAATAATGCGAGCACCAGGATTTGAACCCTGGTGGGTTGAGGATACAACTGTCCACCTAACCAACTCAACCACAGGTTGATTCGCAGATGAATTATGTGCTAACACGTACTCTCGTAGATCTCTTTTCGTGAGATGCGTTCGTAAGTCTATCATTTTCGATCTTCCTGAGTTATCAGGTCATGGCATGTGCCGGCCGGCCGTGCTCTCGGCGCCGCGCCGTACGGGTTCTTTCGGCGGCATGGCAGTGCCACGACGGTGCCCGGAAATTACCGCCGCCGCACGGCCAGCGCGTGCGTTGAATTTACTACCCGCTTACACCTGCTAACAAAGACAACTGAAATAGTAATTGGTAAACAAGTTAAACTCTGAATGATTAAGCAGGCTATAATTGATGCACCGGCGTGCGTCTGAGACATCCCGCATGAGGTTCCGGTAGGCTCTTCTCCGAGCTCCAGCCTCGTTACTTGATCCATGTAGTACTAGCGAGATGATTAACGTCGCTATTATTGGGTTTTGTCTTTTGGCGATTAGGCCAAGAGATGAGATAGAATATGGAGTCCGTGAGTAGAGGGCTTCATGGTCTCGTTTCGTTACCTGTCGGAAAAAGTCCGAACCTCCCGTCACGGACCGCTATATTCAGAGAAGATTACACACTTGTTCCCTCTCGCTATGCACGTACGTACTTGGGTCACCTACTAAACCATTGACTCGAGGCACTCTCACATCAAGAATAATAAGCATAGTGAGGATAACACTGGCTGCTTTATCTTTCTCAAAAGTCACCACTTTGACAAAAAGGAAAAAGGCGAGGAAACAACCAAACAGAGAGAGCCAAAATCATATCATCAGTGCTAAAAATGACTAGTTCTAGTTCTTGACATAGAGAAAAGGACACTCTGAAGTCTGAACAAACATAGCAAGCCTGATCGAATTAAGTGCATCTTGTTTTTTTCTTTTCGGGGTCATACATGTTCATCTTGTGGACGGCGGGTGCACGCTTGGTTGGTTGGTTGGGTCCGTTGCAACGGAGCCGATCTTCCTCCTGGACTCCAAGCACCCGGTCCACACCGTCCTCTCGAAACCCAGCCTGCCACTTTTGCTCGCTCATTTCCGTCTCCAGCAACGGGTCTAACGGTCTTGCCTTCCCTGAAACAACACCATTCCCAGTTGGGCAACTTGGCTAGCTAGCTACATAGGCCGGCGCCTCCCAGCTAGCTAAAACCACCTCTCAAATTCACCGACACGGCAATGCGGTTCAGTTTACGTAGCCAGACGACCACGACAAGGAGGCAAGATCAGGCTTCCGTATTGTCTCATTTCCTCATCATCCGTTTCTTGCTAAATAAGGCTACGCTGAGTGCGTCGCCTTATCCAATCCATCGCAGCCGGACTGACAGCGATCGGCGCCCGGCCGTGGTGCCGCCACGGGAAACGCTGCCGAGTGCCAAGGGCGGCGCGCGGTACCGACGCTGCGGCCCATCGCAATGATCTGGACATCTGGTAGCCTGGCAGCCATCGATGCCGGCACAAGAATTCTACCGCTAGCTGCCTTGACGACAAGTTGGATTCGTTCTTCCAGGAATCATGCACGCCGGGGCGGCAACCTACCTAACCCAAGAGTCCTGGGCTCGTCGAGACCTAGGCAAAGGAGTAGTCTGTCTTGTTACACACGATCCCAAACCGTCCAGACCGCACGCACGCACGCATTGTCAAACGCGGGATCCGCGGGTCCATATTGCGGCTTCGCTGCTTCCCAGGCCGCACCAGCCAGTCACGTGTAAAATACGATTAGACTGCACCGCGTGTACGTACAAAAGTCAAGCAGAGATCCCCCGTACAAATAACATATGCAAATGGAAATTCTGAACCATCTAATCAATTGCTAGTAGCTGGCTTGGTGACGGTTCTATACCGGTAACCTTCTTTTTCAGTGACCTGTGCCATGCCCGTTAAGATTAGTGTAGCTGTACATCGTAGACTAATGGAGGCAAGTTTTTTTTAGCAAAAGAGAGGCTTGCCCTCTCCGATTTCATATAAAGATACGCAGTTCTAGTAGTAGCAGTCTCCTAAACATGACAGGCAACGAAACTAAGGTAGCTAGGCTAAATATTAAAAGGTACCAGTACAAGTCAGCTCAACCAGGGAGCATACATGAAACTAGTTTGATCACGGGAACAAAAGCAGACATGGGGGGGGGGGGGGGGGGGGGGGGGGAGTGAAGCGCAGGAGGCAGGAACGAAATCTGCTAAGGAGTTGTTTGGATAGGAAGGATTTGCAAAACGGTCTAACCGCCAAAAATCTTGTTTGGCTCCTCTAGCCAATCCGTGTATATGGCAATCTCGGTTCTCGGCAAACCAAGATTTTGCGTTTATGGAAAAACAAGTATTAGGTCGTTTTTCTGAAAACATGTTTGACATATACTGAATCGCAACTAATTCGCATCTCCTGATTTTTCTCAACAACCTCGTAGCCTCCTTTCTCCTCAACAACACTAGTACTCAAGACATCACCGTACAGTCCCCTCAAAAAAAAAAAAGACATCACCGTACAGGTTTCAATCCTTGCTTCGTTTCTCCTCATGAAACAGAAACAGATAGGCCTCTCTTCGTTTGAAGTTTTCATGGCCGTCGTCGAGGGGCGGCACACCTGCATATTGAGCTCCAGAAGCAGCTGTGGCCGGGGAATATAACTAATCTCTTTCACGTGCCTGTGCGGGCGGCTGCTCGGCCTCAACGTCGACGGAAAATGTTTGTCATGCCGGTGCATCGTCCACATGCACCGAGTCGTCGATGTGGTCACTGGTGGGCGCAGCCAGCTCCTGTTGATGGTAGCCCCAGCAGCCATGGCCGTGATGATGGAAGTGGGAGAGGAATTGAATCATATCCAAACAAGGAACATGATAGACTCGGTTTTACATTTCCCTTGCCCAAACATAGTTTCCCACAAACTGATAATTATGATAAAACCAAAAAGTAGTTTCCTATAAACCCATCGCTAATATTCGTTAGCCAAACAATAACTAAGAGATCATCCGGACGGCTTGTTCATTTCTTCAGTTTTCCAGCCTCGGTACACCCAGACGCCATCCTTGCGACGCTCTAAAGATCTCACTTGCCACCTGTTCTACCACCTTTGCCCCCAGCTGCAAGATTCTTCTCTCTGGATTCTTGATATGCAAAATGTTGGAAATATGAGCAATTTACCGAATGATTTTATTAACATAAATACTAGATAAAGCATGACCAGTATAGTAGTGATAAAACAAGCCATGCGATTTGACAAAGAGAAGGTAAACAGCATCTTCATATATGAACTGTAACTAAACATATCTAGAGCAGACAGTATAGCAAGTTGCATATATGAAATAGAGTCTAACATATCTAGGGCAAATACTAGAACTAGGAACTGTAGCAAGACCTCTAATAGAAAGGATAAGAACACGTACGGGACAGCAGTAGAAGAGGTGCTGGACTTGGGGTCGGTGTCCTCGCCTGCCATGTCGTCGAGGAGGTCGTGGACGTCGGGGAAGAAGTCGTCGTCGGGGAAGTAGTCGTCGGCGACCGGATCGTCCGTGTTGAAACAGCCAGTAGTCGCGCTGACCGCTCCCCAAAAACTTTATCACCCTTCTCCCGTACAGGACTCAAAGAGTTACGGTTTCGGAGGCCTACTGTCCCGACCCGCGGTGCACGCCGCAAGCCGGGATGAGGAAGATCGTAGCAGCAGCGCAGTGCTCAGGAACTTGTGGCGAGAGGAGGAAGATGTTCTGGTGCGTCTCTCTGGAAGGAGCGACCTCCCTTTTATAGGCGCAAGAGAAGGAGGCAAGAGGGCAACGACGAGAGGCGAAATGAAGAGACAGAGACGAAGCGAACAGCCAGCAGCCGAAGGGCTGCACCGTTCGCATTCGAACTCCACTTTCGCAAAAAATCTTCTCAGCTTCCGTGTGACCTTTCGTATACCCGTAGTACGTGGCAAAAATTTAGATATCAGCTCGGCTTGCGGCGCGGCGCGTCGTGGCGTGGCAAGGCGGGCGGCGGAGGAGGAGCGCGCGTGGATATCCCTCTTGTTCTCATGCTCGTACAAGTGGGGAAAGAACCTCCCTTATAAGGAGGTCCAACTCCCACTAAACTAGCAATGTGGGACTAAACTTTAGTAGTATCCCTTGCCTTGCACAAATGGGCTAAGTGGGATTTATTAGGAATTTCTGAAATAGCTATTGGGCTGCCCAAAATAGACTAAATTCCAACAATCCCTCACCAGATCTCAGAGGCACATAGAAATTTGCCTTTGGTTCCAAAACACTGTTTTATATACCGGTACTGCAGTGGAGACTGTTAAGTTGAACTTCCACCTAGAACTCTATGCTACACTAGTAAGCAACTTGAACAGTGGACTGGGCCTTGAACTGCAAGTTTTCTGTGAATCTAGCTTCACATAAAGCCTTGAACGATACGTGGCTACCGTGGGTCTTCCCTGCGGGTGGAGGTTATGCGTTATACTCCGTGACCTTTCATGAGTTTACTAGAGAGAACCCTACTCTCATATATTGCGACGTTTGACAATCAGACTCATATAGGTGTGTTTTTCAAAAGATGTTCTACAGGATAACATCTCTGCTTAAATAAGCCACTTAGAACACATTAAGATATACATCAACCTGCCATGCAGATTAGGAGAGTATTGCATCTTCATGGAGTGGTATTGTAAATAGTAAGGATACTCTCCTCTCAGTTGACCAACAGCTTGTCTTCCACATCTAATTCACGGGATCTCCGATCACAAAGAATAGGTTACCACTGTGAACAACTCATATTGTGGGTCTCATACCCATCTCCCTCGATGCATTATCTGTCACATTACGTGATAGACCCTTAGTAAAAGGATCTGCCAGATTTTTAGACTTTTGGATATAATCCAATGCAATAACTCTAGAGTTTTTCATTTTCCTGTCAGACTTTAACCTTCTCTAAACATGTCTTGATGACTTCATGTTATCCTTTGAGCTGCTCACTTTCGTGATCACAGTTTGATTGTCGCAGTTCATAAGGATACCCGATACAGGTTTCTCAACAACCGGCAAGTCATTCAAGAGCCGGTGAAGCCAATCTGCTTCAACCGTAGCTGCATCTACTGCTGTGAGTTCTGCTTCCATTGTTGACCTCGTTAAGATGGTCTGCTTGCAAGACTTCCAAGAAACAGCGCCACTTCCATGAGTGAATACATAACCGCTCGTGACCTTTTTCTCATTAGCATCTGAGATCCAGTTTGAGTCACTATACCCTTCAAGCACCTTTGGATGCCCGGTCTAGTGAATTCCATAATTTGCAGTGCCTTTCAAATAACGCAAAACTCTCTCTAGAGCTTTCCAATGCACATCTCCTGGTTTTGAGACAAACCGACTCAGTTTGCTAACAGAAAAAGAGATGTCAGGTCTTGTAGAACCTATTAAGTACATAAGCGAGCCAATAATCTGAGAATATTTCAATTGATCTCTAGCAATTCTTCGATTCTTTCAAAGTAACACACTCGCATCATATGGTGTTGGAGAGGGCTTGCAGTCACTATAGCCAAAGCGACTCAAGATCTTTTCCACATAGTGAGATTGAAGCAATGTAATCCCACCATCATCGTCTCTCAACAACTTGATGTTCAGAATGACACCAGCCACTCCTAAATCCTTCATCTCAAAACAACGAGATAGGAAATTTTTGACCTCCTTAATAACATTCAAATTTGTTCCGAATATCAGTATGTCATCAACATACAAGCAAAGGATAACTCCCTCGCCCCCACCATGGCGATAGTACACACATTTGTCAGCTTCGTTTACAACAAAGCCTGCAGCTGTTAAAGTTCTTTCAAACTTCTCATGCCACTGTTTGGGTGCTTGCTTAAGTCCGTACAAAGACTTCAGCAACTTGCATACTTTCCCTTCCTGACCATCTATTACAAACACATCTGGTTGTTCCATATAAATTTCCTCGTCCAACTCTCCATTTAGGAAAGCAGTCTTAACATCCATTTGATGAACGAGAAGACCATGTGAGGCAGCTAGTGAAAGCAGAACTCGAATAGTGGTCAGTCGATCCACAGGTGAGTAAGTATCAAAGAAGTCTTCACCTTCCTTTTGGGTATAACCCTTAGCCACGAGCCGAGCCTTGTACTTTTCTATAGTACCATCAGGCCTAAGCTTCTTTTTGAATACCCATTTGCATCCTATAGGTTTGCACCCATAAGGACGATCAGTTATCTCCCAAGTTTCATTCACCAAGATGGAATCCATCTCGCTACGAACCGCTTCTTTCCAGTAGTCAGCATCTTCAGATGCATAGGCCTCTGAAATAGAACTGGGAGTGTCATCTATGAGATACACAAGAAAATCATCACCAAAAGACTTTGCAGTCCTCTGTCTATTGCTCCTAGTAGGAACTTCATTGTTCTCCTCCACATGACTTTCAAAGTGTTCCATCGAAATTGTAGGTTCGGTAATTGTAACTGGTTCCTGATTGGATGAACTAGGCATCTCCTGATTAGATGAGGTAGCCATATCCTTCATGGGAAAGATATCTTCAAAGAAAGTCGCATCATTCGACTCCATGATCGTACCGACATGCATGTCAGGTACCTCGGATTTTACAACCAAGAATCTATAGCCAATGCTATGAAAAGCATATCCCAGGAAAACACAATCCACAGTCTTTGGTCCAAGCTTCCGCTTCTTTGGAATTGGAACATTGACTTTCACCAAACAACCCCATGTTCGTAGATAAGAGAGTTTTGACCTTTTCTTCTCCCATTCCTCGAATGGAGTTATCTCTTTGTTCTTTGTGGGAACTCGGTTTAGGACATGACATGCCGTCAATATCGCCTCCCCCCACCATGCCTTGGAGAGACCCGATGTGTCTAACATGGCGTTCACCAAATCAGTTAGAGTACGGTTCTTTCTTTCGGCCACCCCATTTTGACTGAGGTGAATAGGGAGGCGTCCTCTCATGGATTATATCATGTTCCGCATAAAAAGCATCAAATTCATTGGAAAAATACTCTCCACCATGGTCGGACCTAAGCCTCTTGATTTTTCTATCAAGTTGGTTTTCCACTTCAGCTTTATAGATCTTGAAAAAGTTCAAAGCTTCATCCTTAGATTTCAGAAGATACACACGGCAGTATCTAGTGGAGTCGTCAATAAACGTCATGAAATATTTCTTTCCACCTTTTGTCAAAACACCATTCATTTCACATAGATCTGAATGTATGAGCTCTAGTGGTGCAAGATTTCTCGTTTCCGTAGTCGTGTGAGACTTACGAGGTTGCTTAGCTTGCACACACACTTGACACTTAGATCCCTTGATAGTGGTGAAACTAGGGATTAAGTTCAACTTCGCTAGTCGCGACATGCAACCAAAGTTAACATGACAAAGACGTGAATGCCACACATTGGATTCACTATTGTTGCAAATATGATTAACAACTTTATTGCAAACGTCTGATAAGGATAAACGAAACAGACCTCCTAACTCATAGCCTTTTCCAACAAAGGTTCCATACTTGGATATTAAAAATTTATTCGACTCAAAGACAAGCTTGTAGCCATGTCTACACAGAAGAGATCCGCTAACAAGATTTTTATTGACGGAGGGGACATAATGCACGTTCTTCAGCCGCACGATCTTCCCCGAAGTAAACTTCAGATCGACCGTGCCAACACCATGAACAGAAGCACTTGAATCGTTACCCATCAGCACGGTTGAAGTCCCTGCGGGCTGATAAGACGAAAACATGGAAATATCACCGCATACATGCACATTAGCACCCGTGTCAATCAACCAGTCAGGAGAATGACATACTAAAAGAATAGTGGGAAATATACCATACCCAGCATCCTTCATGTCAGTGTCTCCAATGACAACATTAGCGGTCTTGCCGCCTTTCCCAGGATGACGCTTGTCATAGCGATTAGGGCAACTAGGAGCCCAATGATCAGGATCCCCACACACATGACAAGCACCTTTCTTCTTGCCATTCTTCTTCTTGAAGTTCGTGTGTTGCACAGCCTTGTTCTTCCCATCAAACTTTGCTTTTCCATCAAACTTGCCCTTGTTCTTGAACTTGTGGGGCTGGAAGTTCTGCTTCTGTACCACATTGGCACTAGATCCTCCCTCAATACCTTGAGCACGTGTGTCCTTTGCTCTCGCCTTTTCTTCCGCATCAAGAGTGCCAATGAGATCCGGGACGGAAAACTCCTGCCTCTTATGCTTCAGCAAGGTAGCAAAGTTCCTCCATGAAGGAGGAAGCTTAGTGATGATACCTCCGGCAACAAACTTGTCCGGTAGTATACAACCGAAGTGCTCAAGTTCTCTAGCAAATGACTGTATCTCATGAGCTTGCTCAACCACGGAGCGCTCTTTAGTCATCCTGTAATCATAGAATTGCTCCATGATGTACAGCTCAGTGCCAGCATCCGAGACCCCAAACTTGGCCTCGAGTGCATCCCACATATCTTTTCCATTATCAATTGACGCATAAGCATCAACTATGTTATCACCAAGAACACTCAAGAGAGCAGCCTTAAACAGAGTATCCATTTTCCGAAAAGCTTGTGCCTGTTGAGCATCAAGCTCTCCTTCAGGTTTGCCGAGAGTGGCGTCATAGCAACTCATGGTTTGAAACCATAAAACTGCTCTCAGGCGCCACCTCTTATAGTGGATACCCTCGAACATAGGAGGTCTCATGGAAGCAGCAAAACCACTCGGGGTAAATTGCCTATGGTAAGGTTTTTGGAATGTTGGAAATATGAGCAATTTACCGAATGATTTTATTAACATAAATACTAGATATAGCATGACTAGTATAGTAGTGATAAAACAAGCCATGTGATTTGACAAAGAGAAGGTAAACAGCATCTTCATATATGAACTGTAACTAAACATATCTAGAGCAGACAGTATAGCAAGTTGCATATATGAAATAGAGTCTAACATATCTAGGGCAAATACTAGAACTAGGAACTGTAGCAAGACCTCTAATAGAAAGGAGAAGAACACGTACGGGGCAGCAGTAGTAGAGGTGCTGGACCTGGGGTCGGTGTCCTCGCCTGCCATGTCGTCGAGCAGGTCGTGGACGTCGGGGAAGATGTCATCGTCGGGGAAGTAGTCGTCGGCGACCGGATCGTCCGTGTTGAAACAGCCAGTAGTCGCGCTGAGCGCTCCCCAAAAACCTTATCACCCTTCTCCCGTACAGGACTCAAAGAGGTGCGGTTTCGGAGGCCTACTGTCCCGACCTGTGGTGCACGCCGCAAGCCGGGATGAGGAAGATCGTAGCAGCAGCGCAGTGCTCAGGAACTTGTGGCGAGAGGAGGAAGAGGTTCTGGTGCGTCTCTCTGGGAGGAGCGACCTTCCTTTTATAGGCGCAAGAGAAGGAGGTGAGAGGGCGACGATGTGAGGCGAAATGAAGAGACAGAGATGAAGCGAACAACCAGTAGCCGAAGGGCAGCACCGTTCGCATTCAAACTCCACTTTCGCAAAAATCTTCTCAGCTTATGTGTGACCTTTCGTATACCCGTAGTGCGTGGCAGAAATTTAGATATTGGCTCGGCTCATTCCCGCAACCCGCGGCGCGGCGCGACGGGCGGGCGGCGGAGGAGGAGCGTGCGTGGATATCCCTCTTGTTCTCATGCTCGTACAAGTGGGGAAAGAACCACCCTTATAAGGAGGTCCAACTCCCACTAAACTAGCAATGTGGGACTAAACTTTAGTAGTATCCCTTGCCTTGCACAAATGGGCTAAGTGGGCCTCTAGGATTTATTAGGAATTTCTGAAATAGCTATTGGGCTGCCCAAAATAGACTAAATTCCAGCAATCCCTCGCCAGATCCCAGAGGCACACAGAAATTTGCCTTTGGTTCCAAAACACTATTTTATATACTGGTACTACAGTGGAGACTATTAAGTTGAACTTCCACCTAGAACTCTATGCTACACTAGTAAGCAACTTGAACAGTGGACTGGGCCTTGAACTGCAAGTTTTCTGCGAATCTAGCTTCACATAAAGCCTTGACCGATACGTGGCTACCGTGGGTCTTCCCCGCGGGTGGAGGTTATGCATCATACTCCGTGACCTTTCATGAGTTTACTAGAGAGAACCCTACTCTCATATATTGCGACGTTTGACAATCAGACTCATATAGGTGTGTTTTTCAAAAGATGTTCTACAGGATAACATCTCTGCTTAAATAAGCCACTTAGAACACATTAAGATATACATCAACCTGCCATGCAGATTAGGAGAGTATTGCATCTTCATGGAGTGGTATTGTAAATAGTAAGGATACTCTCCTCTCAGTTGACCAACAGCTTGTCTTCCACATCTAATTCACGGGATCTCCGGTCACAAAGAATAGGTTACCACTGTGAACAACTCATATTGTGGGTCTCATACCCATCTCCCTCGATGCATTATCTATCACATTACGTGATAGACCCTTAGTAAAAGGATCTACCAGATTTTTAGACGTTTGGATATAATCCAATGCAATAACTCCGGAGTTTTTCATTTTCCTGTCAGACTTTAACCTTCTCTGAACATGTCTTGATGACTTCATGTTATCCTTTGAGCTGCTCACTTTAGTGATCACAGTTTGATTGTCGCAGTTCATAAGGATACCCGGTACAGGTTTCTCAACAACCGGCAAGTCATTCAAGAGCCGGTGAAGCCAATCTGCTTCAACCGTAGCTGTATCTAGTGCTGTGAGTTCTGCTTCCATTGTTGACCTTGTTAAGATGGTCTGCTTGCAAGACTTCCAAGAAACAGCGCCACCTCCATGAGTGAATACATAACCACTCGTGACCTTTATCTCATCAGCATCTGAGATCCAGTTTGAGTCACTATACCCTTCAAGCACCTTTGGATGCCCGGTGTAGTGAATTCCATAATTTGCAGTGGCTTTCAAATAACGCAAAACTCTCTCTAGAGCCTTCCAATGCCATCTCCTGGTTTTGAGACAAACCGACTCCGTTTGCTAACAGCAAAAGAGATGTCAGGTCTTGTAGAACTTGTTAAGTACATAAGCGAGCCAATAATCTGAGAATATTTCAATTGATCTCTAGCAATTCTTTGATTCTTTCGAAGTAACACACTCGCATCATATGGTGTTGGAGAGGGCTTGCAGTCACTATAGCCAAAGCGACTCAAGATCTTTTCCACATAGTGAGATTGAAGCAATGTAATCCCACCATCATCGTCTCTCAACAACTTGATGTTCAGAATGAAATCAGCCACTCCTAAATCCTTCATCTCAAAACAACGAGATAGGAAATTTTTAACCTCCTTAATAACATTCAAATTTGTTCCGAAAATCAGTATGTCATCAACATACAAGCAAAGGATAACTCCCTCGTGTAACACCCCGGATGTAACTTTCCCTTTTTTTGTACTCCAACTCTTGCCGTTTCCGGCGTTAAGATATATTTATTTCTCGGGTTCGGGTCTTTGTCTCTGTGTGTTGTTTTCTTTGTCATGCATCTCATATCATGTCATCATGTGCATTGCATTTGCATACGTGTTCATCTCATGCATTCGAGTATTTTCCCCGTTATCCGTTTTGCATTCCGGCGCTTCGTTCTCCTCCGGTGGTCAATTCTAGCTTTCTTTCGTGTGTGGGGTTTAAACATTTCCGGATTGGACCGAGACTTGCCAAGCGGCCTTGGTTTACTACCGGTAGACCGCCTGTCAAGTTTCGTATCATTTGGACTTCGTTTGATACTCCAACGGTTAACCGAGGGACCGAAAAGGCCTCGTGTGTGTTGCAGCCCAACACCCCTCCAATTTAGCCCAAAACCTACCAAACTCTGCTCCATGTCCTAGAGCATTCGATCATGATCGCGTGGCCGAAAACCGCACCTCATTTGGACTCTCCTAGCTCCACATATGCCTATAAATAGCACCCCTTCGTTTTCGGATCTCTCTCTCCCCGAAACCCTAGTCTAAAAAATCAGATCCCCGCACCGATGGACGTGTCCGCCCCCGGCCGGACAGCGCCTGCCGCCGCCCGCGCCCAACCGGGCATTGCCACGTGGCCCTCGCCACTCCGCCGTCGCCGCGGCCCGGGAGGCCCGAGTCGGGCCCCCGAGGCCCGTAGCCACGCCGCCGCCCGGGTCATCCTCCGCCGCCCGCGCCGCCCTTCTTCTCCGGCGCTGACGCTGCCTCCTCTCGCCGGCTGCCTCGCCGACACGCGCCGGACCCGGCCCTCGCCACCACGCGCCGGACCCCGCCTCGCCAAGCTTGCCGTCCCGCCGCCAAGCCCGTCGCCGGCGGGCCCTGCTCCGGCCGCCGCCGACCCCGTCGTCCGGCAGCCCTCGATGGCGCCGACTCCCTCCTCGCCGGAGCCTTGCTTCCTCCCCGGAGAGCTTCGGTGAACAGTGCCGGCCGCGCCTCGGTTTCCGTGCGAAACCCTAGATCTAATCCGAGAGGTTGTTTTTTTTGCTAAGTCCCAGGAATTTTCGCTTCATATGCTCCTGTTCGAGGCCCCGTAACTTTGCATCCGTACCTCCGATTTGGGCATATAGTATATCAAAATATTCGCCTCGACGAGGAAATCATTTCATTCCATTGCATCATTTTCTTTTGAGCTCATCTTGATGCCCAAAATGCTGTTATAAGGAGCCTCCGTGAGTTAATTGTCAGATCTCCTAGTTCATCTTAGACTTTTGTCATTTTTGCCATGATTAATGTGTGCATGCTATGCCTGTGAGTCCTTCATATGTTTTGTTAAGCATTTTGTCTTCTTTCTAGTGGTGCAACCCATGCATTTTTAGGATGTGTGTGGTGACTTGTGCAAGCTTGCAAAGTGAGGCACCCGGTAAATCTGTTTTCAGAGACTTAGTTGTTTTCACTAAGTCTGGGATTATTTAGTTCATGATGCCATATGTTCAGCTTGTTTCCTAGTGATCCGTGCCTCTTTTGAGGATGATCAGTAAAGGAGTTTTGTTAATCATGGTATGCTCTATCCATCCATGTCTTTGTTTGCAATTATGGAGCACCCTAACTTGAGTCAATCGAGCTCTACTTTTGCTTCGTTATGATTCTGGGCAGATCGTCAACTCGTTTGCGATTTTGCCGATGTTATTGTAGTTGATCCGTGCATGCTATCTCATTATTCTTGCCATGTCTGGCTAGAATTTTGTGCCTTCTTGATGGATGTATGATTGTCTTACCATGACTTGCACCGTAGTGAGTGCATCGAGCTCGTTTACATGCCTTCACGAGTTATATTTCAGCATGTCTCGGTTTTCACCAAGTCTGAAAACTGATTGTGTTCGAGCTATGTTCGTGTGCTTGTTAGTATATTTTGTGATCCCTTTTGGCCCCAGGTCACTTTGGGACTTTTGTTAAGCTTGTTGAGTAGCTCCATGCCGTGGTCTTCTTGTCTTGATCAGGTCATGTATGATGTTGTTTTGCTGCTCCGAAGAGGGCTTCGTGATCTGAAATTTCAGACTAGTGTTGATTTCACTAAGTCTGAAATCTGTTTTGCATTTGCATTTTTGCCATGCTTGTTTGAACCTCATAATGGACGAATTGGCCGTGGCTCAGTGCTAGTCTTTTGTTAAGCATCTTGTGTGCATCCCTGCCATGTATTTTGTTGTCATGTTTGGTGGCTGTAGCATGTTCATTTCATTGCATTTAGATGCCTACTTGCTGTAAATCGCAGACCGGTGTCATTCTTAAAATGCTTGCCATTTCCAAACCGTAACTCCGATTCCGATGATCTTTATATCGTTTTCAAGCGATTTCATCTCATCTTTCCAGTGGCACCCTTGGAATCCCAAGTTGAGGCCAGGTTCATGCATTTCCTGTCATATCTTGCATTCTGCATCCCGCATCGCATCCCGCATAGCATACCATCATTGCATCTTATTGGTTGAGTTTGCACGTGGTTGATTGTATCCTTGTTGCTTGTTTGTCTTGTTGGGTAGAGCCGGGAGATGAGTTTGATACCGAGGAGCTCGTTGAGTTTGCTTGTGAGGATCCAGTCAACTCTGACAACTGTGCAGGCAAGATGATCATACCCTCGAAATCACTACTATCTTTGCTATGCTAGTTTGCTCGCTCTTGCTATGCCAATGCTACGATGCCTACCTTTTGCTTGTCAGCCTCCCAATTGCCATGTCAAACCTCTAACCCACTATTGTCCTAGCAAACCGTTGATTGGCTATGTTACCGCTTTGCTCAGCCCCTCTTATAGCGTTGCTAGTTGCAGGTGAAGATTGGAGGCCGTTCCTTGTTGGAACATCTTTTATTTACTTGTTGGGATATCATTACATTGCCATGTTATCTTAATGCATCTATATACTTGGTAAAGGGTGGAAGGCTCGGCCTCTCGCCTAGTGTTTTGTTCCACTCTTGCCGCCCAAGTTTCCGTCATATCGGTGTTATGTTCCCGGATTTTGCGTTCCTTACGCGGTTGAGTTATAATGGGAACCCCTTGATATTGCGCCTTGATTAAAGCTTGTCCAGCAATGCCGAACCTTGGTTTTACCATTTGCCACCTAGCCTTTTCTTTCCCTTGGGTTCTGCAGACTCAAGGGTCATCTTATTTTAACCCCCCCGGGCCAGTGCTCCTCTGAGTGTTGGTCCAAACCGTCAGCCGCCGGTGGCTACCAGGGGCAACTCTGGGCTGGCCAACCAGAAGTTTAGACAATCTGAGTGTGCCCTGAGAAAGAGATATGTGCAGCTCCTATCGGGATTTGTCGGCACATTCGGGCGGTGTTGCTGGTCTTGTTTTAACCTGTCGAAGTGTCTTGAGTTACCGAGATATCGAGTCTGATCGGAACGTCTTGGGAGGAGGTATATTCCTTCGTTGACCGTGAGAGCTTGTCATGGGCTAAGTTGGGACTCCCCTGCAGGGATTGAACTTTCGAAAGCCGTGCCCGCGGTTATGGGCAGATGGGAATTTGTTAATGTTCGGTTGTAGATAACTTGAACCTTAATTAATTAAAATGAATCAACTGAGTGTGTTACCGTGATGGCCTCTTCTCGGCGGAGTCCGGGAAGTGGACACGGTGTTGGAGTAATGCTTGCGCAGGTTGTTCCTTTAGATTCTCGCTCGTGCTTTGCCTCCTCTTCTCGCTCTCTTTTGCGTATAAGTTAGCCACCATATATGCTAGTCGCTTGCTGCAGCTCCACATACATTTGCCTTACCCTTCCTATAAGCTTAAATAGTCTTGATTGCGAGGGTGCGAGATTGCTGAGTCCCTGTGGCTCACAGATACTATAACTCCAGATGCAGGTCCAGGTGATTCCGCTCCAGGTGACGAGTACGAGCTCAAGTGGGAGTTTGACGAGGACTCTCAGCGATACTATGTGTCTTTTCCTGATGATCAGTAGTGGTGCCTAGTTGGGGTTTGATTCAGGGCCTTGTCGCATGTTGGGTTATTTTCCATTTTGGCACCGTAGTCGGGCCATGAGTGTTTGTATGATGCATGTTATTTATGTACTCTGATGTGACGTGGCGAGTGTAAGCCAACTATGTATCTCCCCCTTTTATTATATATTACATGGGATGTTGTAATGATTGCCTGACTTGCAACATTGCTTTCAATGCGGTTATGTCTCTAAGTCGTGCCTCAACACGTGGGAGCTATAGCCGCATCGAGGGCGTTACAAGTTGGTAATCAGAGCATTCCCCGACCTTAGGAGCCCCATTGCTTGATCATTTTTAGCAGCCGAGTTGTGTCTAGAAAAATGTTTTGAGTCATTTAGGAATTATATATCGGAGAGCTTAGGAATTCTTTTTACTTCCCAGTCTCCTGATCGCTCTGGTAAGGCATCCTGACGTAGAGTTTTGACTCTTCTCTTCTCAAATTTCACTAAAAAAATTTTAGGATCACGCGAGTATCTTGGAATCGTTCTGATGGCTTATGATGAGAACATTGTCTTGGTGCCTCCTGTCAGGGGTTTAGTGGAAGTGTCCCGGGGAGTTGAGCTCTGAGGTGTTGTCATCATAATTTTATCGTTGCAATTCTGGAATACTTGAGATATGTTCACCGACATCGAAAATCTCTTTTATGCAGTTCGTTGGTGAGATAACCTTGACGCCACCCAGTACTGGGGCGGGAGTTCGGGAGTATCGCCATAACTTGTATAACGGATGCTTTTCGAGGGTTGAGGTAGATGGTTTCCGAAGTTTTCTTGGTTATGTGTTGAAGGATGGATACAGCTGGATGTAGGAATTGCTAGTTTGGGTGAGATATTATGCTTCCCCTGTATCCCCAACACCTGATTGCATAACCGGAAAGGTTCGGGAGTTTCATAGGTGGGAATTCTAGCAGCTCTAGTTCTTCTTCCACGGATATTGGTTTGAGATTGGGATTTCTTACCGATTATTCGTTCTTGATCCATACCTTGTTGATTTATTTCTCTACCTTAATTCTACGTGGCTTCTCAATTTATGGATATGTGACCATTTGAAGAGGAATGCATTCGTTCATTTTGTTCGGATGTGAAGACTATATGTTGCAATTTTCATTCCGTTGGATTCAACTTCAATATTTATCTATCATGTGCTAATGGTGGTCAACCTCTTCAGGATGGCTCCCGCTAAGAGCACCAGTCAGAACCAGAATCAAGATCCGCCACCGCCTCCACCTCCTCCAGAGGCATGGCAAGCTGTGATGGCCGCAACCAATGCAAACACTCAGCTGATCATGCAAATTCTTCAAGAGCGCAATCAAGGCAGTCAAGGGAATCAAGGCAGCAATCAGAGTCACTTTGCTACACTCAACCAGTTCCTTGCTAACGGGCCAAAGACTTTCAGCAATGGTGTTGAGGCAACCAATGCTGACGATTGGCTTGTGGATCTGTGTAAGCATTTCGAGTGCAGCAACGTCAGGCCTGAGGACTTTGTGAAGTTCGCTTCCTTCCAACTCAAAGATCAAGCTGCAGAATGGTTCCAGCAGTACAAGGATTCCAGAGGTGGACGTGTTATCACTTGGGATGATTTCCATCGAGATTTCCGAGCTCATCATATTCCGCAAAGCGTGGTTGAAAGCAAGCGTGAGGAATTCCGCAATCTGAAGCAAGGCTCTTTGTCTGTCTCTGACTACAACAAATTGTTCCAGAAGCTTGCCCGCTTTGCCAAGCAGGACGTGCCTGATGAGAAGAGCATGATATATCAGTTCAGGGGTGGTCTCAGAGAAGAAATTCAGCTCGCTCTTGTCCTCTTTGAGCCGTTGAGATACGATGAGTTCTACAACATGGCACTGAAGCAAGAGGCTGCTCAGTTGAGGTGTGATGCTTCCAGGAAGCGAGTCAGAGATGCTACTCCTTCTTCCTCTACTCAAATGGCCAAGCATCAGAAGTTTTGGCTTCCTCCTCCTCTGTTTCGTCAGCCGTATCAGCAGAAGAGCAAAGGTGGCAGCAGTTCTTCCCACCCACCCAACCCTGGCTTTCAGAACAAGACTTCGTCTCAAGCTCCAAGATCGAGTGCTCCGTATCACCGTTTGCTTTCAGAGGTCACGTGCAACAAGTGCCAACAGAAGGGTCACTATGCCAACAAGTGTTTCAACCAGAGGCGTCTTCCTCCTCCTCCTCCTGTCAGATCGGCAAGTACAACTGTGGTCAAGCATAACCCCAAGTACGCCAAGGTCAATATGGTGAATGCAGCCCAGGCAGAGGACTCGTCAGATGTGATTATGGGTAACCTTCCTGTTAACAATGTTCCTGCAAAAGTTCTTTTTGACACGGGTGCATCGCATTGCTTCATTTCCAGACCTTTTGCATCTAAGCATGGGTGGTTTTCTCAAGTTATGCATAAGCCATTAGCAGTCGTCTCTCCGGGTAGATGCTTGCTTGCTAACTACGAAGTTCCGGATATTTCTATCTTGATGGGTGATTTCAAGTTTCTGGCTTCCCCAATGGTCCTTGGTAACTTGGATATTGATCTTATTCTCGGAATGGATTGGCTTTCTAAGCACAAGGCTCAGCTTGATTGTGCAGCCAGGCAGATTCAATTGACTCATTCGTCTGAGGATGTAATTGTCTTTGCCGCTCGTGATGATACCATTCGTCTGTTTTCTCTCAATGAGAAGGGTGAATTGGACGCTATTTCGCAAATTCCAGTCGTTTGCGAATATCAAGACGTCTTTCCAGAAGAGCTCCCAGGAATGCCTCTGCACCGGCCAGTTGAATTCGTTATTGAACTAGAGCCTGGCACGGAACCTGTGTGCAAACGTCCTTACAAGCTTGGACCTGAAGAGTTGAAGGAGCTGAAGAAGCAACTCGATGAGCAAGAAAGAATGGGTCTTATCCGGCCTAGTTCTTCTCCGTGGGGTTGTGGTGTTCTTTTTGTGAAGAAGAAGGATGGAACGGACCGACTTTGTGTTGATTACCGTCCAGTGAACAAGAAGACCATCAAGAACAAATACCCACTTCCAAACATCAATGAGGTGTTCGAACAACTCAAAGGTGCTCAAGTATTCTCCAAGCTTGATCTCCGTATGGGTTATCACCAGATTCGCATTCGTGAAGAAGATATTCCCAAGACAGCATTCAGAACAAGCTTTGGTTCATATGAATACACTGTCATGTCTTTTGGCCTCGCCAACGCTCCTCCGACGTTCTCTCGCATGATGAACTTCATCTTCAACGCCTACACCAATGACTTCGTTTTGGTCTATCTCGATGACATTCTGGTTTTCTCCAAGAACAAGGAAGATCATGCCAAACACTTGCGTTTGGTTCTCGATAAGCTCAGAGAACATCAGTTCTATGCCAAGTTCTCCAAGTGTGAATTTTGGCTCGATGAGGTTCTTTATCTTGGTCATATCATCTCTGCCAAGGGCATTTCCGTAAATCCCGAGAAGGTGTCTACAATTGTGAATTGGGAACCTCCTCAGAATGTGAAGCAACTCCGTAGTTTTCTCGGTCTCGCAAGCTATTGTCGAAGATTCATTGAAAACTTTTCCAAGATCGCGAAGCCTCTCTCTAATCTTCTCCAGAAGCACGTCAAGTACGTTTGGTCTCCGGAGTGTGATATTGCTTTCAACACTTTGAAAGAGAAGTTGATCACTGCTCCAGTTCTGACTCCGCCTGATGAATCCAAGCCGTACGAGGTATTTTGTGATGCCTCTCTCCAAGGTCTTGGCGTAGTATTGATGCAAGAGAAGAAAGTTGTTGCTTATACATCTCGCCAGTTGAAGCCTAATAAGAAGAACTACCCCACTCATGATCTCGAGTTGGCGGCAGTTGTGCATGCTTTGTTGACTTGGAGACATCTTCTATTGGGAAGAAAAGTGGATATTTCACTGATCACAAGAGTCTCAAGTACATCTTCACTCAGCCTAATCTCAACCTCAGGCAAACTCGATGGGTCGAAATGATTCAAGAGTATAATCCGAGTATTGAGTATACTCCAGGCAAGGCCAATGTGATTGCTGACGCTTTGAGCAGGAAGGTCTACTGCAACAGTCTGATTCTTAAGCCTTATCAACCCGAGCTTTGTGAAGCTTTTCACAAACTTAATCTGCAAGTTGTTCCTCAAGGTTTCCTTGCCAACCTTCAAGTCTCTGCTACCTTAGAAGACCAGATTCGCCAAGCCCAGCTTCTTGATGCTATGGTGAAAAAGGTGAAGATTGGGATTGCCAAGAGTCAGTCCAAGTACAAGTGCTACCGCCTTGATGACAAGGACACTCTCTTCTTCGAGGATCATATTGTTGTGCCCAAAGGTGAACTTCGTAAAGTGATCATGAACGAGGCTCACAATTCTCTCCTCTCCATCCACCCTGGGAGCACGAAGATGTATCAGGACCTTAAGCAAGCTTATTGGTGGACTCGAATGAAGCGCAAGATCGCTCAATTCGTGAATGAATGTGATGTCTGCAGAAGAGTGAAGGCAGAAGACCAAAGGCCAGCAGGTCTCCTCCAACCTCTTACCATTCCAGAATGGAAGTTTGACCACATTGAAATGGACTTCGTGACTGGGTTTCCAAAGTCCAAGCGTGGCAATGATGCTATATTTGTTGTCATTGACAAACTCACCAAAGTGGCTCACTTTCTACCTATCAAAGAGTCGATCACTGCAGCTCAATTGGCGGAACTCTATACCTCTCGAATTGTCTCTCTGCATGGTATTCCTCAAGTGATATCTTCAGACCGTGGCAGCATCTTTACCTCCAAGTTTTGGGATTCTTTTCAGAAGGCCATGGGCACTAACATCCGCTTCAGCACCGCTTTCCATCCTCAAACAAGCGGTCAAGTCGAGCGTGTCAACCAGATTCTTGAAGATATGCTCAGGGCTTGTGTGATCTCCTTCGACATGAAATGGGAGGATTGTCTTCCTTATGCTGAATTCTCATATAACAACAGTTTTCAAGCAAGTTTGGGCAAGGCCCCTTTTGAAATTCTGCATGGAAGGAAGTGCCGTACCCCTCTCAACTGGTCTGAAACCGGTGAACGTCAGCTTTTGGGTAATGACTTAATCACAGAGGCAGAAGAAATGTGCAAAGTCATTCGTGATAACCTCAAAGCAGCCCAATCCCGCCAGAAAAGCTACTATGATAGTAAGCACCATGATTTGGCTTTCGAGATCGGAGATCATGTTTACCTCTGCGTCTCTCCTATGAAAGGTACTCGTCACTTCGGTATCAAAGGGAAGCTTGCCCCTAGATACATGGGACCTTTCTAGATTATCAGCAAGAGAGGCGACCTCGCCTATCAACTCGAGCTTCCTTCAAACTTTGCAAATGTTCATGATGTGTTCCATGTCTCTCAGCTTCGAAAGTGCTTCAAGACTCCTGACCGCACCGTCAACTTCGAGGACATTGAGCTCCAAGAAGATCTCTCCTATCGTGAGCACCCAGTTGCTATTCTTGAAGAGACTGAACGCAAGACTCGCAACAAGTCAATCAAATTTCTCAAAGTCAAGTGGTCACACCATTCCGACCGTGAAGCTACCTGGGAACGCGAGGATCACCTCCGTTCTGAGTACCCGGAGTTCTTTCAGTCCTAGATCTCGGGACGAGATCTTTTCGTAGTGGTGGAGTGTTGTAACACCCCGGATGTAACTTTCCCTTTTTTTTGTACTCCAACTCTTGCCGTTTCCGGCGTTAAGTTATATTTATTTCTCGGGTTCGGGTCTTTGTCTCCGTGTGTTGTTTTCTTTGTCATGCATCTCATATCATGTCATCATGTGCATTGCATTTGCATACGTGTTCATCTCATGCATTCGAGCATTTTCCCCGTTGTCCGTTTTGCATTCCGGCGCTTCGTTCTCCTCCGGTGGTCAATTCTAGCTTTCTTTCGTGTGTGGGGTTTAAACATTTCCGGATTGGACCGAGACTTGCCAAGCGGCCTTGGTTTACTACCAGTAGACCGCCTATCAAGTTTCGTATCATTTGGACTTCGTTTGATACTCCAACGGTTAACCGAGGGACCGAAAAGGCCTCGTGTGTGTTGCAGCCCAACACCCCTCCAATTTGGCCCAAAACCCACCAAACTCTGCTCCATGTCCTAGAGCGTTCGACCATGATCGCGTGGCCGAAAACCGCACCTCATTTGGACTCTCCTAGCTCCACATATGCCTATAAATAGCACCCCTTCGTTTTCGGATCTCTCTCTCCCCGAAACCCTAGTCTAAAAAAAACAGATCCCCGCACCGACGGACGTGTCCGCCCCCGGCCGGACAGCGTCCGCCGCCGCCCGCGCCCAACCGGGCGTTGCCACGTGGCCCTCGGCACTCCGCCGCCGCCGCGGCCCGGGAGGCCCGAGTCGGGCCCCCGAGGCCCGTAGCAACGCCGCCGCCCGGGTCATCCTCCACCGCCCGCGCCGCCCTTCTTCTCCGGCGCCGACGCTGCCTCCTCTCGCCGGCTGCCTCGCCACACGCGCCGGACCCGGCCCTCGCCACCACGTGCCGGACCCCGCCTCGCCAAGCTCGCCGTCCCGCCGCCAAGCCCGTCGCCGGCGGGCCCTGCTCCGGCCGCCGCCGACCCCTTCGTCCGGCAGCCCTCGACGGCGCCGACTCCCTCCTCGCCGGAGCCCTGCTTCCTCACCGGAGAGCTTCGGTGAACAGTGCCGGCCGCGCCTCGGTTTCCGTGCGAAACCCTAGATCTAATCCGAGAGGTTGTTTTTTTTTGCTAAGTCCCAGGAATTTTCGCTTCATATGCTCCTGTTCGAGGCCCCGTAACTTTGCATCCGTACCTCCGATTTGGGCATATAGTATATCAAAATATTCGCCTCGACGAGTAAATCATTTCATTCCATTGCATCATTTTCTTTTGAGCTCATCTTAATGCCCAAAATGCTGTTAGAAGGAGCCTCCGTGAGTTAATTGTCAGATCTCCTAGTTCATCTTAGACTTTTGTCATTTTTGCCATGATTAATGTGTGCATGCTATGCCTGTGAGTCCTTCATATGTTTTGTTAAGCATTTTGTTTTCTTTCTAGTGGTGCAACCCATGCATTTTTAGGATGTGTGTGGTGACTTGTGCAAGCTTGCAAAGTGAGGCACCCGGTAAATCTGTTTTCAGAGACTTAGTTGTTTTCACTAAGTCTGGGATTATTTAGTTCATGATGCCATATGTTCAACTTGTTTCCTAGTGATCCGTGCCTCTTTTGAGGATGATCAGTAAAGGAGTTTTGTTAATCATGTTATGCTCTATCCATCCATGTCTTTGTTTGCAATTATGGAGCACCCTAACTTGAGTCAATCGAGCTCTACTTTTGCTTCGTTATGATTCTGGGCAGATCGTCAACTCGTTTGCGATTTTGCCGATGTTATTGTAGTTGATCCGTGCATGCTATCTCATTGTTCTTGCCATGTCTGGCTAGAATTTTGTGCCTTCTTGATGGATGTATGATTGTCTTACCATGACTTGCACCGTAGTGAGTGCATCGATCTCGTTTACATGCCTTCATGAGTTATATTTCAGCATGTCTCGGTTTTCACTAAGTCTGAAAACTGATTGTGTTCGAGCTATGTTCGTGTGCTTGTTAGTATATTTTGTGATCCCTTTTGGCCCCAGGTCACTTTGGGACTTTTGTTAAGCTTGTTGAGTAGCTCCATGCCATGCTCTTCTTGTCTTGATCAGGTCATGTATGATGTTGTTTTGCTGCTCCGAAGAGGGCTTCGTGATCTGAAATTTCAGACTAGTGTTGATTTCACTAAGTCTGAAATCTGTTTTGCATTTGCGTTTTTGCCATGCTTGTTTGAACCTCATAATGGACGAATTGGCCGTGGCTCAGTGCTAGTCTTTTGTTAAGCATCTTGTGTGCATCCCTGCCATGTATTTTGTTGTCATGTTTGGTGGCTGTAGCATGTTCATTTCATTGCATTTAGATGCCTACTTGCTGTAAATCGCAGACCGGTGTCATTCTTAAAACGCTTGCCATTTCCAAACCGTAACTCCGATTCCGATGATCTTTATATCGTTTTCAAGCGATTTCATCTCATCTTTCCAGTGGCACCCTTGGAATCCCAAGTTGAGGCCAGGTTCATGCATTTCCTGTCATATCTTGCATTCTGCATCCCGCATCGCATCCCGCATAGCATACCATCATTGCATCTTATTGGTTGAGTTTGCACGTGGTTGATTGTATCCTTGTTGCTTGTTTGTCTTGTTGGGTAGAGCCGGGAGATGAGTTTGATACCGAGGAGCCCGTTGAGTTTGCTTGTGAGGATCCAGTCAACTCTGACAACTGTGCAGGCAAGATGATCATACCCTCAAAATCATTACTATCTTTGCTATGCTAGTTTGCTCGCTCTTGCTATGCCAATGCTACGATGCCTACCTTTTGCTTGTCAGCCTCCCAATTGCCATGTCAAACCTCTAACCCACCATTGTCCTAGCAAACCGTTGATTGGCTATGTTACCGCTTTGCTCAGCCCCTCTTATAGCGTTGCTAGTTGCAGGTGAAGATTGGAGGCCGTTCCTTGTTGGAACATCTTTTATTTACTTGTTGGGATATCATTACATTGCCATGTTATCTTAATGCATCTATATACTTGGTAAAGGGTGGAAGGCTCGGCCTCTCGCCTAGTGTTTTGTTCCACTCTTGCCGCCCTAGTTTCCGTCATATCGATGTTATGTTCCCGGATTTTGCGTTCCTTACGCGGTTGGGTTATAATGGGAACCCCTTGATATTGCACCTTGATTAAAGCTTGTCCAGCAATGCCCAACCTTGGTTTTACCATTTGCCACCTAGCCTTTTCTTTCCCTTGGGTTCTGCAGACTCAAGGGTCATCTTATTTTAACCCCCCCGGGCCAGTGCTCCTCTGAGTGTTGGTCCAAACCGTCAGCCGCCGGTGGCTACCAGGGGCAACTCTGGGCTAGCCTACCGGAAGTTTAGACAATCTGAGTGTGCCCTGAGAAAGAGATATGTGCAGCTCCTATCGGGATTTGTCGGCACATTCGGGCGGTGTTGCTGGTCTTGTTTTAACCTGTCGAAGTGTCTTGAGTTACCGAGATACCAAGTCTGATCGGAACGTCTTGGGAGGAGGTCTATTCCTTCGTTGACCGTGAGAGCTTGTCATGGGCTAAGTTGGGACTCCCCTGCAGGGATTGAACTTTCGAAAGCCGTGCCCGCGGTTATGGGCAGATGGGAATTTTTTAATGTCCGCTTGTAGATAACTTGAACCTTAATTAATTAAAATGAATCAACTAAGTGTGTTACCTTGATGGGGCCTCTTCTCGGCAGAGTCCGGGAAGTGGACACGGTGTTGGAGTAATGCTTACGCAGGTTGTTCCTTTAGATTCTCGCTCGTGCTTTGCCTCCTCTTCTCGCTCTCTTTTGCGTATAAGTTAGCCACCATATATGCTAGTCGCTTGCTGCACCTCCACATACATTTGCCTTACCCTTCCTATAAGCTTAAATAGTCTTGATCGCGAGGGTGCGAGATTGCTGAGTCCCTGTGGCTCACAGATACTATAACTCCAGATGCAGGTCCAGGTGATTCCGCTCCAGGTGGCGAGTACGAGCTCAAGTGGGAGTTCGACGAGGACTCTCAGCGATACTACGTGTCTTTTCCTGATGATCAGTAGTGGTGCCTAGTTGGGGTTCGATTCAGGGCCTTGTCGCATGTTGGGTTATTTTCCATTTTGGCGCCGTAGTCGGGCAATGAGTGTTTGTATGATGCATGTTATTTATGTACTCTGATGTGACATGGCGAGTGTAAGCCAACTATGTATCTCCCCCTTTTATTATATATTACATGGGATGTTGTAATGATTGCCTGACTTGTGACATTGCTTTCTGTGCGGTTATGTCTCTAAGTCGTGCCTCGACACGTGGGAGCTATAGCCGCATCGAGGGCGTTACACCTCGCCCCCACCATGGCGATAGTACACACATTTGTCATCTTCGTTTACAACAAAGCCTGCAGCTGTTAAAGTTCTTTCAAACTTCTCATGCCACTGTTTGGGTGCTTGCTTAAGTCCGTACAAAGACTTCAGCAACTTGCATACTTTCCCTTCCTGACCATCTATTACAAACACATCTGGTTGTTCCATATAGATTTCCTCGTCCAACTCTCCATTTAGGAAAGCAGTCTTAACATCCATTTGATGAACGAGAAGACCATGTGAGGCAACTAGTGAAAGTAGAACTCGAATAGTGGTCAGTCGAGCCACAGGTGAGTAAGTATCAAAGAAGTCTTCACCTTCCTTTTGGGTATAACCCGTAGCCACGAGCCGAGCCTTGTACTTTTCTATAGTACCATCAGGCCTAAGCTTCTTTTTGAATACCCATTTGCATCCTATAGGTTTGCATCCATAAGGACGATCAGTTATCTCCCAAGTTTCATTCACCAAGATGGAATCCATCTCGCTACGAACCGCTTCCTTCCAGTAGTCAGCATCTTCAGATGCATAGGCCTGTGAAATAGAACTGGGAGTGTCATCTATGAGATACACAAGAAAATCATCACCAAAAGACTTTGCAGTCCTCTGTCTCTTGCTCCTAGTAGGAACTTCATTGTTCTCCTCCACAGGACTTTCAAAGTGTTCCATCGAAATTGTAGGTTCGGTAATTGTAACTGGTTCCTGATTCGATGAACTAGGCATCTCCTGATTAGATGAGGTAGCCATATCCTTCATGGGAAAGATATCTTCAAAGAAAGTCGCATCATTCGACTCCATGATCGTACCGACATGCATGTCAGGTACCTCCGATTTTACAACCAAGAATCTATAGCCAATGCTATGAAAAGCATATCCCAGGAAAACACAATCCACAGTCTTTGGTCCAAGCTTCCGCTTCTTTGGAATTGGAACATTGACTTTCACCAAACAACCCCATGTTCGTAGATAAGAGAGTTTTAACCTTTTCTTCTCCCATTCCTCGAATGGAGTTATCTCTTTGTTCTTTGTGGGAACTCGGTTTAGGACATGACATGCCGTAAATATCGCCTCCCCCCACCATGCCTTGGAGAGACCCGATGTGTCTAACATGGCGTTCACCAAATCAGTTAGAGTATGGTTATTTCTTTCGGCCACCCCATTTTAACTGAGGTGAATAGGGAGGCGTCCTCTCATGGATTATATCATGTTCCGCATAAAAAGCATCAAATTCATTGGAAAAATACTCTCCACCACGGTCGGACCTAAGCCTCTTGATTTTTCTATCAAGTTGGTTCTCCACTTCAGCTTTATAGATCTTGAAAAAGTTCAAAGCTTCATCCTTAGATTTCAGAAGATACACACGGTAGTATCTAGTGGAGTCATCAATTAATGTCATGAAATATTTCTTTCCACCTTTTGTCAAAACACCATTCATTTCACATAGATCTATATGTATGAGCTCTAGTGGTGCAAGATTTCTCGTTTCCGTAGTCGTGTGAGACTTACGAGGTTGCTTAGCTTGCACACACACACACTTGACACTTAGATCCCTTGATAGTGGTGAAACTAGGGATTAAGTTCAACTTCGCTAGTCGCGACATGCAACCGAAGTTAACATGACAAAGACGTGAATGCCACACATTGGATTCACTATTGTTGCAAATATGATTAACAACTTTATTGCAAACGTCTGGTAAGGATAAACGAAACAGACCTCCTGACTCATAGCCTTTACCAACAAAGGTTCCATACTTGGATATTACAAATTTATTCGACTCAAAGACAAGCTTGTAGCCATGTCTACACAGAAGAGATCCGCTAACAAGATTTTTATTGACGGAGGGGACATAATGCACGTTCTTCAGCCGCACGATCTTCCCCGAAGTAAACTTCAGATCGGCCGTGCCAACACCATGAACAGAAACACTTGAATCGTTGCCCATCAGCACGGTTGAAGTCCCTGCGAGCTGATAAGACGAAGACATGGAAATATCACCGCATACATGCACATTAGCACCCGTGTCAATCAACCAGTCGGGAGAACGACATACTGAAAGAATAGTGGGAAATATACCATACCCAGCATCCTTCATGTCAGTGTCTCCAATGACAACATTAGCGGTCTTGCCGCCTTTCCCAGGATGACGCTTGTCATAGCGATTAGGGCAACTAGGAGCCCAATGATCAGGATCCCCACACACATGACAAGCACCTTTCTTCTTGCCATTCTTCTTCTTGAAGTTCGTGTGTTGCACAGCCTTGTTCTTCCCATCAAACTTTGCTTTTCCATCAAACTTGCCCTTGTTCTTGAACTTGTGGGGCTGGAAGTTCTGCTTCTGTACCACATTGGCACTAGATCCTCCCTCAATACCTCGAGCATGTGTGTCCTTTGCTCTCGCCTTTTCTTCCGCATCAAGAGTGCCAATGAGATCCGGGACGGAAAACTCCTGCCTCTTATGCTTCAGCAAGGTAGCAAAGTTCCTCCATGAAGGAGGAAGCTTAATGATGATACCTCCGGCAACAAACTTGTCCGGTAGCATACAACCGAAGTGCTCAAGTTCTCTAGCAAATGACTGTATCTCATGAGCTTGCTCAACCACGGAGTGCTCTTTAGTCATCCTGTAATCATAGAATTGCTCCATGATGTACAGCTCAGTGCCAGCATCTGAGACCCCAAACTTGGCCTCGAGTGCATCCCACATATCTTATCCATTATCAAATGACGCATAAGCATCAACTATGTTCTCACCAAGAACACTCAAGAGAGCAGCCTTAAATAGAGTATCCATTTTCTGAAAAGCTTGTGCCTGTTGAGCATCAAGCTCTCCTTCAGGTTTGCTGAGAGTGGCGTCATAGCAACTCATGGTTTGAAACCATAAAACTGCTCTCAGGCGCCACCTCTTATAGTGGATACCCTCAAACATAGGAGGTCTCATAGAAGCAGCAAAACCACTTGAGGTAAATTGCCTATGGTAAGGTTTTTGGAATGTTGGAAATATGAGCAATTTACCGAATGATTTTATTAACATAAATACTAGATAAAGCATGACCAGTATAGTAGTGATAAAACAAGCCATGCGATTTGACAAAGAGAAGGTAAACAACATCTTCATATATGAACTGTAACTAAACATATCTAGAGCAGACAGTATAGCAAGTTGCATATATGAAATAGAGTCTAACAATCTAGGGCAAATACTAGAACTACGAACTGTAGCAAAACCTCTAATAGAAAGGAGAAGAACACGTACGGGGCAGCAGTAGCAGAGGTGCTGGACCTGGGGTCGGTGTCCTCGCCTGCCATGTCGTCGAGGACGTCGTGGACGTCGGGGAAGAAGTCGTCATCGGGGAAGTAGTCGTCGGCGACCGGATCGTCCGTGTTGAAACAGCCAGTAGTCACGCTGAGTGCTCCCCAAAAACCTTATCACCCTTCTCCCGTACAGGACTCAAAGAGGTGCGGTTTCGGAGGCCTACTGTCCTGACCTGCGGTGCACGCCACAAGCCGGGATGAGGAAGATCGTAGCAGCAGCGCAGTGCTCAGGAACTTGTGGCGAGAGGAGGAAGAGGTTCTGGTGTGTCTCTCTGGGAGGAGCGACCTCCCTTTTATAGGCGCAAGAGAAGGAGGCTAGAGGGCGACGACGGGAGGCGAAATGAAGAGACAAAGACGAAGCGAACAGCCAGTAGCCGAAGGGCAGCACCGTTCGCATTCGAACTCCACTTTCGCAAAAATCTTCTCAGCTTCTGTGTGACCTTTCGTATACCCGTAGTTCGTGGCAAAAATTTAGATATTGGCTCGGCTCATTCCTGCAACCCGCGGCTCGGCGCGGCGCGACGAGGCGTGGCGTGGCGTGGCATGGCGAGGCGGGCGGCGGAGGAGGATCGCGCGTGGATATCCCTCTTGTTCTCATGCTCGTACAAGTGGGGAAAGAACCTCCCTTATAAGGAGGTCCAACTCCCACTAAACTAGCAATGCGGGACTAAACTTTAGTAGTATCCCTTGCCTTGCACAAATGGGCTAAGTGGGCCTCTAGGATTTATTAGGAATTTCTGAAATAGTTATTGGGCTGCCCAAAATAGACTAAATTCCAGCACAAAATAGACCAATCGAGTATCCAATTGCAAATCAGTTTCACCACACCCAGAGGACCATTAACTTTTTTCTTTCAAAGAATATATCATTGCGACATTTTAATATAGCCCATAATAATGCAGAAACCCCCACAAGTATCCCCTATCTGATTTAGCAAAGGTTCGAGCTCATTTGCCAAAAAAGTCATCCAAGTTAGCAGGTATAGAATGAAAATCCAAAGAACATCTAAGCAGATTCCAAATCTACTTAGCCACTGAGGAAAAGAATAAATGATCAATTGTCTCATCATGCCCGCAAAAAATGCAATTTTTTCTCCCTTCCAGCCCCTCTCTAAAAGGTTATCTCTGGTTAAAATGGTTTTTTGTTTAGTAGCCAAAGGAAGAACTTTATTTTAGCAGGCACCTAAACTTTCCAAAGAAATTTTGGAGGAAAGGAAATTTCGGTTTTGATCTGGAAAAGATAAAAGGGTTTGACAGAAAACAATCTGTTTGCATTCAGTGTCCACATGGATCTATCTCTGCCCCCATATACATTGACATCTTCACATCTTGATTTTAAGTTTTCCGACAGGTCAGTAACTTCAGCATTCATTGATCTTCAAAAAGAGAAGATCTGCCATCCTTTAAGCAGCACCTTGATACGTCTCCAACGTATCTATAATTTTTTATTGCTCCATGCTATATTATCTACTGTTTTAGGCAATATTGGGCTTTATTTTCCACTTTTATATTATTTTTGGGACTAAGCTATTAACCGGAGACCCAGCCCAAATTTGCTGTTTTATGCCTATTTCAGTGTTTCGAGGAAAAGGAATATCAGACGGAGTCAAAACGGAACGAAATCAACTGGAGAAGTTATTTTTGGAAGGAAACCCACCTAATGGACTTGGACCCCACGTCAGAAGATACGGGAGGTGCTCATGAGGGTGGGGGGCACGCCCTCCCCCCTGGGCGCGCCCCCCTGCCTCGTGGGGCCCCCGTAGCTCCACCGACGTACTCCTTTCACCCATATATACCGTCGTACCCTAAAACTTCCAGAACAGAAGATAGATCGGGATTCCGCCGCCGCAAGCCTCCAGAACCACGAAAAACCAATTGGGACCCCTTTCCGGTACCCTGCCGGAGGGGGATCCATCTCCGGTGGTCATCTTCATCATCCCGGTGCTATCCATGACGAGGAGGGAGTAGTTCACCCTCGGGGCTGAGGGTATGTACCAGTAGCTATGTGTTTGATCTCTCTCTCTCTCGTGTTCTCTCTCGTGTTCCATCTATGGCACGATCTTGATGTATCCCGAGCTTTGCTATTGTAGTTGGATCTTATGTTTCTTCTACCCCTCTACTCTCTTTTGATGAATTGAGTTTCCCCTTTGAAGCTATCTTATCGGATTGAGTCTTTTATGAACACTTGATGTATGTCTTGCCGTGCTTATCTGTGGTGACAATGGGATATCACGTGTCACTTGATGTATGTTTTGGTGACCAACTTGCGGGTTCCACCCATGAAACTATGCATAGGGGTTGGCACACGTTCTTGATTCTCCGGTAGAAACTTTGGGGCACTATTTGAAGTACTTTTATGTTGGTTGGATAAATCTGAGATTGTGTGATGCATATCGTATAATCATGCCCACGGATACTTGAGGTGACAATGGAGTATCTAGGTGACATTAGGGTTTTGGTTGATTTGTATCTTAAGGTGTTATTCTAGTAAAAACTCCAGGGTTGTTTGTGACACTTATAGGAATAGCCCAACGGATTGATTTGAAAGAATAACTTTGAGGTGGTTTCGTACCCTACCATAATCTCTACGTTTGTTCTCCGCTATTAGTGGCTTCGGAGTGACTCTTTGTTGCATGTTGAGGGCTCGTTATATGATCTATCTATGTTATTATTGTTGAGAGAACTTGCACTAGTGAAAGTATGAACCCTAGGCCTTGTTTCCTATCATTGCAATACCGTTTACGCTCACTTTTACACTCGCTACCTTGCTGTTTTTATATTTTCAGTTTACAAAAACCTATATCTACTATCTATTTTGCACATGTATCACCATCTCTTCGCCGAACTAGTGCACCTATACAATTTACCATTGTATTGGGTGTGTTGGGGACACAAGAGACTCTTTGTTATTTGGTTGCAGGGTTGCTTGAGAGAGACCATCTTCATCCTACGCCTCCTACGGATTGATAAACCTTAGGTCATCCACTTGAGGGAAATTTGCTACTGTCCTACAAACCTCTGCACTTGGAGGCCCAACAACGTCTACAAGAAGAAGGTTGTGTAGTAGACATCAAGCTCTTTTCTGGCGCCGTTGCCGGGGAGGCTAGGTAAGCGAAGGTATATCTTTAGATCTTGCAATCGAATCTTTTTGTTTCTTGTTTTAGCACTAGTTTAGTTTATAAAAGAAAACTATAAAAAAATGGAATTGAGTTTGTCTCATACGCTTCACCTTTTTAATATCTTTCGTGAGTATGATGGAAAGGATAATTGTGCTCAAGTGCTAGAAGAAGAAATCTATAAAATGTTTGGCACTAAATATTTGAATGATGAGCATGATTGCAATATTGTTAGTATGAATTCCTTGAATATCCATGATGCTAATGATATGCAAAGCCACAAGCTTGGGGAAGCTATGTTCGATGAAGATGATATTTTTTGTCCTCCAAGCTTTGATGAGCAAATTTATTATGATGAAAGCATGTCTCCTATCTATGATGACTATTGTGATGACACGTATGCTTTAAAGAATAATGATAACCATGAAACTTGTCATCTTGATCTTAATTTCCAATCACATGATAATTATTTTGTTGAGTTTGCTCCCACTATTATTCATGAGAAGAATTTTGCTTATGTGGAGAGTAATAAAATTTCTATGCTTGTAGATCATGAAAAGAATGCTTTAGGTGCTGGTTATATTGTTTAATTCATTCATGATGCTACTGAAAATTATTATGATGGAGGAATATATGCTTGTAGGAATTGCAATAATATCAAGTTTCCTCTTTATGTGCTTAAAACTTTGAAGTTATGCTTGTTTTACCTTCCTATGCAAGTTGATTCTTGTCCCCATAAGTTGTTTGCTCACAAAATCCCTATGCATAGGAAGTATGTTAGAGTTAAATGTGCTAGTCATATTCTTCATTATGCTCTCTTTATGTTTCAATTCTTATCTTCTATGTGAGCATCATTGAAATCATCGTGCCTAGCTAGGGGCATTAAACGATAGCGCTTGTTGGGAGGCAACCCAATTTTATTTTTGTTCCTTGCTTTTTGCTCCTGTTTAGTAATAAATAATTCATCTAGCCTCTGCTTAGATGTGGTTTTATGCTTTTTATTAGTGTTTGTGCCAAGTAGAACCTTTGGGAAGACTTTGGGAAAGTCTTGTTGATCATGCTGTAAAAAACAGAAACTTTACCGCTCACGAGAATTGCTGCCATTTTTTATTGGAGAGTGATATTTAGTTAATTATTTTTTCAGATGATTAATATATAAATTCCTCAGGTTCATCAATTTATTTGAGAATTTTATGAGTTCCATAAGTATACGATTGATCCAGATTACTACAGACTGTTCTGTTTTTGACAAATTCTGTTTTCGATGTGTTGTTTGCTTATTTTAATGAATCTATGGCTAGTAAAATATTTTATAAACCATAGAGAAGTTGTAATACAGTAGGTTTAACACCAATATAAATAAAGAATGAGTTCATTACAGTACCTTGAAGTGGTCTTTTGTTTTCTGATACTAACGGAGCTTACGAGTTTTCTGTTAAGTTTTGTGTTGTGAAGTTTTCAAGTTTTGGGTAAGGATTCGATGGACTATGGAATGAGGAGTGGAAATATACTAAGCTTGGGGATGCCCAAGGCACCCCAAGATAATATTAAAGGACAACCAAGATCCTAAGCTTGGGGATGCCCCGGAAGGCATCCCCTCCTTCGTCTTCGTTCATCGGTAACTTTACTTGGAGCTATATTTTTATTCGCCACATGATATGTGTTTTTCTTGGAGCATAAATTTATTTTGTTATAATTTGCTTGATGTTATTTAGAACAATGTTTTGCATCTTTTATTTCAATAAAAGTGGCATTGATAGGCTTTACTATGCCTATGTTACAAGTATACATGTTGCTGTTTGAAAACAGAAAGTTTACCGCTGTTGCAATAATTCCCTAGAAAATTCAGAATGTGATAAAATGTTGAAACATTTTGCATATTAATATATGATAAATTTATTACACTGGGAATTTTCTTTCATAATTCTTGGATCTAGGGAAGTATGGATGTTGCTGCATTCTTTACAGACTATCCTGTTTAGGCAGATTGCTGTTATGTTTGCATTGTTTGCATATGTTTGCTTCTTTAATGATTCTATTTGAGGATAGGACTATTAAATATGCAGAGGCATTTAGTATGCAATGTTGAATAATAATTTTAGTGATTTTCTACAGTAGAGTATGATAAGGGTTTTGCAATGGTTTATACTAACTTATCTCACGAGTCCTTGTTGAGTTTTGTGTGGATGAAGCTTTTGAGATTTAGGGAGACCATGATATGAGAGGAATTAAGGAGACACAAAAGCTCAAGCTTGGGGATGCCCAAGGCACCCCAAGATAATATTTCAAGAAGTCTCAAGCATCTAAGCTTGGGGATGCCCCGGTTGGCATCCCACCTTTCTTTTTCAACAACTATCGGTTAGTACCGATTGATCCTAAGTTTTTGCTTCTTCACATGATGTTTGCTATTCTTAGATGTCATTTTATTTTGCTTTGCTTGCTGTTTGAATAAATTACCAAGATCTGAAATTATTAAGTGTTAGAGAGTCTTCACATAGTTACATAATTAGTCGACTACTCATTGATCTTCACTTATATTTTTTGGAGTAGTTTATTGTTTGCTCTAGTGCTTCACTTATACCTTTTAGAGAATGGTGGTAGTTTTATTTTTAAGAAATAGATGAACTCTCATGTTTCACATAGATTATTTTGAGAGTCATTAATAGTATGGTAATTCGCTTAATGTTAATATACTTGGTATTCAAGATATGTGAAACTTTCTTTTGAGTGCGTTGAATACTAAGATAAGTTTGATGCTTGATAATTGTTTTGAGATATGGAGGTGATAATATTAGAGTCATGCTAGTTCAGTAGTTGTGAATTTAAAGAATACTTGTGTTGAAGTTTGTGATTCCCTTAGCATGCACGCATGGTGAACCGTTATGTGATGAACTCGGAGCATGATTTATTTATTGATTATCTTCCTTATGAGTGGCGGTCGAGGACGAGCGATGGTATTTTCCTACCAATCTATCCCCCTAGGAGCATGCGCGTAATATTTTGCTTTGATAACTTGTAGATTTTTGCAATAAGTATATGAGTTCTTTATGACTAATGTTGAGTCCATGGATTATATGCACTTTTTCCCATCCTTCCACTATTGCTAGCCTCTCTAATACCGCGCACCTTTCGCCGGTATCATACACCCACCATATACCTTCCTCAAAACAGCCACCATACCTACCTATTATGGCATTTCCATAGCCATTCCGAGATATATTGCCATGCAACTTTCCACCGTTCCGTTTATTATGACACGCTCCATCATTGTCATATTGCTAGCATGATCATGTAGTTGACACCGTATTTGTGGCAAAGCCACCGTTCATAATTCTTTCATACATGTCACTCATGAGTCATTGCATATCCCGGTACACCGCCGGAGGCATTCATATAGAGTCATATTTTGTTCTAAGTAGCAAGTTGTAATTGTTGAGTTGTAAGAAAAATAAAAGTGTGATGATCATCATTATTAGAGAATTGTCCCAAGTGAGGAAAGGATGATGGAGACTATGATTCCCCCACAAGTCGGGATGAGACTCCAGATGAAAAATAAAAAAAATAGAAAAAAAGAGGCCATAAAAAAGAGAGAAAAGGCCCAAACAAAAAAATAAAAAAAATGAGAGAAAAAGAGAGAAGGGACAATGCTACTATCCTTTTACCACACTTGTGCTTCAAAGTAGCACCATGATCTTCATGATAGAGAGTCTCTCATTTTTTCACTTTCATATACTAGTGGGAATTTTTTATTATAGAACTTGGCTTGTATATTCCAATGATGGGCTTCCTCAAAATGCCCTAGGTCTTCTTGAGCAAGAGAGTTGGATGCACACCCACTTAGTTTCTTTTGTTGAGCTTTCACATACTTATAGCTCTAGTGCATCCGTTGCATGGCAATCCCTACTCACTCACATTGATATCTATTGATGGGCATCTTCATAGCCCGTTGATACGCCTAGTTGATGTGAGACTATCTTCCCTCTTTTTGTCTTCTCCACAACCACCATTCTATTCCACATATAGTGTTATATCCATGGCTCACGCTCATGTATTGCGTGAAGATTGAAAAAGTTTTGAAAATGTTAAAGTATGAAACAATTGCTTGGCTTGTCATCGGGGTTGTGCATGATTTAAATATTTTGTGTGGGTAAGATGGAGCATAGCCAGACTATATGATTTTGTAGGGATAACTTTCTTTGGCCATGTTATTTTGAGAAGACATGATTGCTTTGTTAGTATGCTTGAAGTATTATTATTTTTATGTCAATATGAACTTTTGTCTTGAATCTTTTGGATCTGAATATTCATATCACAAGTAAGAAGAATTGCAATGAAATTATGCCAACTAGCATTCCACATCAAAAATTATCTTTTTTATCATTTACCTACTCGAGGACGAGCAGGAATTAAGCTTGGGGATGCTTGATACGTCTCCAATGTATCTATAATTTTTGATTGCTCCATGCTATATTATCTACTGTTTTAGGCAATATTGGGCTTTATTTTCCACTTTTATATTATTTTTGGGACTAACCTATTAACCGGAGACCCAGCCCAGATTTGCTGTTTTATGCCTATTTCAGTGTTTCGAGGAAAAGGAATATCAGACGGAGTCAAAACAGAACGAAATCAACTGGAGAAGTTATTTTTGGAAGGAAACCCACCTGATGGACTTGGACCTCACATCAGAAGATATGGGAGGTGCTCATGAGGTTGGGGGGCACGCCCTCCCCCCCTAGGCGCGCCCCCCTGCCTCGTGGGGCCCCCGTAGCTCCACCGACGTACTCCTTTCACCCATATATACCGCCGTACCCTAAAACTTCCAGAACAGAAGATAGATCGGGAGTTCCGCCGCCGCAAGCCTCCAGAACCACGAAAAACCAGTCGGGATTCCTTTCCGGTACCCTGCCGGAGGGGGGATCCATCTCCGGTGGCCATCTTCATCATCCCGGCGCTATCCATGACGAGGAGGGAGTAGTTCACCCTCGGGGCTGAGGGTATGTACCAGTAGCTATGTGTTTGATCTCTCTCTCTCTCGTGTTCTCTCTCGTGTTCCATCTATGGCACGATCTTGATGTATCCCGAGCTTTGCTATTGTAGTTGGATCTTATGCTTCTTCTCCCCCTCTACTCTCTTGTGATGAATTGAGTTTCCCCTTTGAAGTTATCTTACCGGATTGAGTCTTTTATGAACACTTGATGTATGTCTTGCCATGCTTATCTGTGGTGACAATGGGATATCACGTGCCACTTGATGTATGTTCTGGTGACCAACTTGCGGGTTCCGCCCATGAACCTATGCATAGGGGTTGGCACACGTTCTTGATTCTCCGGTAGAAACTTTGGGGCACTATTTGAAATACTTTTATGTTGGTTGGATAAATCTGAGATTGTGTGATACATATCGTATAATCATGCCCACGGATACTTGAGGTGACAATGGAGTATCTAGGTGACATTAGGGTGTTGGTTGATTTGTATCTTAAGGTGTTATTCTAGTAAAAACTCCAGGGTTGTTTGTGACACTTATAGGAATAGCCCAACGGATTGATTTGAAAGAATAACTTTGAGGTGGTTTCGTACCCTACCATAATCTCTACGTTTGTTCTCCGCTATTAGTGGCTTCGGAGTGACTCTTTGTTGCATGTTGAGGGCTCGTTATATGATCTATCTATGTTATTATTGTTGAGAGAACTTGCACTAGTGAAAGTATGAACCCTAGGCCTTGTTTCCTATCATTGCAATACCGTTTACGCTCACTTTTACCACTCGCTACCTTGCTGTTTTTATATTTTCAGTTTACAAAAACCTATATCTACTATCTATTTTGCACTTGTATCACCATCTCTTCGCCGAACTAGTGCACCTATACAATTTACCATTGTATTGGGTGTGTTGGGGACACAAGAGACTCTTTGTTATTTGGTTGCAGGGTTGCTTGAGAGAGACCATCTTCATCCTACGCCTCCTATGGATTGATAAACCTTAGGTCATCCACTTGAGGGAAATTTGCTACTGTCCTACAAACCTCTGCACTTGGAGGCCCAACAACGTCTACAAGAAGAAGTTTGTGTAGTAGACATCACACCTCAACCACCGAAATGTTATGATTCATGTTGATGAAATATAAGTTTGGGCAAGCCTCTTTTAGTGGTTTATCCCCCACCCACCAATCTTCCCAGAATCTAGTGTTTTTACCATCCCCGATTTTTTCTTATTGTGTCTGTAGTATATATCTCTAATCCCCAAGATGTTACACCAGAATTGGGAGTCCCCAGGTTTGTGTTGGATCCCAGAAATGCATTTATCTTTTATGTATTCTCTCGACATAATATCTTGCCACAATCCAGATTCATTCTCAATCTTCCAAAGGCACTTAGCTAACAGAGCCTTGTTAAAACAGTCCAGGCTAAGAATCCCCGAACGACCTTGCATCTTGGGCAGACAACGGGTATTCCAATTAACTTAGTGATATTTTTTATTCTTATGTTCATCAGCCTGACAGACCAATCTGGCTCTAAAGAAGTCCATTTTTTCATCACTCCAGCTGGAAGTGGGTAAAAGGACATAATATACATAGGAATATTGGATAGGCATGATTGGACCAAGATAATTCTCACAGCAATATTTAGCAACCTCCCCTGCCAGCAGGCACATCTTCTCTATGACATTTCCCCACATTTTATTCTTAGTTCGCTTATCTGAAACAGGTAGACCTAGATATTTTAGGGGCAGTTTACCCAAAGCACATGTAAAGATTTCCTGATAAATGTCAGCTTTATCCACATCCCCACCCAACAAGTAAATCTCACTCTTATGAAAGTTGATAATTATTCCAGATATCTGCTCAAAGGCAGTTAAAATAAACTTTAGGTTTCTAGCGTTTTTTTCATCATCTTGTACTAGGAAAATCGTGTCATCAACATATTGTAGCATGTTAATCCCAATTTCATACGTCTCATTAAGAACCCCTTTCACAAAGCCCTCTCCTCTTGCATTATCCATGATAATAGCAAGAGCATCTACAACCAAATCAAATAACAGGGGAGACAAAGAATCACCCTCTCTCACGTCTTTATAAGTTTCGAAATATAGACCAATCTGGTCATTGACCTTAACTCCCACATGTCCCCCCATCAAGGTCTGCATAATCTAGTCACACCACTGGTCAGGAAAATTTATTAGTTTCAACATTTTGTAAACAAAGGGCCACTTGATTTTATCAAAGGCTTTTTCAAAATCCACTTTAAAAAGAAGGGCACTTTGTTTTTTGACATGGATAGTATTTAGAGCCTCGTGTACTATCAGCACACCCTCCATCATGTATCTCCCTGTGATAAAGGCTGTCTCGACATGTGAGATAATGGGATTGACTATTTTGTTGAGCCTGTTCATTAGCAATTTTATAATAATTTTGAAACTAACATTTAATAGGCAAATTGGTCTGAATTTTTGTATTTGTTTGGCATCCTTGGTCTTAGGGATTAGAGTAATAACCCCATGGTTAATTCTAGATATATCCAACTTTCCTTTATGAAAGTCATTAATCATGGCCATCAGATCTCCTTTGATCCTTTCCCAAAAGTATTGGTAGAAATCAATCGGGAAACCATCAGGTCCAGGACTTTTATTCTTTTCCATAGATAATACCACTTTTTTCACTTCATCTATAGAAAATGGATTAGTAATGTCATCTACATCTTGGGGTGAGATGTATTTAGCATCCTAGATATTCAAAGTGATATCAGATCTCTCAGCTTGTCCAAAAAGTTTTTAATATAAATTAGTGATATATTTCATAAGATTGTCTTCCCCCTCAATCAACCGCCCCTCTTGTTCCAGTGTGATAATCCTATTTTTTTTCTTCTCCTCCCATTCGCCTTAGCATGGTAATATCTAGAATTATGACCCCCTTCAAAAGGTCATTCAAGTCTTTCCTCATTTGTTTATGGAGATTCCTATCATGGGTAGAAAGCCCCATGATTTCAGAATTTTTGTCAATTTCATTTAGTTTATCAAGCAGCTCCTTCTTTTTCTTCCTATGAAAAGCATTTGCATTAAGAGCCCTCTGTCGGTGTCAAAACCGACCGATCTCGGGTAGGGAGTCCCGAACTATGCATCTGAGGATCAAAGGTAACAGGAGGCAGGGGACACGATGTTTACCCAGGTTCAGGCCCTCTTGATGTGTTGGAAATATGCCCTAGAGGCAATAATAAATTGATTATTATTATATTTCCTTGTTCATGATAATCGTTTATTATCCATGCTAGAATTGTATTGATAGGAAACTCAGATACATGTGTGGATACATAGACAACACCATGTCCCTAGTAAGCCTCTAGTTGACTAGCTCGTTGATCAATAGATGGTTACGGTTTCCTGACCATGGACATTGGATGTCGTTGATAATGGGATCACATCATTAGGAGAATGATGTGATGGACAAGACCCAATCCTAAGCCTAGCACAAAGATCGTGTAGTTCGTATGCTAAAGCTTTTATAATGTCAAGTATCATTTCCTTAGACCATGAGATTGTGCAACTCCCGGATACCGTAGGAGTGCTTTGGGTGTGCCAAACGTCACAACGTAACTGGGTGGCTATAAAGGTACACTACAGGTATCTCCGAAAGTGTCTGTTGGGTTGGCACGAATCGAGACTGGGATTTGTCACTCCGTGTAAACGGAGAGGTATCTCTGGGCCCACTCGGTAGGACATCATCATAATGTGCACAATGTGATCAAGGAGTTGATCACGGGATGATGTGTTACGGAACGAGTAAAGAGACTTGCCGGTAACGAGATTGAACAAGGTATCGGGATACCGACGATCGAATCTCGGGCAAGTATCGTACCGCTAGACAAAGGGAATTGTATACGGGATTGATTAAGTCCTTGACATCGTGGTTCATCCGATGAGATCATCGTGGAACATGTGGGAGCCAACATGGGTATCTAGATCCCGCTGTTGGTTATTGACCGGAGAGTCATCTCGGTCATGTCTGCATGTCTCCCGAACCCGTAGGGTCTACACACTTAAGGTTCGGTGACGCTAGGGTTATAGAGATATTAGTATGCGGTAACCCGAAAGTTGTTCGGAGTCCCGGATGAGATCCCGGACGTCACGAGGAGTTCCGGAATGGTCCGGAGGTAAAGAATTATATATAGGAAGTGCTATTTCGGCCATCGGGACAAGTTTTGGGGTCACCGGTATTGTACCGGGACCACCGGAAGGGTCCCGAGGGTCCACCGGGTGGGGCCACCTGCCCCGGGGGGCCACATGGGCTGCGCCTTGGCCTATATGGGCCAAGGGCACCAGCCCCAAGAGGCCCATGCGCCAAGAGAGAGGGAAAGGGGAGAGTCCTAAAAGGGGAAGGCACCTCCGAGGTGCCTTGGGGAGGATGGATTCCTCCCCCCTTGGCCGCACCCTTCCTTGGAGGAAGGGGCAAGGCTGTGCCCTCCCCCTCTCCCTTGGCCCTATATATAGTGGGGGGAAGGGAGGGCAACCATACCTAAGCCCTGGCGCCTCCCTCTCCCTCCCATGACACACCTCCCTCCTCCCGCAGTGCTTGGCGAAGCCCTGTTGGAATCCCGCTACTTCCACCACCACGCCGTTGTGCTGCTGGATCTCCATTAACCTCTCCTCCCCCCTTGCTGGATCAAGAAGGAGGAGACGTCGCTGCTCCGTATGTGTGTTGAACGCAGAGGTGCCGTCCGTTCGGCGCTAGGATCATCGGTGATTTGGATCACGACGAGTACGACTCCATCAACCCCGTTCTCTTGAATGCTTCCGCGCGCGATCTACAAGGGTATGTAGATCCACTCCTCCCTCGTTGCTAGATGACTCCATAGATAGATCTTGGTGACACGTAGGAAAATTTTGAATTTCTGCTACGTTCCCCAATAGTGGCATCATGAGCTAGGTCTATGCGTAGTTACTATGCACGAGTAGAACACAAAGTAGTTGTGGGCGTTGATTTTGTTCAATATGCTTGCCGTTACTAGTCTTATCTTGATTCGGCGGCATCGTGGGATGAAGCGGCCCGGACCGACCTTACACGTACTCTTACGTGAGACTGGTTCCACCGACTGACATGCACTAGTTGCATAAGGTGGCTAGCGGGTGTCTGTCTCTCCCACTTTAGTCGGATCGGATTCGATGAAAAGGGTCCTTATGAAGGGTAAATAGCAATTGGCATATCACGTTGTGGTCTTTGCGTAGGTAAGAAACGTTCTTGCTAGAAACCCATAGCAGCCACGTAAAACATGCAAACAACAATTAGAGGACGTCTAACTTGTTTTTGCAGGGTATGCTATGTGATGTGATATGGCCAAAAGGATGTGATGAATGATATATGTGATGTATGAAATTGATCATGTTCTTGTAATAGGAATCACGACTTGCATGTCGATGAGTATGACAACCGGCAGGAGCCATAGGAGTTGTCTTAATTTATTTATGACCTGTGTGTCAACATAAACGTCATGTAATTACTTTACTTTATTGCTAACCGTTAGCTGTAGTAGTAGAAGTAATAGTTGACGAGACAACTTCATGAAGACACGATGATAGAGATCATGATTATGGAGATCATGGTGTCATGCCGGTGACGATGATGATCATGGAGCCCCGAAGATGGAGATCAAAAGGAGCAATATGATATTGGCCATATCATGTCACTATTTGATTGCATGTGATGTTTATCATGTTTATGCATCTTGTTTGCTTAGAACAACGGTAGTAAATAAGATGATCCCTCATTAAAATTTCAAGAAAGTGTTCCCCCTAACTGTGCACCGTTGCGACAGTTCGTTGTTTCGAAGTACCACGTGATGATCGGGTGTGATAGATTCTAACGTTCACATACAACGGGTGTAAGACAGATTTACACACGCAAAACACTTAGGTTGACTTGACGAGCCTAGCATGTGTACAGACATGGCCTCGGAACACAGAAGACCGAAAGGTCAAGCATGAGTCGTATGGCAGATACGATCAACATGAAGATGTTCACCGATGTTGACTAGTCCGTCTCACGTGATGATCGGACACGGCCTAGTTGACTCGGATCATGTAATCACTTAGATGACTAGAGGGATGTCTATCTGAGTGGGAGTTCATAAGATGAACTTAATTATCCTGAACATAGTCAAAAGGTCTTCGCAAATTATGTCGTAGCTTGCGCTTCAGTTCTACTGTTTAGTTATGTCCTAGAGAAAATTTAGTTGAAAGTTGATAGTAGCAATTATGCGGACTAGGTCCGTAAACTGAGGATTGTCCTCATTGCTTCATAGAAGGCTTATGTCCTTAATGCACCGCTCAGTGTACTGAACCTCGAACGTCGTCTGTGGATGTTGCGAACATCTGACATACACATTTTGATAACTACGTGATAGTTCAGTTAAACGGCTTAGAGTTGAGGCACCGAAGACGTTTTGAAACGTCGCAAAACATATGAGATGTTTCGAGGGCTGAAATTGGGATTTCAGGCTCGCGCCCATGTCAAGAGGTATAAGACCTCCGACGATTTTTAAGCCTGCAAACTAAGGGAGAAAAGCTCAATTGTTGAGCTTGTGCTCAGATTGTCTGAGTACAACAATCGCTTGAATCAAGTGGGAGTTGATCTTCCAGATGAAATAGTGATGGTTCTCCGAAGTCATTACCACCAAGCTGCTAGAGCTTCGTGATGAACTATAATATATTAGGGACATATATGATGATCCTTGAGATATTCGCGATGTTTGACACCACAAAAGTAGAAATCAAGAAGGAGCATCAATTGTTGATGGTTGGTGAAACCACTAGTTTCAAGAAGGGCAAGGGCAAGAAGGGATACTTCATGAAACGGCAAATCAGCTGCTGCTCTAGTGAAGAAACCCAAGGTTGAACCCAAACCCGAGACTAAGTGCTTCTGTAATAAGGGGAACAACCACTGGAGCAGAACTACCCTAGATACTTGGTAGATGAGAAGGCTGGCAAGGTCGATAGAAGTATATTGGATATACATTGTGTTAATGCGTACTTTACTAGTACTCCTAGTAGCATCAGGGTATTAGATACCGGTTCGGTTGCTAAGTGTTAGTAACTCGAAATAAAAGCTACGGAATAAACGGAGACTAGCTAAAGGTGAGCTGACGATATGTGTTGGAAGTGTTTCCAATGTTGATATGATCAAGCATCGCACGCTCCCTCTACCATCGAGATTGGTGTTTGCGTTGAGCATAGACATGATTGGATTACGTCTACGCAATACGGTTATTCATTTAAAGAGAATAATAGTTACTCTATTTATTTGAATAATACCTTCAATGGTCTTGCACCTAAAATGAATGGTTCATTGAATCTCGATCATAGTGATACACATGTTCATGCCAAAAGATATAAGATAGTAATGATAGTACCACCTACTTGTGGCACTGCCACGTAAGTCATATCGGTATAAAACGCATGAAGAAGCTCCATGTTGATGGATCTTTGGGCTCACTCCTTTTTGAAAAGTTTGAGACATGCGAACCATGTCTATTGGTGTATATGCATGAAGAAACTCCATGCAAATGGACCGTTTGGACTCACTTGATTTTGAATCACTTGAGACATGCAAATCATACCACATGGGCAAGATGACTGAAAGCCTCGTTTTCAGTAAAATGGAACTAGAAAGCAACTTGTTGGAAGTAATACATTTTGATGTGTGCAGTCCAATGAGTGCTGAGGCATGTAGTGGATATCGTTATGTTCTTACTTCATAGATGATTTGAGTAGATGTTGAGTATATTTACTTGATGAATCACGAGTCTGAATTATTGAAAGGTTCAAGTAATTTCAGGGTGAAGTTGAAAGATCGTCGTGACGAGAGGATAAAAGATCTATGATATGATCATAGAGATGAATATCTTAATTATGAGTTTGGCACAGAATTAAGACATTGTGGAAATTGTTTCACAACTAATACAGCCTGGAACACCATAGTGTGATGGTGTGTTCGAACATCATAACTGCACCCTATTGGATGATGCATACCATGATGTCTCTTATTGAATTAACACGATAGTTCATGAGTTAGGCATTAGAGACAACCGCATTCACTTTAAATAGGGCACCACATAATTCCGATGAGATGACACCGTATGAACTATGGTTTAGAGAAACCTAAGCTGCCATTTATTAAAAGTTTGGGGCTGCGACGCTTATGTGAAAAAGTTTCAGGCTGATAAGCTCGAACCCAAAGCGGATAAATGCATCTTCATAGGACACCCAAAACAGTTGGGTATACCTCCTGTCTCAGATTCGAAAGCAATAAGGGATTGTTTCTAGAATCGGGTCCTTTCTCGAGGAAAAGTTTCTCTCGAAAGAATTGAGTGGGAGGATGGTGGAGACTTGATGAGGTTATTGAACCGTCTCTTCAACTAGTGTGTGGCAGGGCACATGAATTGTTCCTGTGGAACCTACACCAATTGAAGTGGAAGCTTATGATAGTGATCATGAAACTTCAGATCAAGTCACTACCAAACCTCGTGGGATGACAAGGATGCGTACTACTTCAGAGTGGTACGTAATCCTGTCTTGGAAGTCATGTTGCTAGATAACAATGAACCTACGAGCCATGGAGAAGTGATGGTGGGCTCGGATTCCGATAAATGGCTCGAGGCCATATAATCCGAGAGAGGATCCATATATGAAAACAAAGTGTAGACTTTGGAAGAACTACTTGATGGTCGTAAGGCTGTTAGGTACATATGGATTTTAAAAGGAAGACGGACAATGATGGTAAGTATCACCATTAAGAAAGCTCGACTTGTCATTAAGATGTTTTCTGACAAGTTCAAGGAGTTGACTACGGTGAGACTTTCTCACTCGTAGCGATGCTAAGAGTCTATTGGAATTATATTAGCGATTACTGCATTAATTATGAAATCTTGCAGATTGGATGTCAAAACATTGTTTCCTCGACGATTTTTTTTTGAGGAAAGGTTGTATGTGATACAACCGGAAGGTTTTGTCAATCCTGAAAGATGCTAATAAGTATGCAATGCTCCAGCAATCCTTCTAGGGACTGGAGTAAGCATCTCGGAGTTGGAATGTATGCTTTGATGCTGATCAAAGATTTTGGGTTTATACAAAGTTTATGAGAAACTTGTATTTCGAAAGAAGTGTGTGGGAGCACTATAGAATTTCTGATGAATATATGTTGTTGACATATCATAGATCAGAAATGACGTAGAATTTCTGGAAAGCATATAGGGTTATTTGGAAAGTGTTTTTCAATGGAAAGCTTGGATTAAGCTACTTGAAACATTGAGCATCAAGATCTATAAGGATAGATCAAAACGCTTAATGGTACTTTCAAATGAGCACATACCTTGACATGATCTTGAAGGTGTTCAAGATGGATCAGTCAAAGAAGGAGTTCTTGCCTGAGTTGTAAGGTATGAAGTTAAGACTTAAAGCTCGACCACGGCAGAATAGAGAGAAAGGACGAAGGTCGTCCCCTATGCTTAAGACATAGGCTCTACAGTATGCTATGCTGTGTACCGCACCTGAAGTGTGCCTTGCCATGAGTCAGTCAAGGGGTACAAGAGTGATCCAAGAATGGATCACAGGACATCGGTCAAAGTTATCCTTAGTAACTAGTGGACTAAGGAATTTTCTCGATTATGGAGGTGGTAAAAGAGTTCGTCGTAAAGGGTTACGCCGATGCAAACTTTGATACTAATCCAGATTATTCTGAGTAGTAAACTGGATTCGTATAGTAGAACCGTTATTTGGAATAGCTCCAAATAGAGCGTGGTAGCTGCATCTAGGAGATGACATAGAGATTTGTAAAGCACACACGGATCTGAAAGGTTCAGACCCGTTGACTATAACCTCTCTCACAAGCAACATGATCAAACCTAGAACTCATTGAGTGTTAATCACATAGTGATGTGAACTAGACTACTGACTCTAGTAAACTCTTGGGTGTTGGTCACATGGCGATGTGACCTGTGAGTGTTAATCACATGGCGATGCGAACTAGATTATTGACTCTAGTGCAAGTAGGAGACTGTTGGAAATATGCCCTAGAGACAATAATAAATTGATTATTATTATATTTCCTTGTTCATGATAATCGTTTATTATCCATGCTAGAATTGTATTGATAGGAAACTCAGATACATGTGTGGATACATAGACAACACCATGTCCCTAGTAAGCCTCTAGTTGACTAGCTCGTTGATCAATAGATGGTTACGGTTTCCTGACCATGGACATTGGATGTCATTGATAACGGGATCACATCATTAGGAGAATGATGTGATGGACAAGACCCAATCCTAAGCCTAGCACAAAGATCGTGTAGTTCGTATGCTAAAGCTTTTCTAATGTCAAGTATCATTTCCTTAGACCATGAGATTGTGCAACTCCCGGATACCGTAGGAGTGCTTTGGGTGTGCCAAACGTCACAAGTAACCGGGTGGCTATAAAGGTACACTACAGGTATCTCTGAAAGTGTCTGTTGGGTTGGCACGAATCGAGACTAGGATTTGTCACTCCGTGTAAACGGAGAGGTATCTCCGGGCCCACTCGATAGGACATCATCATAATGTGCACAATGTGTTCAAGGATTTGATCACGGGATGATGTGTTACGGAACGATTAAAGAGACTTGCCAGTAACGAGATTGAACAAGGTATCGGGATACCGATGATCGAATCTCGGGCAAGTATCGTATCGCTAGACAAAGGGAATTGTATACGGGATTGATTAAGTCCTTGACATCGTGGTTCATCCGATGAGATCATCGTTGAACATGTGGGAGCCAACATGGGTATCCAGATCCCGCTGTTGGTTATTGACCGGAGAGTCATCTCGGTCATGTCTGCATGTCTCCCGAACCCGTAGGGTCTACACACTTAAGGTTCGGTGACGCTAGGGTTATAGAGATATTAGTATGCGGTAACCCGAAAGTTGTTCGGAGTCCCGGATGAGATCCTGGACGTCACGAGGAGTTCTGGAATGGTCCGGAGGTAAAGAATTATATATAGGAAGTGCTATTTCGGCCATCGGGACAAGTTTTGGGGTCACCGGTATTGTACCGGGACCACCTGAAGGGTCCCGAGGGTCCACCGGGTGGGGCCACCTGCCCCGGGGGGCCACATGGGCTGTAGGGGGTGCGCCTTTGCCTATATGGGCCAAGGGCACCAGCCCCAAGAGGCCCATGCGCCAAGAGAGAGGGAAAGGGGAGAGTCCTAAAAGGGGAAGGCACCTCCGAGGTGCCTTGGGGAGGATGGACTCCTCCCCCCCTTGGCCGCACCCTTCCTTGGAGGAAGGGGCAAGGCTGCGCCCTCCCCCTCTCCCTTGGCCCTATATATAGTGGGGGGAAGGGAGGGCAACCATACCTAAGCCCTGGCGCCTCCCTCTCCCTCCCATGACACACCTCCCTCCTCCCGCAGTGCTTGGCGAAGCCCTGTTGGAATGCCGCTACTTCCACCACCACGCCGTTGTGCTACTGGATCTCCATTAACCTCTCCTCCCCCCTTGCTGGATCAAGAAGGAGGAGACGTCGCTTCTCCGTACGTGTGTTGAACGCGGAGGTGTCGTCCGTTCGGCGCTAGGATCATCGGTGATTTGGATCACGACGAGTACGACTCCATCAACCCCGTTCTCTTGAATGCTTCCGCGCGCGATCTATAAGGGTATGTAGATCCACTCCTCCCTCGTTGCTAGATGACTCCATAGTTAGATCTTGGTGACACGTAGGAAAATTTTGAATTTCTGCTACGTTCCCCAACATGATGGAGGTAATATCCTATTTCCTGCTTGATTGACTTTGATGAGTATAAGGGTTACAAGAGTTGATCTACCTCGAGATCTTAATGACTAAACCATAGATGTCTAGCCTGTATGATTATGATTTCCTGTACGGACTAAACCCTCCGGTTTATATAGACACCGGAGGGGCCTAGGGTTGTACAGAGTTGGTTTACAGAGAAAGGACTCTTCACATCCGAACGCCAAGCTTGCCATCCACGTAAAGGAGAGTCCCATCTGGACACGGGGGAAGGCCTTCTATCTTGTATCTTCTTGGCCCATTAGTCCGGCCCACATCATGTAGCCCAGACGCCCAGGGATGCCCTAATCCAGGACTCCCTCAGTAGCCCCTGAACCAGGCTTCAATGACGATGTGTCTGACGCGTAGATTGTCTTCAGCATTGCAAGGCGGTTTTTCCTCCTCCAAATACTCCAAAGAAGTTGGTCAAAAGAACTATGTTCGGCTCTGTATAACCATCACAATCCTGAACCACAAGGGCAAAATACTTTAACGAAATAAGCCGTGTCTACTAACAGCTTTTTCGGCGAGACGTTATGTTCTGGCCTTATTATTATTTCGAACCGTTTTTTAGCCTCCCGCTTCGCATTTCGAGGCATGGTCCTCATCGACACGTCTTGTCAAAGCAGAGAGCGTGTCCCCTTATTATGGAATTCTCATCAATACGGGTTTGGGTAATCCAACCGTGTTGTTTTGCACGACCCTGTGGGAATAGGCGAGTTTTAAGGCTTGTGGGGGGCGCTGGATATTCACGGCCTTTATATATAAATGGATAAGAATCCATCTCTTCTCCTCATGCCTTCTCCTTCCTCTGCCCATCCGTCCTCGAGCTCCAGCGCCCAAGTCCCAATCTTTCCCATCTCCACCAAATACTCCGTCCATGTCTAGATCCGTCTCACAAGGCAAGTGGATGGCCTCCTCCATGATGGAGAAGGACATCAAGGAGCTCCGGGAGGTGCGGTACTTGACAGCGGAAGTAAAACACAGACTCCTGGCCAAGGAGCAAGTCATCCCCACTCTAGAGCCCGGTGAGGGGGTCGTGTTCCTCCCTCACTTTCTCCGTGGGCTAGGGCTTCCCCTCCACCCCTTTGTTCGTGCTCTCATGTTCTACTACGGGTTGGATTTTCATGATCTGCCCCCGAACTCCTTCCTTCATATTTCGGCGTTTATCGTCGTGTGTGAGACATTCCTCCGCATCCCTCCACACTTCGGTCTGTGGCTCAAGATTTTCAACGTGAAGCCAAAGGTGGTTGATGGGCAACACGCGAATTGCGGTGGTGCCATGGTGAGCAAACTTCCCAAAGTTATCTGGCCCAAAGGGGTCTTTGTGGAGGCCGTCGGGATATGGCAGCAGGAGTGGTTTTATATCACCGAACCCCGTGGCACCAAGTAGGCGGCCGCCCCTTCCTTTCGATCTGGACCCCCGGTGCGGCTTGCATCATGGACCAACAAGGGTCTGGACTGGGGATCATCCGACGAGGTGCTGATGCTGAAGAAGCGCGTCAAAATATCATAGAGAAGGGCTCCAGCCTCACAGATGTGATCCAGGTAATGCTCGTCTCGTCCGCCGGTCCCTTCCCTGCCAATGCCGGCCTCTCTACATGTGGGAGTTCAATCTGAAAGGGCCCGGGATCCTGAAGCGACTCTTTGGCACGACACACGAAGCAATCTGGAAGATGCTTTTCAAGACTCAAAAGTCGTGGCCAGGGACGTCCGAGGACATCGGCCTCAACTGTAATCATCCAGCCTCCCCAGTAAGTGCTACATTTCCGAACATAACATAGTTCATTAATCAAAAGAGGGAGTGTACTGAGAATTCTATCCTATAAAACATGGCTGGACAAAGAAGGCAGAACGGATGAGATGTCCAGCTCCATTGCCCGAAAACCCAGCAGATCCTCTTCTAATGAGGATGCTAGTCTCGGCGCCCTATCAGGCGCCAGAGAAAAAGGGCCAGAAGAAGAAGAAGAAGGAAGCCAAAGAGGGCCGCCGCCGCAAAGGTACTGCGTCCGGAGAGACCGAAACTCATTCCTCCGAGGAGGATGAGGATGAAGAGGAGGAGGAGGCCGATTGCAACCTTTCCCCGAAGGGGAAGAAGAAGAAAAGGGCGGCCTCCGAAGATCCAGAGGCGTAGGTGCCCAAAAGGGGGGAAATATCCCTCCTAGACGGCTCGGACTCGGACGTCGAGGCCATCCCCAAGTGGCGTCCCAGGCCAAAGCCCCTTGCCGAATCGTAAGTATCCGGAGATGCCGTACATAAGTTCAATCTCGATGATTATGGTATTTGACGTTTTCCGTATGGTGTAGCCCGGCCCGCGATCTTCCCCAATAATCATCGGAGGGGAACTCTTTAGATCCAAGGATGATGGAGAGTAGGTCACCTTTGCGAGCCTTCCCGCCTTTTGCCATGGACGACACCGAGGTGTTGTCCCGAAGGGCCTCTCCGGGGCACGGGGTGGTACAGGAAGCTACCAAAACGGCACCAGAGGGTAATACCTCAGTCGCTGAGAACATGAGGGGAACCATCCCTGTGGAGACTGGGAGTCTTGACCAGTCCGGGCCCCAGCCGAACACCGTTCCGAAAACCCAAGTGGCTCCAGAACCAAATAAGCGGCCCCCTTCGGAGGGGGTGGTGCCAACTCCAGAGGCAACTTCCACTAATCCGGAGGTGCCGAACATACTGATGGAGGCACTGCAACATGCTTCCATCGTGGAGGCACATCGCACCAAGAGCGGGCTGAACGAAGCCTTCACTAGCCTGCTAACAGGCTTCGAGGTAGGCGATGTAATATTCTTGGCCGCTTTCCATATAAAATATGCCTGTATATAGATAGTAGCCCCTGAGACTCTGTTCGGCTTTTGAAAAGAAGCCAAACAGAGGATCGATAATACTTGCAGGAGATAATGTACTTTTCTATTTTGAGAAGCAGGCTTCACTGTTAGCGGCAACCGCCCAGGCCGCAGAAGTGTCCGAGCTCAAGCGGAAGCTAAGGTTAGCCGATGAGGATTTCGTCCGCATCAACAAGAGGCTTGACGAAGCGCAAGGTATGTTTCAGAATATCTCGTTCGTGCCTGTATTTAATATGCAGATTCCGAGTCAAAGCTCATGCAATGATATGTGTGTGATTACAGCCAGTGCTGCTGCGGTCGAGACCCTTAGGGGTGAACTTGCCCAGGCCAAGGAGTAGGCCCGAGTGAACAAAGCGGCCGCTGATAAAGCGGCCGAGGGCTTGAAGCTGAGCAGGTCATCCGTCGTCGATACGAGGAGTGGGTGACCGAAGTGGAGCAAGCGCTCAAGGATGCCGCCAGCAGGTGCGAGTCCCTAGAGGAGAAGGAGAAAACCCAGGCGACCGACCTTGCCAAGGCCCTTCAAGAGGCCCAGGAGGCATGGGCCAAATCCTAGGCTGCACACGAGGAGATCAAGGTTGTGGGTTGATGACAAGATTGGCAAGTGAGGTCCGACTAGCCATGATGATGTTCATCCCTTCCAGGTTCATGAGTTTCATCGCCATTTATCCCCAAGATGTTGAAAATCCCTTTTTTAGCTACCACACCGACTGAGGAAGGCAAAGCATTTTCAGAGGGAAAGAATTGTGCATGGTCAATAAACTTTGGAGGTGGCCACAATGTATAGGGACAACCAAGCAAAAAATATGTGAGTTCCCAACCAGGGAAATTTCTGAATTAGATGAGCTCTTGTCAAAGTTGGTTGGTAGCCTCTTCTCCTCGACGAAGCAAAGAAAAAACATTTCAAGGTTTTGAATATTGTTTTATGTGTGCCACATAAACCGCTACATCGTCCACATAGGGAGATACCTGAAATATGGTTTCACGGAACCGTGTTTTGTAGAGGAGCTCAAGTTGAGTAGTCGAGTCAAGACTCTGCGGCAAGGTGTCGATGGCTAGGACAAAATAATTGCAGGGATAAGGCAATGCCTTGTCTTAGATCTCGCACATGCTTAATAGGATGACCGGGAACACCATTTGGGAGCACCCTCGAGGAACACGTGGACAGCAAAGTGGCAACCGAATCACGGAAACCACTCGAAAACCCTCGCCTTTATAGAAGATAAGAAACGTAATCTCGTCGCACCGACTGTTTTGTTTCTTAGGAGGCTTCGTGCAAGGTTTCTAACGTGCATCACATTTGTCGGGTATGCTTCTCTTGTTGAACACGTTTTGGGCACTCGAGATGAGGTTGTTCATATGTGGCCCGAGCCATACGGCAAACATCTTGATACTTATCTTTGCGATGGCGTGTATTAGACTACCAGCGCTATACTCGGTGATGCCTTTCTCCTCCTTTTTTCTCAAGAAAGGGCCACGATGGATAAGGTAACATTTATGGATTAAGCCATCGAAGCCAAATATGGAGGTTCTTGAATAGGTGAGAATGACCTTCATAACGTCATCTTTAGTAATGCCCGAACATTTCTAAACGCCCGTAAAGCCGTCCGGTCCGAGTGCCTTGTCTTGACACTCCAAACCCTCCCAATTAAAATCTTGGGATCAAGATCACTTCTCCAATTTCCAAAAAAAAAATCAAACACTTCTCCAATGCGATTGATAGACAAAACTCTTCCTAGTTTCTCTAATCTACGCATCGTTTCATTTCCCATCCTTCTCTTTCCTAATTAGGCTTACAATCATCTTATCCTACGACGGCGGGGGCCGACGGCGACGCGCGCGCTGCCGAGATCCTGGCACCTGCCAAGGGCGGCGACGGCGGCGAGACAGCGGCACGTTGGAGTGAGCTGGGAGCCGCGTGCGTGTCGACGGAACCCCGTCATAGACGTCGCTGCGGCACAGGATCGCGCTGGACCCGGCCCCGGGCGACGGCGGTGCCTCCTCCCTCGCCCACCGTCCAAAACGAAAGACGGGACGGGACCCACGTACACCGGCCGCGCAACGGAAGGCCGCGACCGTTGCTACTTTCCACGGGCTGGATCAAAATCAACTCGCCGAAATCTTTCCAGGAGCCACTCAACCGAAAATTGCTTTCCGAAATCTTGTTGTTTTCCGTTGCTTCCTGCTATTATCAATGAATGCCAGCAATGCTGGATCTTTCAAAAAAGAAAATTGCTTTCCGCAGGCCACTAGCAGGAAACATATCCTACGGGAGATATACCAGCAGTAGCGCATACTACTGCTACCATGCTAGCACCAGCGAACATAACTGTTTCCTGGCAGTGGATTGCACCCTTCACGCACAGATAGCACCACGGCCGTGCCGGCACAAAAAGAGCAAAAAGGGCAGCAAAATACCATTACTTTTCGCCACGAAAAAGGAAGAAGAGTCGAGCAAAAAGGACGGCACTAGTCTACTAGATCAGCAGCGGATGCTTAGGTGACAAGGGTTTTTCATCCGCCATGCATTGGCGTTTCGTTTCTGCCCTTTGGGACCAAGCAAATCGCCCGATCCTGCGATCATGGCCGACCACGGCAATACTATACTCACGTTTTAAAATCGGCCGGCTTTGGAGTAAAACATTTCCACAGAATCTCTCTCCGCTCTCTCTCTCTCTCTCTCCCTCATTTTGTATGTCACGTTGGGAGAATTTAATGCCAACGAAGCTTTCATCTCAATCCATATCCGTGATCTCCAGAGATGGCAGCGGGTACAGTGTTGCTGTCGAAGAATGATAAGGAAGACTCGTCTACTTCCGGAAAACTGATAATGCGACTCTGACCGATGAACCGGTCCACCAACACCGTGCATAACATTTGTGGATCGAGATTCCCCGTCCCGCAGCTTCTGGCAACAAACCCGTGAGCAATTATGGAAGTTTTAGCCGCAAAGAGCTTGCTAATTGCCGAGCATCAGCTGATGATCGCATACATGTACAGCATTATCTTCTTCGGTGTTGTTTCTGAACCCACCGGTTTCTGAATTGCTGTGTGCGAGGGAAGGAAACTGCTGGATTTTGTGTGCCAACGAAGTAACGAACTAGTGCTGAATTTCCGACGCTGAATACTCCACTTGCGAAATTCAGACGACCATTTCTATTTCGTACTGACAATCTAGGACGCATTCCGGGAAAAGCAGCTGGCTCATGGACAGGCGAAGAAGTGTCAAGGAAACTGCATAAGCTGCAACTGTATCTACTTTACTCAAGACACAATTTGCCGAATTAAATCCACAATTGTTCAGGTACTCCGGGGCAGCACAGCCAACGCCTGACCTAAGCATTTCGCGCCCTCGCGGCGTCATGCCTGCATTTTCCGTGGCGCGCACTGCACCTCAAGTCCTCAATCAAATTGATTATAAGATATTAGGAAAAATTAATCCCAAGTGCATTCAATGTACTCAAAGATTTAGTCTTTGCACACATAAACAAGAGTACATCCCGGCCGACCCGAGCACCATACGCGTCCAGATCCATAAGCCCGACATCTCCATAAGTACCCATAATTATTCCGCGGGATTATCCTCTTCACAGTTGGACCGTCAGCCCGCTGGTGCTTAGTGGCTAAGCAATGGGTGATATTTCGCGGTGTCGCAGCGCATTTCCTCGGCGCGCAATGCAATTGGAATACACTGCTCCGCACAGTCAAGCATTTGGTTTGGATTTTACCACAAGGCTTCTACAGTCTCCGTTAGAAATTTTGCCTCGTCGATAAATCCGCGGATTTACCAGCTACCAGGCCAGGTTACTCACTGCGTAAAAACAGTGCATTTTCACGTGCCGTTTTATGCGTTGTCCACTAGCGGCACGTACGTGGCAGCCAGTGACACTGACAGAGGACAAGCATGGATCGGTCGAGCTCGGCCCGGTGAGAAAAGGATCTCTGTACCTTGCGATTTAACCCTCGATTCGACAGCGCAGACCGGCACGCTTTCGCGCCGGAACTCGTCGAACTTTTTCCTGAATTTTGTGTGGCTGCGTATGGACGGCCTCGCTCGTGGTTACTGGTATCTTTCATGGCCACAGTAGAAGGCGAATTCTTGGACGAGTCATCGGCCGCTCGATCGCTCCTGGTCACACACAAAAACAGCGGAGAAAACTGACGCGTACTACTAGTAGTTAGAGCGTACGTACGTAGCACCGGCACCATCACTTCCACCCACCTAACCGGTTCAGCCGTTGAAATCTTCGCCGTCGCGTGTGGATAATCATTGGTGGCAAGTCGTCTCGGTCCATCCACGCCGTCTGGCATGAAAAACTAGCTGGAGAGATCGAAGTAAAAAATTCGGTAAGATTATAGCAGATGATTACACAGAGGAATATTATCCAGGATGCTATCATTAGCGAATCATTTGGACATGCTCATCCAGAGGGTGAAGTGCTTTAATTTACCGCCGTTGGATCACTGCGGAGCAATTAATCACCATTAAGTAGGGGCTAAGCATGGGGGTGCGGTAAATAAGTGGGTAAAACTCGCCGAGCCCGCGGCACCGGTCCGGCCGCAGGTTGGCTTCCCCCGCACGCCAGTCCGTAGCTATAAAGCCGCCCCCAGACCGCCGCTCCATTCCAGTGTTCTCAAGCCCAAAGCGTCCGATCAATCACAGAAAATCGTCCCTCCATATCTCCCCAGCTCTTCTTCCTCCTCCGACCTCCTCCTCAGCTCCCGTGTCATCTGGTTCTTCTTCCTCAGATAGCGAAGAAGGCTAGTAGATCCGGTCGAGAGGGCGCGGCGATGTCGGACGTGACGGCGGTGATGGATCTGGAGGTGGAGGAGCCGCGGCTCTCGCTCCCGCCGGGCTTCCGGTTTCATCCGACCGACGAGGAGGTGGTCACCCACTACCTCACCCCCAAGGCCGTCAACAACGCCTTCTCCTGCCTCGTGATCGCCGACGTCGACCTCAACAAGACCGAGCCGTGGGATCTCCCCGGTGAGTACTACTACTCCTCCTCGAGGCGAGAGGAGCGTCCGTTCGGTTCGATTTGCAGCTCGCTCATGGCCGGCGGTTCGTTTTGTGCAGGGAAGGCGAAGATGGGGGAGAAGGAGTGGTACTTCTTCGTGCACAAGGATCGCAAGTACCCGACGGGCACGCGCACCAACCGCGCCACGGAGAAGGGGTACTGGAAGGCGACGGGGAAGGACAAGGAGGTCTTCCGCGGCAAGGGCCGCGACGCCGTCCTCGTCGGCATGAAGAAGACGCTCGTCTTCTACACCGGCCGAGCGCCCCGCGGGGACAAGACGCCGTACGTGATGCACGAGTACCGCCTCGAGGGCCAGCTCCCCCACCGCCTCCCCCGCTCCGCCAGGGTACGCCCGCCCGCAAGATTCGATTTTGCTTTTCCGTCCACGCCGGTCCGGCCGGCCGGCCGTGTCGATCGATCGGTCTATCGAACCGCCGGAGCGTCCGGAGATGCCGCCGGCTGGACCACGCACGCGGGCGCGCGCGCGCTCACATGTCGCGCTCCGGATTTGTTCCTTGCTTCTTATTTTCCTCGTGTTGTTTTCTCATCCTTGCCTGTTGCGTGCGCGCGTGCAGAACGATTGGGCTGTTTGCCGGGTGTTCGACAAGGACTTGGCGGCGAAGAATGCGCCGCCCCAGACGGCGTCGGCGGCCGTCGGGGTCATGGAGGACCCGTACGCCTTCCTCGACGTTGACGACTTCTTCAACAACCCCGACCTGCCGATGCTCATGGACTCCCCGTCAGGCGCCGACGACTTCGCCGGCGCCTCGAGCTCCACCTCCAGCGCCGCCGTGCCGCTGGAGCCGGACATGGAGCACCTTTCCATCAAGACGGAACCGCCGGTGCCGCAGCAGCAGATGCAGAGCCCCAACTACTTCTTCATGCCGGCGACGACGGCCAACGGCAACCACGGCGGCGGCGCGTACTCGCCCTACCAGGCCATGGGGGAGCAGCAGAGCGCGATCCGCAGGCACTGCAAGCCGGAGGCGGCGTCTTCGTCGGCGCTGCTGAGCCCCTCGCTCGGCTTCGACACCGGGGCGCTCGCCGGCGGGGACACCTCGTTCGTGATACCGTCGTCTCGGTCGTACCTCGATCTGGAGGAGCTGTGCCGGGGCGAGCCTCCCATGGACTACTCCAACATGTGGAAGATCTGATTGAATCCATCCATCTCTCCGATGGACCGGAGCGTCTCAGCTTGCTGGTAGCCATAGACGGTTAATTTGGTTGGTGCTAGCTCTTGGATTGATTAGTTGCTTCATTAACTTTGGTTATTAAGGATTGGGTTAATTAGGCGCGCGGCGATGATTCGAGGAGGATCGTCGCGTGTGTTGTTGTTGATGCGTGCAAGGCATGTGAGCGAGCGAGTGCTGATTAATCTTAATTAGGGTGTGAGATATCAAACTGCTAGGAGGCATCTGTAGTTTGTTTGTACATATATAGGTACCAGATTGGTGTCATACAGTTCAGTGATTAGGGGGGTGAATTGGAGGGTGAGAGATCATACCGAGACCGAGTTTGATTGATGAATCTGATTGTGTGTTGATGGAAATGAATTATTCCCCTTCTAGATGAATGTTCTATTTATTTGATTGTTGTTTGATCTTATATGTCATGGTTGATTCTGGGGCCATGGGTACTGGACGGTTTTGTGTCCGATGACCGTGTGTTTCCCTATCCAGCATTGATGTGCTTACCAAGCAAAATATACCAAGATTGCTTGAAGATTTTGAAGCGCACAATCACGATGCCATGGTACAACTGTAGTTCTATCCCCTTACCCTGTTGAGGTGGCGGGTTTGATTTTTCTAAATATAGCAAGAATTGGTCGGGATGGTTCTGGCCGTGAGATGTGTTTACCAAGCAAAATATACTGGAATTGCTTCAAGATTTTGAAGCTCCCAATCACAAAGCCATGGCACAGCGGTTGTTCCAACCCCTCCCCTTCAATTTCCTTGTATAGGCCACGGGTTTGATTTTCCTTAATATAGCAACAAGTGGTCGGGACGGTTCGGAACGGTGACCCGTAGGGGTATAGAACAACCGTGTGAAGCCATTCGAGTGCGTTAGCAAAATCTTCATGTTTGTTTCCACTTCACTTCAAAGCGTAATCATTTCCGTCCGAAAAAACCCTAACCATTTCCATGCTGAAGATTGTGAATACAAATCGCGTGCGGTTAGTGACCATGTGGTGTATTTTTATGGTAAATTCACCCTTCACCACAGGGCTTTCTTCGATTGGGCTTTGTTCTTCATCCGTGGGCGAAAATTTATACTATTGGATTTCTTACAAAATTGTTGGCTCAATTAGATTTTTTTTAGGCTATGTTGGCTCAGTTTTTTTTTTAATGCAAAATATGTTGGCTCAGTTGGATGGGCGTGATTAGTTGTGTTGTGGCGCGGCCTCCGAAGCGGGCTGTCGCGCTCGCGCGCAGGAATCCAACGGTTTCCCGTGCGTGCATGCGTGTACCCAATCATCTCCGTCCGTTCCGAGGCCACGGGCCGCCCGGCCGTCGTCGTCATCGAGCCCACTTGCATGCCCCCGCGCGCGAAAAAGATAAGCCCTAATCAAATCGTTTCCCAGCGGTTAATTGGCCCAATGGGAATGCGAATGCTTCTCGTCGTACTACTTCTCAAAAAAAAAAAAACTTCCTCGGAGACTTGGAGCAATTAAACAACAGTACTTTCTGCCCGCTAGCTGGCCGTGCGTGCTCCCACGCGCTTCCGCTTTCCGTTCGACGCAGCGCGCAAGAAACCCGATCGACCGACCGATCCCTCGCCGGCCGTGGATGGATAGGGGCAATGTGCGGGGCACATGCTCGCTGGAGAAACGGCATATTCCGTCCGCCCTCGCGCGCACAGAACGGGATCTTTTTCACCGTGACCTTTTCTTTGCCAGTTGTTGGGTGGGTAGAGAGATGGGCTAGCTTGGCTGGGCGTTGGCGTCTTTATCCGTCTGTCCGCGTCGCCGTCGCCGCCGGATGGATGGCGTCACAGCTTTGGGGTCGGTAGCTTTCCGTTCACACCACATCCGGGCTGCTTTGCGGCGGCGCGCTGTGCCGTCCGCTCCGCTGCGGCGTGCCCGCGCGCGCACCGCCTCGGCCGCGGCCCCGGCCCCGGACCTGGCTGGCCGTGGACGGCCAGCTGCGTCGTACGCGTATCGTCTTCCCCGGCTGTGAGCCTGTGACACGGCGGCGGGCTAGATGGTGATGCCCAGGTGCGTGTTGCTTTCAGCGGCAGGATTGGAGTGAGCCGGCCCCCCTGACCTGACAAAAGACGCACTGTACCACCCCAAAGATGCAGAGATTAAGAGTTGGATTCAGCCATGAGTAACGGATTTTCTGATCCATGGATCCAATAATTAACGGCTCCACGTGCCATCCTTGTGAAATGACGAGACATTTTTGTCCGGTCCAGCAGGGTACAGATGGGTCGTTGTAGGGAACCGGTGCGTGGCCGGTTGCATACGTGTAGTATGTGTGATCGATCGTCTCTTGTACTTTCTGCGGGGGCCCTACGTTTGCCTGCGTATATCCGGTTTACGACACCGTCAGAGAATATGTAATGGCATGATCCCGATCGCTCGTGAGCCGCGCTATTTGCATGATTAACTCACGCTGTGCGGGACATCACATCCACCGTCGTCTATTAGCGCGGGAACGAGACAAGATCGATAGATCGTCGTGTCCTGCGTGCCTACGAATTTGAAGATACGACCCGAGAAATGAACCATGCATGGCCGACGGCTTAGCTATTGGTCGAAGACAGGAGCATGCATGTGGCCAGGTAGCACGCAAGACTTCAACACTAATCATTGCAATGTTAATCCTTGTTTTTTGAGAAACCGTTGCAATGTTAATCCTTGTTTTTTGAGAATCCGTTGCAATGTTAATCATGGAGTAAATGAAATTGTGAAGTGATTATTGGTTGATTTGCTTTCGGCAGCACTGTCACTTCCGGGCCGTCGTCAAACACGGTTGGATGCTAGTTAAGTTTACGTCTCTGGGAGGGGTGGACACAGCGAGGATTTGCTGGCTTCAGGCAGAGGTCACCTCGGTCTCGGTTAATCGTACACGCACGAGGTGTTGCCCATTTTGTTTCTTTCATTGTACTTAAACGTGGTAATGTGCCTGCCCTTCCAGAAGTATTACTACGGCCTGCTAAGCTTAGCACACTACTCAATCGAGTTAATTGAGACAGTGACCTAGGCTCCCAATCGAGTTAACTGAGATAGTGACATGGGCTGCCAATGTCCTCCCTCCTAGACCCGCTGGCACCCCTCTCCTCAACCACCTCCCTCCCGAATCCCGATCTCCTCCCTTCCAATCCCACCCCTCCCCGATCCGATGTAGGGCTTCGAGCCCTTGCCGCCACCGCTCTCCTCGCCGCCCTCACCAGGCAAGGGATGATGGTGGCGGTGGGGCCTTCCTCTGCCGGAGCTTCGAACGCGGTTGCGGTAGATATCCGTGTGGGTGTCCTAAATGTGTGCATCATCTGCCATTGGCGGTGAAGTGGTGATAGGGCCCCTCCGTCATTCATGGCCCACCAAGGCCGGGCGACAGTTTCGGACGGTGGTGCGGCTCTGGTCGTGCGGTTGCCCGGCGGCGAACATCACCCATGGGTGTGCTGGGGATGGGCACGAATTTGCTAGCGAAAGCTTGGTTCGGCCTCAGCCAGAACCGTCAACGGTGACGCCCGCGGGCGTCGTTACCTTGTTGGAGGGGTGAGGCGATTCGTGTTCCCTATGTGCCCCGGGGGAAACCACATATTCGGGCTTTCTGGATTGGATGATTGCTTGGTTCATGTGTCGTCACCCCCATGGGGCATCATCTTTGGGGTTGTACACCGGCTAGAGGATTATGTGTTTGTCTTGGTGGTTGGGCGCGTGTCTCCGTATGCTTCTCGTGTGGTGATCAAGGTGGAGAGGTGTGCCATGTACAGTATCGACGATGGCGAGTCTTGCCGGCAAGGTGGAGCGAGGTCTCTGCACTGGATACCATTTGATGAGCGCGCATAGGAGTCAGGCGTTGTTCAGCGTCGTCGTGGTGTCGACGACAGATGGGTCTGTGAAAGATAAGTCCATTGATTGCTCCTGAAGATGGGAATGCGGAAGAAGGTGGTGACGGATTTTACAGCGTGCGCATGCGGTGCACGTTGATGGTCTGCTCGAATGGTTGGTGCTCCCAGATAGCCGGCGGGCAGCTTGGTGGGGCGACTGGGTTTCTTGGTGTGCATGGCGCGCGGTTAGAGCATATCATCAATCTTGTAGGTAGGCCAACAGTTTTTGCCAGGAAGGTGGCTTTGGGTTGATCTATGTATTTATCCTGTAAGATCTAGTTGAATAATGCAACAAAGATGGCCATGTGCATTGCTCGATTCAGAGGCCAGGGATAATCCTCCTTTTCGAAAAAAATCGAGATAAATGGTACTCTCTTTACAAAGAAATATAAAATTGTTTACAGAGGGAGTATCCTACAAATTATTGTTGTTGCTATCTGAATATCATTCGAAGTAAATGCTAATTAATGCTTATTTATGTCTCTAGGCCGCACTCTAGTGCAAGTCACAACGTAGAAGAGAGGAGCTGTAAATCCTTGGTCGAGAAGTTCTCCTTTTTGAACTTCCTTGATCGAGAAGTTAACCAGCTGGCTTCTTCAGTAAGTTTGATGTTATTTTCTATTTTTTTAGTTGTGCATTCTGTTTGTTCATAGATATCAACTTTTTTTTTGCGAGGCTAAGCCGAAAACCCGGCAAGGCGGGCCACCTCGTCACAGGTCATTTTTTACAAAAAAGAAGAAGAAATTAATGGTTACTCGGGAAGAAATGCACTTTCTAGTCTAAGAGGCAGGAGTTATGGGAATTCATCCCATCATTTATTAATAGATTGCGATGGATATACCACCAATGGTAATGGAAGGCATGTTGCAACATTAACCGCTTTTTGGCTACTTTAGAAAGTGTGATATTGCTTTTTTCCGGAGTAACTGGCAGAAATACGAACTTTACAACAAGCTTTTAGGCGGGGCTAAACCGAAAAACCGCATGAAAAGGCATGCCGACTATTCACGCAAAAGGAGACTATATGAAATATGCATGTGGATGTTTGCCAAGGCTTGGTGTGCCACCTAAAAAACCGCTATACACGTGTGCTTTCTAGTGTGAGGGGTGGCAAGAAATTCATCCACCATTAGTTTATGCATTGCAACGGATTGTCCATGAAACATGTTGGAAAAGATGTCCAACACTGCCTTCTAGCTGTTTCAGTAAGCTTGATGTTGCTTTTCATATATTTTTTCGAGAAACTCACGGGAATTCTGTCAGAGCTCGGCTGAAAATCCGCACGAAACGGCAGGCCCATAACTCACGCGAAAGGAAACTACACGATTTATGCACGTGGATGTTCTTCTTAGCTAGGTGGGCCACCTCATGGTAGGTCATTCGTTGGCTAAAAAACAGAGGATTTCTCTGGGAAAACACACTTTCTAGTCTAAGGGGCGGCAAGGAAATTTATCCCATGAATTTATAGATAGCGATCGATCGGTGTCAGCGAAAATCAACACATGTCCCAGCATTGACTGCTTTTCTGCACCTTCGACATGAAAGGGGCAAGCCTTATAGCCATAGGTATGCAACGGTTTGTTGCTGGCAAGACACACCTGGCCCCTTATCGCAAGATTTTCCTAAGTGGATTTTTTTCCAGATATTTCAGCCCATGCAATTTCCATCCTTACTTTCGCTCGGCAAAAAGGTTGCTCCTGACCAACAAACCGCAACCACCCCGCTGGAAAACAAGACAAAAAACTACACCATGAGCTGGTTGAATATTCAGTAGAGATGCATGATCTAGTTTCCAGCGGATGGAATCATGTCTGGTTAACGCTGTGTAGACTTGAACGACGAATTGTTTACTATCGACACAAATCAACGTATTAATTAAATATGAGAGCACGCTTTTCTACAATATTTTTGGAGCTCGATGGAGGATCATGTCATCACTCATAAGTGGAACGGATTTGAAAAGACTATCAACATAGGGTTTGAGTGCCTTTGTGGGTCACGAGAGAAGGTTGTAACCGGAAGTCTCATTTCGTCCACGAGCTTGCCCTCCACGTCACGCCTGACGTGTCGACATGTGGTAGTTTAAATCCACACGTGCGCACGCTCCCTACATACTCCACGTCACGAGGTTCGCCTATTGGTTTTGTAAGTGGTAATTTTTTTCTTGGAGACCAAGTAGAAGGTAAAAAATGTAGAGATGAGATGGAGATGAGTAGGAGTAGATGCCATCTGGATAGACCCATACGTTTCTGTACGGAAAATGAGGCAAGAGAATGTGTCGGGTACAAGGGATAGGGATGTCCGGATGTATATGTATCTGGCGCCTCTACGCCACTCCAAAATCCTTGAGATACAAGGCGGGTCAAAGAAAGAAAATCATGTGACTATTTTTCAGATGCACTTCTGGATGTTCTAAGAAATTTCGTTACAGATAGACTCTGTACCTCTTCTTGTACTAGTTCAGCATCAGCATGCTGATTAAAATACTCGTAAATCTTTGAGTGTATGCAGTCATCTAGTGTTTCCTTAGAACATGTGGGAGGTATCGATGCGTACAAAATAATCATAGTATTTGTTGTGTTACCGTACCAGTACTTGTGATTCTCTTTCGGAATAATATTACATATGATACTTTTTTTGAAAAAACATATGATACTTAAAATCCAACTGTATAGCGACCGAACCTCAGGTACTACGCGCATAATCTGAATTCATGTGCTGCGCTCCAACCTTTTTTGGCAATCAATGCAGCCAAAAGGTGCAAGATAAGGAAAAGTGCAAAGCAGAGCATCTGCTAGATATTTGGAGCGGAATCAATCACCAAACCCATATGCTTGGCTTTCATGGAACACCCAACTAACCAAGCATTCTTCACATGTCCTATTACCAATCTTGACACGATCAGCAACCCCTATGAAGATCAACTTGCTAATCAGGACCACCCAGCCGTAGCATCACATATTAATTAAGTTCCTAAATTAGGGAAGAAGATCGAGGGGACAGAGCCTTCAGTATGCGCTGCAGTGCACCCCAAATCGACCCATCTACAGTACACAATGCATGCCCAGCTAGGGTATGCCACACGTTTAATTAGCAGTGACCTTTATTTAGGTTTGGTACACATGGTTGGGAAGCTGTTTGTTTTGTCACTGTCAAGTGATACTTTTGTCTATGATGAGTAGCAGTGGAAGTTTGAAAAAATGATGGTCAGTTTGTGTTCCCACGTAGCTACTCCCTCCGTTCTAAATTACTCGTCGCAAAAATGGATGTATCTAGAATTAAAATACATCTAGATACATCAATACATGCGACAAGTAATTCGGAACGGAGGGAGTATGTCAAACGCAGGCTGCGCATGTAAAAGATCGTGAAAGCAATTGATCGGCGTCCAAGATAAGAGAGAAAACCAAAAAATCCATGTGTATCTTCCTGTGAAGTGCTGATATTTTACAGAGCCAAGTAACAGCAGCCTCAGAAATCCATGTGTGTCTATTGACCGTTCAACAGACCTACAGAGTTCCAGAAATGAGGAACGCCTCAGCTGCCGACCTTGGCGCTACTCGGGATCACTCACACTGCCGTCTCTGCTCGTGACTCTCGACATCACTCACCGTATGTCAGTTGAAAAGCCGATGAGAAATGAGAAACGACTCGATCCGTTGTGTGTTTCTTTCCGAGAATGACTGGACCGATCGACGCTGGAAGTACCAGTAGCACTGCTGCTGATGGCTCATCCGACGGTGCTGCGCCGCGGCGGCGGCCTCTTTCGCCGGCGTGCCACGTGCGGAGTTGAGTGCGCTGCTCGGGCACTCCTGATGGCTGATGGCTGATGGCTCCTCCTCCGGATGGCACTCCGGCCGGCGAACAGGTGGCGCGCGCACCGGGCGTTGCAGATAACGTCGCCAGCAGCGAAGCGAATCTTTTCGAGAGTTTCAGAAGCAACGGCTTCGTTATTTTCTTTTAGGTGTACTAGGTAATTGCCCATGCGTTGCCATGGGAATGTAGATATGTATAGCTCAAACGACACATATAAATAAATAATCCATTTATCTTTCCCTGAGTTACCACACATGCAAATGCATGTTCTGTCCTCATTCTACTTTTGGCTCGCCATGAATGGAATATTGTCATCAATCCTTCTCTTCAATTGTCCTCGACAAATATTTTCCCAATTATTATTCTTCCAAAATAATATACATACATGGCCACAATGAATATTATTAGTGATGAACTGACGATGCACAAGCATGGCCTCATCATGTTATTATGTATCTTAATAGCCAAACAAGTCCTTTTTTCATTTATCAAGAAACTAACCTTAATACTGGGCACAATCATGCAAATACATAAGACCATGCTAGACTAAATAATAAATTCGAATCATCGCATACATACAAATAATTTTTCTCGGTCCGCACGGGGCGACGCGGGCGGCGACGCAACCCTAGCCGCCAAGCCTCCTCCCCCCCCCCCCCCCCCGCCTCGCCGCCGCCAGAGGGGTCGCCGGCGAAGTCCGCACGCCTGCCAGGGAAGGTGGCGGCGAGGCCGTGCCGCTCCGTCTCCACGCGGAGGGCCTCTGTAGCCGAGGCAGTGGCCTCGGATGGTGCGGCGGCGCCTGCTTTGCGGCGAGCGGCGTCTGCTGGTGCTCCTCCTCCCCACTTGGCCGTGCGGGCGGTGAGTGGTTGAGGCGTTGGGCAATGGTCGAGGCGGGTGGCCTCGTGCCCCTGGCTTCGCGTCAAATCTGGAGGTCTTCTTCCTCCCCCTTCCCTTGCCTGTTCCTCGCTGGATCTGGGTCGTGGCGGGCGTCGGTCGCCGGATCCGTTGAAAGTGGGGTTGCCGGAGTTGAGAGCTCGGACCGGGAGAAATCTTTGACCGGCTTTTCCGGCCACGATGGCGGTGACGCCGGCTGGCATCGTTCCCCTTCTCGGAGGCGCCGTCGAGGTTCGATCCCCTCTCCCTCCCCTCTCATACCCGGGTGCAGTTCTGGTCTAGGCGGCAGCGGCGCGGCTTGCGTCGTCACCTTCCTGAAGGTGTCATCTTGGGCGAGTTGGGGGTGTGCATTGGCGTTTAGGTGTGGTTCTCCGGCGCGCAGCAACATCTCAGTTGGAGATAACACTGGGATTTTTCACAAGATTAGCTCTCTGGGGTGTCCGTAGGCCGGCCGTTTGTGTGTTGCCATGGTGGGGGGAGGGGATAGGGTTCCTCTCCCCTGCATGCAGCAGCACGACATAGGCGATTCAGACATGGATTCTAATCTAAGCAAAATTCATGTCTCAGCTTCAGGTGTTTATCAACTCTGCGATTGTTTCTTCGTTGCCTCGTCCTTCTACAGCTTCTTCTCTTCGTATGGTGACCATTGAGCTGCGGTTTGGCCCTTCTCCTGGTGATCTTGCACAGTGGGTTGGTCACACTGAGTATCTCCCAAGGCGATACTGAATCTACCGCTCCTTGCTCTAGGGTGAGCTGCTTCAATTTGCAACGGTCCGGCGCCCTTCGATCCAGGGCGAGGGGCAGGGGTCCCCTTCGGAATTGAAGAAGGAAGGTTCGATGATGGTGGTCTCCTTTGGGTTTGATGAGGGCATGTTCATCTTCGCTGAGCGCGATTTCCTCTTGAAGCTCGCTTGCTGTCACTGTTTTGGTGCTTAATTCGCGTCGAAGAGCTCCATCAACATTTAGCTAGACTTCCGGTAGAATATCCTTGTGCTCTCTGTTGTGGTGTGTGTAAGCTGTTTGGAAGCACCTTGTATCTGCCGTTTTCAGTTTTCTTTGTTTTCTTTCTTGTTGTTTGGGTCGTTGTAAGTCCTGGCCGGTTGATGGCTTTGTTAATTCAAAGCCGGGCTCTTCTGGAGCCTTCGTTCCAAAAAAACTAAATAATAAATTCTTGTGACCAAAACAATGGACAGTGGCATTGCATCACAACTTAAAAAGAAGAAAGTTTTGAAAAGAATTAACCAACTCAGATAGTATATGCTGGAAAAAGCATGGGAATATAAATAGTGCTAGTCTTAAAAGGATAGTTACAATTTTTTTCCAACCTAACTAAGAGTACAACCGGAGACTTAGAATGATGAGTTCCTTCTAGCTCGCAAATGATTTACGTTTTCTGCAATACAGAGAATAATCAGTGCGTATTGAGAGCCTGATTTTTCTGAGAAATATAATCAATATATTCATGGGATGACCCTGACAAAGAGGAAGATGAACAATGAAGCAATTAAGAAACAAGCTAGCTCCCATCAAGCCATTGCACGTATCTTACATGACTGCATCATGCAGGCTAGCTTGCCATTATGCAGATCCCCGTAACTATACCAAGGAAAAAGTACATTACAAATGGCAATCAAGCAGATACGAAACACATCAGAAAATTATAAAACATTGAGGACCTCTGTCGCGCCGCCGTCTACTTGGAGAAAAGGGCTCTGCGGCGACAATCAACGTAGGTGCGCAGAGGCGATGCGGGTTAGGTGGGCCTCTAGTGTCCTGCATTGTTGTTGTAGACTCGAGGCGAGTACTGGACAACACCATGATTTTACCTTGGTCATGGTGCTCCGGCCGATTCTCCTCGAGGAGGATGGTGGCCTCCGGGCGCGGTGCGAGCGGGATCCTATATATCCACGATGCAGGTACCCTAGATAAGGAAGGGAGAGATATTTATGGAGAGAAAAAATCAGCACGCAGAAAAGGCAAGAAATAAACCAAGATAAGGAAGCGAAGAATATGCCCGTGATCACCATGTGAGAATTGATTGCGTTATGCATTGACAAAGAAGAGATTGATTACCATGTGAGAATTGAATGTGTTACCAGAGATTGATCCTGGTTTGTCCGGAAAAAACAAAACATGTTTATTCGGGAATTCCTTCCTGCATGTGATCTAGAGGACGATCTTGAGGCGATCTTGAGGCAGACGTCGTCTTCTCTTCCGCTGAATTCGGGAATTCCTTTCTGCATGTGAGACACGGCCTTAACTGCCCTGCAATCTCCGCGATTATATTCCCTACATACACGTGATTGCTTTCTTCTGATGCTAGCACCATTACATTATCGCATGCAGAAATATCGGGAGCAAGAAAATCGCCAGAGATATCGCTCCGTTTTATTGTATTGTATCGTATACTAAACATTCCATCCAGTGACAAATTGATTGCGTCTGGTTACCTTACGTGATGATGATAAAACCGGCAGGGAGAAAACCGGTGCAGGGGGAAAGAAAATCGCTACAAAGGAGAAGGGGTCGTACGAGAGGTTGGACGAAGAGGGGGCAACGTAAGAGGGGAAACGAAACACTCCGTTTCTTTTAGGTAGTAGAGATGCGTTTCGGTTTCTCCATAAACCATATGCGTTGGATTAACACACGTATAGGTTCATCAGCCCCCGCAAAAAAAGGTTCATTAGCCTAACTGAAGCGACCGTTTATTAGCCAAATATACGTATGGGTTTGTGTGATGAATCGTTTTCGAGAAGTTTGAGATTCGGATTTGTAATGAGTGAGTGACCTGGTGATGGATACCTGGATACCTGGCTGCAGAGAGGTGGCCGGCGAAGGCACTCAACAGACCCTTGACCTAGGGATGCAAGTGGACGGCGTCTACGTGTCCGTGACCGTCCGCGAAGCAAAAATTGCATCAATTTTTTATTACTTTAATAATTATGTTAGTTTATTTGTTCTGTTCATGGACGGTCACGAACATGCAGACCACTTGCATCCCAAATCGTTCCGAATATGCTATGTTCCTAGTGCCAGCACCTGAATCGAGTAAAATTCGCACTATTTTCTGGAAGGTTTCGTAAACTTTATTTACCAGATGTATGTGTGTGCTTCAGCTAGCAAACCTCAGCATCGAGCATACAGATGGTTACTCCCTCCGTTCCGAATTTTACTTGTCTTGGATTTGTCTAGATACGGATGTATCTAGACTCATTTTAGTGTTAGATACCTCTGTATCTAGACAAATTTAAGACAAGTAATTTGGAACGGAGGGAGTACAAAGCAGAGGTGACAACAGCAACATTTTTCACTGAGCAGCGGCGAGGTCAGGTGATTGATGCGTGCCCCGCCGTAGTTAGTGGCTGTCACGCGGAGGCGGAGACGTGTTGGTTATTTGGCCGGAGACGGGAGTCAAATGGGCAATCAACGAGCTATCCAGGTGACTTTTGGAGTACAGACGCGAGTCAAGTAAGCGTAAAGCGAATTTTGCCGTGGCTTGTCTGCATGAACGGAACAACGCCACAAGAGTTGAGGCTACTAGCTATTGTAGCATAGCGGAGAACAATATTCATGCCCGGGACGTTTTGGTCTTGGATAGGAATCCAGGCCCGTCAATGGCTAGTATGTGTAGAGATTCATCCAAGCTTACATGCAAGATTTGCCTCATCTCATTAAAAAAAGGAAGAGTTCACAAGGTTTTAGGCGAGGTTCAACACTCCGCAACAGATGGAAAAAAACCATCAGAGCATGATAGAACTCAAGTGTTTCGCCCTAGCGGAGATCCAATCCTTTCCTCCAGTCTTGATGTGATCCATGATGATTGATGGCATGGTAAATTTTGATTGTGTAAAGACCAAGGTCTGGACCGGCCACAGACCGATGGAGTATCATGTTGGATGGATTACGGGGTCCGGACCGCTGGGTATGAACGGATACGGACGGTTTGTGGGTTCATGTTGAAGATGTCTTTTACCCTCGCACGGATATATTGTTGAAATTACTTATTACCATGCTAACAAATACCATTTGTTTAGGTTGCCAAGACTGCTACCACTTGTAATAACAAAGTAGTGACTAGGTAATAATACGCGAACTGAGCATAGTTCAGATGGTTAGATTTCTTATGATTGAACCAATCCATCAGGGTTTAAGTCCTAAAATTGGCATTGGTGATCGTATTTTTCTGGATTTATATTAGGCCTTTCGGCGATGTGCGTCCAGTGGAAAGAGACGTTTCCGTCAACTACTAAGGCATCTGTGACGACTTTGTCAAACCAAAGATGATGTGGTGGTTCAGTCTTTCGAAGATGCTCATATGGATAGGGTGTGCGTGCTTGGCTTCATAGGGTCTGCGTTTGTACAAAATAATGACTAGGTTTCGTGGGCGTTTGAGAGCCGGATTTTGTGTATTCGGTTGTAGATGCTTTAATACTAAGGACATCTCCAACGCCGGCCTGCAACCATCCGGACGTGTTTTGCCATCCAACGTTGTCTTGTATCGGTCAGCTCTTTTTAGTACGTCATTTTTCCTGCAAACCGGAGGCTTCGCTGGCATCCGGACCGCTGCCACTCAAGTGTCCGGCAAACCTTGCCCACCCAAACCCTCTCCCACACACACTAGCCCTAAATTTCCCGCCCGAAACCATCTATCCGCATCCATGCCGCTCTAGAGCGGCTTCTCTGCATTTATGCTGGCCTAGAGCGAACTTGACCTCTCACTCACGCCGGAATTGAAGAAGCTCGCCGGCCGAGGGCGCCGCCCGTGGCGCATCCGCGGTGTCCGCGCCTGTTAAATGTTGGAGAGACATTTACGACACGAGATGGGATGAATATCTACACACCCATTCAACGCCCATCTGTCAGTCTGCCGCCTTTAAAACATGCTCACCAGCCGAGAAACCAACTCTGGTGCCTCCGCATTGACGCACCCGGACGCATGGCCTCATCGGCATTCACTATTTAAAGGCGGTCACACCCAACTCACACCACACCACAACCCATCCGCTCAACAACATCGTCCTTCAGTGCACCACATCCGCCATGACCGCGAGCGCAAATGCGTTGTGGGAGAGCCTCTCGATGTAGTAGAAGCACGTGGTGGCCGCCCTTATGATCGCCTGATACGTCCATTTTAGATCATTATTTTCTACTGTAATTTATCTTATTTTAATGATATACTTCACAATTTTGTGCAATTCTAAAACCATTTCTATCTCAAAATGCACATTATACAAAGTGAGAGGGATTGCTGGCAGCTGAAATTCTCGACCTAAAATATCAACAGAAGAGTAAGCAATTCTTCAGAGCTCAACATGAAGCATGGATATTTGGAGAATTATTTTGGAATAGATGACGAATTATGGAGCAAAGATATGCCAGAAGGGACCGACTAGCCAGACACATGGACAGGTGGTGCGGCGTAGCCCCTAGTCATCGCGTCACCTGTCCATGTGGGGCCCTGGTGGCTCACCTCCTGATGCCCTTTGGCCATAAATTCACATTTTCCCTAGAAAAATCACAGAAAAAAATTGAGACTTTCCCCACGGTCTGCGGGGAGGAACTTGAGCGAAACATTTTTGCTCTCCGGCACTGTTCTGCCAAGGAAACTTCCCTCCAGGAAGCAAAAATCAAAGCATTCATTATCACCAACACTCCGCTCGTCATGGGGATCATCATCTTCATCAACATCTTCATCAGCACCATCTCATCACCAAACCCTAGTTCATCCTTTGTATTCAATCTTTGTATCAAATATCAGATTGGTACCTGAGGGGTTCTAGTAGTGTTGATTACATCTTGTAGTTGATGCTAGTTGGTTTAATTGATGAAAATTATTGTATTTAGATTGTTAATTATACATTTATACCCACTGATCATGATCAATATGATGAGTTGTGGGTGGTTCTATTTGTTTTTTAGGAATGTGAGAAGTATTTTTACAAGTAATCATGTGAAGTTGATTACCGTTCATTGTTTTTATATTATGTTGTGTTGTTTTTCCTCTAGTGGTGTTATGTGAACGTCGACTACATGACACTTTATCATTGTTGGGACTAGGGGAAGGCATTATGGAATTAGTTTGTAGATGATGGGTTGCATGAGTTATAGAAATCTAAAACCCAGTTTACGAGTTATTCTGTAAGGGACTGTTTTGGATCCACATGTTTAATGCTATGATTAGATTTATTTTAATTACTTCTCTTGTAGTTGCGGATGCTTACATGGGGAATATAATCATAAGTGAATATCTATTCAAGTAAAGACAATACCTTAGCTCTGGCCTACCCACATAACACTTATCAAGGCAATGAACGTAAGTTAATGAATGGTGGTGAAAGTAACTTGGTGATATTCGTGTGTGTCCTTAAGAGCATTTTAATTATAAGAAATACCACCGACTTTTTATTAGCACAACTAAGGATTGGGACACTTGCTGCACCTTGCTATATTATTACTTGTTACCTTGTTACAAATTATTTTGCTACCAAACTATCTATCAAAACTATCTTACAACACATGCAGTGAAATCCTTGCTGAAAAATGCCTATCAATTTCTTCTGCTCCTTTTTGGGTGCAACACTCTTACATACCAAAAGGACCACGATTGATTCCTTATAGTTGTGAGTCATCACTGCTTGGCAGAGCCGCCGTGCCACCACACAATGAAGACTGGCTCCAACAAGGACTCCGTGCCGCAGCAGGAGCAGGTGTATGCCAGCTTGACGATGGACAAGGCGCAGGCGCAATTCAACATCGTCATGGCGGAGGAGTAGCCAGCGCTGGCACCTATTTCGGCTTCTGGCAGTCGCGGGAGGAGCAATGGTACAACCCGTTCCTTCTCGAGTAGCACCAGCTGACAGATGGCCAAATCTATGGGAGCGCACGAGCGAGGAAGCCATGGCCACGACGAACCACAACTTCGTCGCCAAGCAGAAGGTGCTCTACGAGGCCCCTCGCGCCCACGTCGCGACGCGGTTGGACGCGGAGGTGGCGCTGGCGATCGCGAATGAGAACAGTTCCAGTTGTGCGTCCTACGCACCGCCTAACAACGTTTGGCCGCGCCGATGGGACGACGGGCATGCCGGCCCTCCACGTCCATCATAGACCTCTCGTCCACCGGCGACGGACAAGTCGCAGACTCCGACGAGGATGAGTATGGCATGGAAGGAGGTGGGACCTCAGGTCCCAAGTAATCCGGTTTGTCTCCCATGTTCTACCATTCCTCCTCCGCGACCACACTTCACTTCGCGGGCCTTATCTGCGCCACTCATGGAAAGGGCGAGATGAGCCCGGTGACCGCCGGACGGGAACAACAAGGACATGGGGGGACTGCCGACCGGTTCCGCCATAGGTTATGTTTATGTTCGGTCGTTTTTTTCCTTTTCAAAATGTAATGAATGTGATCCAGTTTAGATGAAAATCGTCCAGTTTGCATGTAATTCATCCAGTTAGTTGAAATCCGGCTTGAAACATATGTGGCTAAGCTTGGATGGCCGACTCTTGCATCAATATTCGTGGACTGATCCACCCTGATCACGGACGGATGCGGTGTCCGGTTTGAGGGACATTGGAGAAGACCTAAAGTAGTGGCTCTGTTGCTGTAACACGGTCGCTGGCTAGATCGTGTTGCTTTCAGGTTGATGATCGGAGTGAACTGGGGGTCCCTGAACTGACAAAAGAACTACTGTAGGAGTACCACCCAAGATGCAAAGATTAGGAGTTGGATTCAGTCATGAGTACAATTTGTGATGCATGGCTCCTGTAATTATATCTCGAGGTAGGGCACGAGCCATCTTTATCAAGTGAGGAGACATTTTTGTCCAATCCAGCAGGGTACAAATCGGTCGTTTTGGGGAATCAATGGGTGACCAGTTGTATCTTGATGGATCGGTTCTTGTACTCTCTGCGAGGGTCCTACGTTTGCCTGCATATATCCGATTAAAGACACCATCAGAGAATATATAATGCTGGCATGATTCCGATCACTCGTGAGCTGAGCTATTTGCATGATTAACTAACGCTGTGCGGATGGATACCCTCCTGCGGAACATCACATCGACCAGTCGTCTGTTAGCGCGGGAACAAGACAAGATGGATAGATCATCATGTCCTGCGTGCCTACGAATTTAAAGATACGACTCCCTAACTACCCTCCAAAAGAACCATGCATGGCTAATGGCTTAGCTATTGATCGAAGACAGGAGCACGCATGTGGTACACATAATCGATGGCCACGTAGTACGTAAGTAACTCAGTGCCGCGCTGAGACTTCAAAACTAATCGTTGCAATGTTAATCATGAAGTTGCATAACGCTTTCACAGAAATGAAATTGTAAACTAATTATTGATTGATTTGCTTTCGGCAGCACAGTCACTTCCCGGCCGTCGTCAAACACGGTTGGATTCTAGTTAAGTTTACGTCTTTGGGCGGGATGAACACAGCTATGATTTGCTGCCTTCAAGCAGAGGTCACCTCGGTCTCGGTTAAGCGTACAAGCACACGACGTGTAACCCATTTTGTTTCTTTCACTGTACTTAACCGCGGTAATGCGCCTGCCCTTCCAGAAGAATTACTAGGGCCTGCTAAGCGCTTTATTGTTATTCAACTTAGCGTATAATCATGAGATAATATCTTCTAAATTACTGCTGTTGCTATCTGAATATCATTCTGAGTAGATGCTAATTATTGCTTATTTATGTCTCTAGGTCGCACTCTAGTGCAAGTCACATCGGAGAAGAGACGGGCTGCATATCCTTGGTCCAGAAGTTAAAACTCACTGGCTTCAGTATGTTTGATGTCAATTTCTGTTTTTTTTAGTTGTACACTTTGTTCGTCCATAGATATATACAATCATCTTGGAAAAACCGGCTTGGTGGGGCGCCTCATGACAAGTCATTTTTGACAAACGAAAAAAGAAATTAACTGTAACTCTGAAAGAATTGTGCTTTCTAGTCCGAGGGGTGGGAGTGTTGGGAATGCATCCCATGTCTTAATAGATTATGATGGATCTGCCGCCAATGGTAATGGGAGACATTTCCCAGTATTGACAACTTTTTTGGCTACTTCAGTAGGTGTGATGTTACCATTTATTTTTTTCCCGAGTAACTGGCAGAAAAACGACCTTTACAACCGTCTTTTTGGCGGGGATAAACTGGAAATGGCGCGAAAAAGAATGTCGACTACTCGCACAAAAGGAAACTACATGAATGTTGCATGCGGATGTTGGCCAAGGCTTGGTGGGCCACCAAGAAAACCACTACACACGTGTGCTTTCTAGCGTGAGGGGCGGTAAGAAATTCGTCCCAACATTAGTTTATAGATTGCAATGGATTGGCCACAAAGGTGATGGGTAAAATGTCCAACACCGCCCTCTAGCTGTTTCAGCAAACTTGATGTTGCTTTTGGTGGTTATTTTCGAGTAACTCGCGGGAACTCTGTCGGAGCCTAGCTGAAAATCCGCACGAAACGACGGGCTGATAACTCAAGCAAAAGGAAACTGCACGATTTATGCACATGGATGCTCGTCTAGGGTAGGTGGGCCACCTCACGGCAGGTCATTCTTTTGCAAAATAATAATAATAATGTCGCTTCCTCAAGGAAAGCACACTTTCTAGTCTAAGGGGCAACAAGGGAATTAATCCCACCGATTTATAGATAGCGATAAATCGTGCCAACAAAAATCGACACATGTCCCAGCATTGACCGCTTTTCGGCAGCTCCGACATGAAAGGGGCAAACTCTATAGCCATAGGTGTGTAACTGTTTCTTTGCTTTTTTTTTTAGAATCTACCATTTCTTTGCTCGCAAGACACAAGTGGCAGCTTGGGCTATGGGCTTGGCCCATGATTGCAAGATTCTTCCAAGTGAGAATTTTTTAGGTAATGCGATCCTTGCAATTTCCTTTCATATTTTTGCTGTGTGAAAAGGTTGCCCATGGGCCATGGCTAACAAAGCTACGTTCACCCCACAAAAAAATGCATCCAGTAGGCTGTGTTGGTACAATATTTAGTACATATGCATGGTATGCCTCTGTAACACTATGTAGACTTGAACGGCGAATTGTTTACTCTGGATACAAATCAACATATTAATCAAATATGATAGCACACTTACTTTCAAGTCATAGTTTTGGAGCTCCATGCGAGGATCATGTCATCACTCATCATTGCAACGGATTTCAAAAGACTATCAACCCGGCAACGACGGAGCTATGTGGTGGGCGGGGCACAACCCCCAGCCTTGGAGATATCCCTAAAGATTTTTTATTTAAAGGGCTTAGATTAGAAAAAAAAAATAGCGTTTGCCCGCCTCCTCTCTTGCCAACTCTTCATCTTTTGCGTTTCGCCCATCCCCCCCCCCCCCCCCCCCCCCCCCCCAATGTTTTGGGTCTAGCTCCGCCATGGCAACCCGGAGTTTGTAACATGAAATCTCATTCCATCCACTAGCCAGCCCTCCACGTCACGTCACACATGTCAACGTGTGATAATTTAAATCCACAAGCACACACGCTTTTCTACACACTTCATGACACGAGGTATCTGGACCCTGGAGCAATATTGGTAATTTTTTTCTTGCAGACCAAGTAGAAGGAAAAATTCGTAGAGTTGATGAGATGGAGATGAGTAGATGCCACCTGGATAAGGATATCCCCATGTATATGTATCTGGCGCCTCTACGTCACTCCAAAATCTTTGGGATACAAGGCGAGTCAATCTTCTGAGAAATTTCGTTACAGATAGGCTCTGTGTACCTCTTCTTGCACTAATTCAGCATAAGTTTGCTGATTAAAATACTCTAGAATCTTTCAGTATGTTGCAGGAATATACTCTTTGTTTTAAACACATGTTGGACGTATCAGTGTGTTAAAAATAACAAATGTTGTCATTGTGATCCTCTTTGGAATCTACTACATATGATACTTTAAATCCAAGTATACTGAGGTAGCAGTACTATGCACATAATATAATGCAGTAGTCCTGAATTCATGTGGTGCGCTCCAACCTTTTTTTGCAATCAATGCAGCCAAAAGGTGCAAGATAAGGAAAAGTGCATATGGTTGGAGAGTTGTTTGTTTAATTAGTGGTGCACCATAGACAAAAGGTGCACCCCAAATGCATGCCCAACTAGGGTATATGTCACACGTCTAATTAGTGGTGACCTTACCATGTTAATTAGGTTTGGTACACATGGTTGGAGAGTTGTTTGTTTTGTCACTGTCGACTGTTCTTATTTGGAGTACAAAAACCTAGCCAAGTGACACTTTTGTCTATGGTCGATCAGATTCAGAAGTACATGAGAAGTTGTGAACAAATGACGGCCAGTTTCAGTTCCCACGTCGCTATGCCAAACGCAGGCTGCGCGCGTAAAAGATCGTGAAAGCAATTGATCGGCGTCCAAAGACAGAGAGAAAACAAAAGGATCAAGAGTAGAAATAGTAGTAGTAGCCGCCTCCTGTGAAGTGCTGATATTTTACGGGGCCAAGTAACGGCAGCCTCAGAAACCCACATGGGTCGATTGGCTGTTCAACGAACGGAGCTGCAGAGTTCCAGAGATGAGGAACGCCTTGGCTGCCGGCCTTGTCTCTACTCGAGATCACTCGCACTGCCGTCTCAGCTAACCGACCGTATGTGAATGTGAGTATGTCAGTTGAAAAGCTGATGAAATGACTTGATCCGTTGTGTGTTTCTTTCCGAGTCAGGCGGCCACATCAACCGATCGATGGACGTTGCAAGTAGCACTGCCAGTCATCATCCGACGATGCTGCGGCGGTCTCTCCCGCCGGCGTGCCACGTGCGGAGTTGAGTTGAGTGCGCTGCTCCTCCTTCGTCGTGGCACTTCGGCCGGGTCCTCCTCCTCTTGGCACTCCGGCCGGCGGACAAGTGGCGCGCGTGCACCGGGCTGTTGGAGCTAACGTCGCCAGCAGTGAATCTTTTCGAGAGTTTCAGAAGCAACGGTTTGGTTATTTTTTTTAGATGTACACGTAGCAAGTGTGTGCGTTTCTCCATAAATCTTCAGCCTAACTGAAGCAAACCGTTAATGAGCCAAATATATGTATGTGCGTGTGTGATGAATCGTTTTCGAGGAGTTTGAGATTCGGATATGCCATGAGTGACCTGGTGATTGCTGCCTGACTGCAGGGAGGTGGCCAGCGAAGGCACTCAACAGCCCCTTGACCCACCTCAATCCCGAATATCTTAGTGCGAGGCTGCGAGCACCTGAATCGAGTAAAATTCGTGCTATTTTTCGGGAGTCCTCTAAAACCTGTTTATGAGATGTATGTGTGTGCTTCAGCTAGCGAGACATTAGCATCAGCAGCACGAGAATGGCAACCCAAAACAAACTGATCAAAATTGGTGTGCCGGTCAGTCAGTCAGCCAGTGTGTCTGTATGCAGGCTAGCTAGGCAGGTAAAGATACACTCTCAGCTGGAAAGAGAGCCGGTGCATCAAGCATCATGTGCAAGTGCAGGCCAGATGGTTACAAAGGAGAACTGACAATAGAAACCTTTTTCCGTCGACGAAACTTTTCTTGTTCTCTCAGCATATGGCCGTGGATATCCATATGCATACAGTGGCCGCCATTATCACAAGTGGAAGCTAGAGGCGGCCGAGCGGGGGTGAGGTCAGGTGATAGACGCGTGCTGGCCGGCAGGACCCGCCGTGAGAAGTCAAGCCGAAGCCGTAGTTAGTGGCTGTCACGGGGAGGCGGAGGCGTCCTGACTTGATTCGGCCGGCCGGAGACGCCAGTCAAAAGGGCAATCAACTAGCTATATATCCATGCATGTCCATCGTAGGTGCGATGCGCCGGTGGAATCTCAGCAAAATAAATGAAAAGTCGGTCCGAACAATGCATTAACAGTAAAAAAACTATAGACTTTTTCACAGACAATAGAAAGTCGGTCCAAACACGCTTAAAATTGGCACGGACTCACGCACTCAAACATCTTTTATGCAAAAAAAATTAAATAAATCAGTTTTTTTATTTTATTTTTGTTTTACGGGCAGGAGCAGACGAGCTTGGAAGCCATTTCGCCACTCTCCTATTATATGCCCCGTCTTTGCATATTACAAAAAGTGCACTTTCAGTGAAAATTGTGTGCAAGTTTTTCAAGTATCTTTTCCTTTTTCTTTCTTAAATGTTACTCCCTTGTCCCTCAAAAAACGTCTTACATTATGGGATAGATGGAGTATTACCAATGCCACTAGTTCATTCTTACTTAGAAAATTTTATTCATGTAATTTTGGTTTTGATTTTGGTTTTATTTAAGGGTAACACCAATGCCCCCAATTCATTACTTCTTAGGAATTTTTTTCAAAATTCAACTATTATATGCTTATTCTTTATAAATAACATAATTTCTGTGTAAATTGGGTGTAAATTTTGTCATTATTTCTATTAATTCATTTCAAACAAATTCTTCTGAAGGGGTAATATCGTTGCCACTAATTCATTCTTTGCTAGAAAACTATATTATTTGATTTAGTTTTATATGTTATATTATTTCTTCTTCTTAAAGGTATCACCAATTCCACTAATCCATTCCTGTTAAATATGATGAACCCACATTTGGTGTTCTCCACATATGGCATCTGTCTTTCCTCTAAAAAATGCCCACACACTTTTGCCCCTTCTCCATGTGGCGCACCACTTCGTTCCACCACGTGTTAATCGACAGAGTGGAGCTTCAGGACCCAATAAGGATTTGATCGCCGACCCAGGCGTGCACAAGGCAATGGACCGCCTAGTTGAAAGGGCAATCCTTGCAAAGGTGGATGGCAGTTTCCAGAGACCCAGTGCAACAATGACAAAAATGTTGACGAGGTCATTGCACTACCAGCCATTGTTGTGAAGGACTAGTATTTCAGTAGATTTACCGAGAACGTTTTCTTGATTTTCTTGAAAAAAAAACTGCATTTCATTGTGAATCACGGACCGCCGTTGAGAATAAAAGTATACTACTCCCTCCGATCCAAATTAATTGACCCAACTTTAATACAACTTCATTTGATCCTGAAATGTCAACAGAAGTACTGTACCACCCAAGATGCAAAGATTAAGAGGGTGCTTGGATACGTTTTAATCTCATGACTAAAAGTAGTGGGACTAAAACTTGCTAGCCTCACCCATGCTTGGATCCAAATAATAAAGAGACTAAAATCAAGTTAATGAGCATTTATTATTCTCCAAACCCTCCAATCCAGAACTCGTCGGTGCTAAAGGAGAGGAGTTAAATAAGAAGAGAGAGGACTAATCCACATTTTAGTAGGGGTATCCCTGATTAAAAACTTTTAGTCTCAAGATTAGTTTTAGTCCCTCTTTAATCAGGGGTGCTTGAAACTTTAGCCTCTTAAAAAGACTATTTTTAGTCAAACTAAAATAAGTTTTTTGATCCCAGCACCCTTTAAGAGTTGGATTCAGTCATGATTAATTCAATTTTCTGATGCATGGCTCCAATAATTAATAGCTCAACGAAGGGCACTAGCCATCTTTATCAAATGACGAGACATTTTTGTCAGATCCAGCAGGGTACAGATCGGGCGTTTTAGGGAGTCAATGTGTGACCAGTCGTATAATGTGATCGATCATCTGTTGTACAGTACTTTTTACGAGGGTCCTACGTGCCTACGTATATACTCCCTCCGTTTAGAATTACTTGTCGCAGGTATGAATGTATCTAGATGTATTTTAGTTCTAGATACATCCATTTCTACGACAAGTAATTTGAAACGGAGGAAGTATAATGCTGGCATGATTTCGATCACTCGTGAGCTGCGCTATTTGCATGATTAACTAACGCTGTGCAGATGGATGCCCTCCTGCGGAACATCACATCACCGCCGTCGATTAGGGCGGGAACAAGACAAGGTGGATAGATCATCATGTCCTGCGTGCCTACTAATTTGAAAATACGACTCCATAACAACCCTCGAAAAGAACCATGCATGGCTAACTAGATCGAAGACAGGAGCATGCATGCGGTACACATAATCAACACGTCAATTATCAATTATCAATTATGAAGTTGCATAATGCTTTCACAGAAATTGAAATTTTGAATTGATTTTTTAAGTTGCTTTCGGCAGCACTGTCACTTCCCGGCCGTCGTCAAACACGGTTGGATACTAGTTAAGTTTACGTCTTTTGGAGGGATGAACACAGCGAGGATTTCTGGCTTCAAGCAGAGGTCACCTTGCTCTTGGTTAATCTCAAGCACGACGTGTAACCCTTTTTCTTTCTTTCACTGTACTTAAACACGCTGTAATGCGCATGCCCTTCCAGAAGTAGTATTATAAGGCTGCGAAGCACATTATTGTTACTATTCAACTTAGCGTATAATCACGAGATAATATCTTCCAAATTAGTGCTGTTGCTATCTGAATATCTTTCGATGTAAATGCTAATTATTGCTTATTTATGTTTCTAGGTCACACTCTAGTGCAAGTCAACACAGAGAAAGGGACGGGCTGTATATCCTTGGTCGAGAAGTTAAAACCCACTGGCTTCTTCGGTAAGTTTGATGTTGCCTTTTGTCTTTCTTTTAGTTGTGCATTCTGTTCATTCATAGATATCAACTTTTTTTGTGAGGCTAAGGCTGGCTATAGTGAGAGTAACATAACTAGTATCATATACTTGGGACTCGTAAACATACTTATGTGGCAGATAATTAAAGAAGAGAGAGAGGGTCATAGTAACATAGGTAGATATCGTAACATAATAAATGTTATGCTACTATGTGTCATACATGGTAATAAATGAGACCACATATGATACTACTTTATGATACTATGTACTATGGATGTAGTATCATACACTAATATCATATGCGTGATACTAGTATATGTTACACCCCACTATGACCAGCCTAAGACGAAAAACATGCTAGGTGGGCCACCTCATGCCAGGTCATTTTTGACAAATGAAAAAGAAATTAATGGTTACTCGGGAAGAAATGCACTTTCTAGTCTAGTGAGGGAATTTATCCCATCATTGACTAATAGGTTGTGTTGGATCTACCGCCAATGGTAAAGGGAGACATGTCCCAGCATTGACTGCTTTTTGGCTACTTTAGTACGTGTGATGTTGCTCTCTTTTTCACCGAGTAATAGGAAGAAATACTATCTTTACAATAGACTTTTGGGCAGCAATAAACTGAAAACCGCATGATAAGGCATGCCAACTATTCACGCAAAAGCAAACTACATGAATTATTCATGTGGATGTACTCCAAGGCTTGGTGTGCTACCTAAAAAACCACTACACACGTGTGCTTTCTAGTGTGATGGGCGGCAAGAAATTCATCCCACCATTTGTTTATACATTGCAATAGTTTGTCTATGAACCGTGATGGGGAAGATGTCCAACACTTCCTTCTAGCTATTTCAGTAAGCTTGATGTTGCTTTTCATTTTTTTTCAAGTAAGCCCATGAAAGTCTGGCAGAGCTGGGCTAAAAACCAGCACGAAACGGAAGGATAATAACTCGCACAAAAGAAAACTACACAATTTATGCATGTGTGGATGTTTGTCTAATAAGCTAGGTGCCCCCCCCCCCCCCCCCCCCCTCACGGTAGCTCATTCATTGGCCAAAAATTAATTCTACGGTTCCTCGAGAAAAACATGCTTTCTACTCCCTTCGTTCCTAAAAACTTGTCTTTCTAGGCATTTCAACAAGTGACTACATACGGAGCAAAATGAGTGAATCTACACTCTAAAATATGTCTACATACATCCGTATGTAGTAGTCATTTGAAATGTCTAAAAAGACAAATATTTAGGAACGGAGGGAGTAGTCTAGACAAGGGAATTTAATCCCACCAATTTATAGATAATGATGGATCGGCATCAGCAAAAATCAACACACGTCCCAGCAGTGACAATTTTTCCGCACCTCCGACATAAATGGCGCAAACATTAGATCATCTACAACCGAACTTATCAAATCCGACCCCTCAAACGCCCGCGGATGCGTCCAGGCGCGTCCGCAGACACTGATCGGTCACACCTCAAATAACTGGTTCCACAACCGGTTACCTTAAATTAGAAACCTCAAATCCATACTATTACATGCAACGTAAACCTAATCTTAAGAGGAGCACGTCCGGCTCTGTCGTGCCCATGTCCGGCGGCCGGCTACACCCCTCAGAGTGGTCTAGTCGCGGGTGATGTAGAGTAAGACGTGGGACACAGCCCGACTCATGGGACTCAAGGCGCCCCCGTCTCCCATGCCCTACTCTTCCTCGTTGGAGCGCGGAACCCTGCCATTGCCGATGGACGTCAGATCGATGATGGATCCGTCATGGGAGGAGCCGCGACATCCACCAGGACACAGGTGCGGCACGCGGGGTTGCGGGCCATCCGTTGGGGTGCCAAAGAATGCGACTTCGCCTCTCCAAACATCCACTGCCCCAAGGGTTGCCGCCACCTCCAGCGCCCGCTGCCTCGTACGGCGGGAACGCCGCGAACGCAATGCCATGTTATCGTCAGACGACGCCCATGGTGCGTCCGTGGCCTCGGTGCGTCAATGGAGGGGTTGCGCGTCTGCCACCGCGTTCGGACGCCAGACGGACCGCACCGCCTTCGGCGAGGCAGCGATGGCACACCTAACGCCGGATCCATGAGCCATTTGGGCAGACACAATGGATTCCCGACAGAAGTAGTCCGACCGCTGCCTCGGACGGGCCTCCTCCCGGGAGCGGTGAAGTGCAAGCCGTACGACCATCTCCTCCTCAGGGCCGCGTGGGATGAGCTCGGGGTCGACGGATCTGAAGGTGTATGACTCGGATCCACTGCCTGCGATGCTAGAGAAGGCCGAAGATCGCCGGACGGGAGCTTCTGTGGTGGAGGGGAGTGGAGTGAAGTGGCTAGGGTTTGGTCTGGGGAGCGGATTGGGAGGAATATATATGGGGTCGGATGGGTCAGCATGGGCCAGGGACGACGTGACGGACGCCCCTCATATCCGCCTCAGATTTGAGCTGGATATATGAGGGGTACCGGTCAGTCTGGATGTATGAGGCATGTTTGAGGCGCTCGTCTGGGTTGATTTTTGGTGACCGGTCAGTGACCGGGCCGTCTGTCCGGACGTTTCAGACGGGTTTGAGGCGCCCTGGTGTAGATGCTCTGGTAGCAATAGGTGCGCAGCGATTTGTTGCTTGATAGACACAAGTGTCAGTTTGGGCTATGGGCTTGGTCCATTATTGCAAGATTCTCCTAAGTGTTTTTTACGTATTTCGAGCCATGCAATTTCCTTTCATATATTTGTTGGGAAAAAAGGTAGTCCATGACCAACAAATTGCAACCACCCCACAAAAAAACTACATCTTTTTTTTTGAGGGTACAAAAAAACTACATCTGGTAGGTGCAGCTGGTTGAATATTCATTAGAGATGCATGATCCAGTTTTGAGTGGATGGAATCATGGTTCGTCAACACTATGCAGACTTGAACGGCGAATTGTATACTATGGATACAAATCAACGTATAAATCAAAAGTGATAGCACACTTTCCGATAATATTTTTGGAGCTCGATTGGAGGATCGTGTCATCATTCATCATTGCAACGGATTTGAAAAGACTATCAACGCAAACTTTGAGTGCCTTGGTGGGCCATGAGAGAAGGCTGTAACCGGAAGTCTCATTTCGTCCATGAGCTAGCCCTCCACGTCACGCCTGACGTGTCGACGTGTGCTAGTTTAAGCCAAATGCATGCACGTCACTATGTAGCTGGACCCTGGAGCTACGGGACCCCGCCCCTCGCATATTTGGTTTGGTAGTAATACTTTTTCTTGTAGACCTAGTAGAAGGGAAAAAAACTGTAGAGATGAAATGAAGATTAGTAGATGTCACCTGGATAGGTCCATACGATGTTTGTTGTGGAAAAGATGCTAGAGAATGTGTCATGTACAAGGGATGTGGACGTCAGGATGTATAGGTAACATGGAGCCTCTTTTCATCCCAAAATATTTGGGATACAAGACGAGTCAAAGAAAGCAAATTATGTCATTGCTTTTCAGATCCACTTCTGCATCTTTTGAGAAATTTCGTTATAGATAGGCTATGTGTACCTCTTCTTGTATTAATTCAGCATAAGTGTGCCGATTAAAATACTCCAAAATCCAGCAGTATGCTGGATGAATATACTCTCTATTTTAAACACGTTGGAGGTATCAGTGTGTAAAAGATAAAAAAATGTTGTTTTTTGTATTATCCTACCATTTGTGATCCGATTTGGAATCTACTACAACATATGCTACTTTAAATCCAAGTATGCTATGGTAGCGGTACTATGCGCATAATATAATGCAGTACTCCTGAATTCATGTGCTGCGCTCGAACCTTTTTTCGCAATCAATGCAGCCAAAAAGTGCAAGATAAGAAAAAGTGCAAAGTAGAGCATCCGCTGGATATTTGGAGCTTGAATACCGGCAAGATATCAGTCACCAAACCCATGCTTGGCTTTCATGGTACAGCCAACTGGATCCGGCTTGCCTGCTCTCTTTCTGTGCTTTCATCCGTGCTCCCACCTCATTCAACGACTGTCTTTTTTTTTCTTTCTAATTTAATCATCTCCTCCCTGATTTTAAGGAGGTGGGGCCGGGCCTTATTTTGTTTCAATTAAATTAAGCCACGTATGCGGGAGTACGGATGGGCACACGGGAGGGGAGCAGGCAAGTCTCGTCCCAGCCAACTAACCTAGGCATTCTTCACATGTTCTATTACCAATCTTGATATGATGAGCAACCCCTATCCAGATCAACTTGCTAATCAGACCGACAGAGATCAACCACCCAACCATAGCATCACATATTAATCAAGTTCCTACATTAGGAACGATAGAGAGGACAGACCGACAGAGCCTTTAGTATGCGTTGAAGTGCACCCAAATCAACCCAATCTGTAGTACCAAATGCATGCCCAACTAGTGTATGCCACACTTTAATTAGTTAGCACCAGGTTAATTAGGTTTGGTACACATGGTTGGAGAGCTGTTTCGTCACTGTCTGTCTGATTGTTCTTATTTGGAGAAGGATTACCTAGTAAAGTAATACTTTTTTTGCGAGAAAATTTCCGATTTATTCATCTTAAGTCATGACAGTACAACGTCCATGGTAGATCAGGAGTTCCATGCGAAGGTGGGAGCAAATGACGGCCAGTTAGTGTTCTCACGTGGATTTGACAAATGCAGGCTGCGCATGTACTAGTAAAAGATGGTGAAAGCAATTGATCGGCGACTGAAGATAGAGAGAAAACCAAAAGATAAGAGTAGAAGTACCGGTATCTCCTGTGAGGTCCTGCAGAGTTCCAGAGATGAGGAACGCCCTGGCTGCCAAAACTGCCACTCGTTCCAACCGTATGTCAGTTGAAAAGCTGATGAAATGACTGGATCCGTTGTGTGTTTCTTTCCGAGTCAGGCGGCCACATCAACCGATCGATGGACGTCGGAACTAGTACTGCCAGTCCTCATCCTAACCTAACGAACAGGCCAGGTGTGGGGAATCTGCTGATGGCTCATCCGACGGTGCCGCCGGCGTGCCACATGTGGAGTTGAGTTGAGTGCGCTGCTCGTGCTCCTCCTCCGCTTGGCTCTCGCGCCGGCGAACAAGTGGCGCCGGGCGTTGCAGACAGATAACGTCGCCAGCAGCGAATCTTTTCGAGAGTTTCAGAAGCAAGGGTTTGGTTTTATTTTTTTTAGGTGTACACGTAGCAAGCGTGTGCGTTTTTTTATAGACCATATGTGTTGGATTAACACACGCATAGGATCTTTAGCCTAATTGAAGCACCGTTATGAGCCAAATTTATGTGTGGGTTTGTGTGATGAATCGTTTTCGAGAAGTTTGAGATTCAGGTGTGTCATGAGTGACCCGGTGATGGCTGCCTGACTACAGAGAGGTGGTCAGCGAAGGCACTCAACAGGCCATCATTTGTGGAGCCCCCTTGACCCGCCGCAAAGCTTCCGGAAATAGACAACGCTGCTGTCCCATTTGCCAGAAAGTTCTATATCCTGGAATATCTTAGTTCGAGCACCTGAATCGAATATCCGCGTGCACTAGTTTTCAGAAATGATTAAACTTATTAGAGCATCTCCAGCCGCGCCCCTAACAAGACCCTCCAGGCGACTTTTCGCCCGCCGGCGCTGAAAAATCGACCCAGTTACGTTTCAAGGGCCAATTTTTCGCCGGCTCAGTCCGAAATTAGCGCCGGCGGATCCAACCCGAATCCAGCGCGCCGGGGGCGCTCGGGGTCGCTGGACTAATCATTTTTGGCGCGAAACAACCGCGGGCCCTCCTTGCCAGCGACTCGTCTCTCTTCTTGCCGCTTCGTTGTATTCATCGCCTCGTTTCCCGTGGCGAATCAATGCCAAAGCTGCCGCGCTGGTCAGCCTTCTCCATTGATGCCTCACGGGCGGCGCAGTAACCGGACGACGCGCGTCGCCTCGCTCGCCACGCATACACGCGGCACCTCCGCCTATATAAGCCGACCCCCAGCACGCCGATGACACACACAGAGTCTCCACCACCGCAGCGCCATTTCTCCCCCTTTCCTCCCTCTTCTCTCGCCGTCTCCAGTTCAAAGCATGGCCGAGCGCTTCCCAGGCGACGGTGCGGCGGCGAACGGCTTCGGCCGCCGCCACCTTCACGAAGACGAAGCTCGGCTCCTCTTCGAGGCCGAGTACCCGGTCTCGCCGGACATGCGGGTGCCCGGGTCGTGGAGGATCAGCGCCGGCGGGGTCCCGGTGCCACCACCGCCCACCGGGGCGGCGCGGCGTCCGGAGACCGCGCGTATCCGCGCCTCTCTGCCGCGGGCGGCGAGGGAAGGTCCACGGTACATCCCCGACGACCCGCTCTGGGAGCCCTACTTCCGCCGCAGCCACGCCGAGCAGCTCGAGGCCACCAACGACGTCGTGCCCTCCTGAAGGCCCAACTCCGAAGGCCGACGCCGATGGTGGGGCGTACCCAGTCGTACGCTGGAGGCGGTCCTCGAGCACATCGAGGGCGGCCACACGCCGAGGCTGGAGTACCCCGCTCCCCCGTCCATCTCTCGCCGGCGTGGGAGCTCATGGACACCGAGGCGCATGGACCCGGGGGCGTCCTCCTCGTCGTCCGGCCGCTCGTCCGACTCTCCCTGCCTCCGCCCCGTCAAGCCGGAGCCCCAGGACACGCCTGTCAGCGCGCGCACCCGCAGCTCCGACGTCCGCATCGACAACTCCGCCCCCGCCTCTGGCCGCCTCGTCCTCGTCATGCCGAAGCCGGAGCCCGGCCTTCCTGCGGAGTACGAGGAGATAGCCCGGCACGACTTCTCCGACGAGGACGCCCTACGGTGGGCGCGGGACGACTACCTCCGCGACGAGATGGTCCGGCAGCGCCGTAATCGTGGGCGTGAGAACGAGCACGGCGTCGTGATCCTCGACAGCGACGACGACGAGGACGCCCCCGGACCGTCCAACCCGTCGCGTCAACCGGGGAAGGGTTGCAGCAGGGACGGCGACCGCGGAGGAGGCGGCGACGACGACGGCGGCGACTACACGCAGTTCTACCGTCTCCTCGGCATGTAGAACTGTAAGGGCGGCGGGCGGCGAGGAGCGGCGAGGGAGACGACGAGAAGCAGCCTAGTAGCGTTTTTTTTCTTTTTGTAAAATATTTTAAATATGTACGAACTCACCGAAATTTGATTGAATTTGCGTCGTGTTTGTGCCGGAATTAAAAATTTCAAAAAAACGTAGGCGCCGCGACTGAGGGGCATCACGCCCCAGCACGCGGTTTGCGCCGGTGAGCCTCTCGGAGACGATTTTTAGCGCCTCCTGGGGGGCCAACGGCTGGAGATGCTCTCAGGGAGATAAGTATAGGTGTGTTGCAACTAGCATGCCATCAGCGTCTGGAGCACAAGAGTGGCAGGCGAAAACAAACGAACCGATCTTTTTTTTTTCAAGGATACAACTGATCAAAAAATGTGTGCCAGTCAGTCAGTCAGCTGGTCAGTGTGTGTGCATGCGCTTTTTCTTCTTCTTTCTAACGGGTGTGTATGCAAGCTAGTTAGCTAGATACGGAAGTAAAGATATACTGAGAGTGGCCGGTGCATGAGGCATCATATGTGCAAGTGCAGGCCAGATGGTTACAAAGCACAACTGACAATATAAACCTTTTTCCCTTGACAAAGCTTTTCTAGTTCGCTCAGCTCGTCCCGAACCGGATAGCAGCATATGGCCGTAGATATCATCCATGCACTCAGTGGCGATCACTACCACCAGTAGAAGCTAGAGGCGGTGAGGTGATGCGTGCCGGCAGGGCCCGCCGTGAGAAGTCAAGCGGAAGACGTACGTAGTGGCTCTCACGCGGAGGCGGAGGCCGGCCGTAGTCCCGAGTCAAAAGGGCAATCAACAAGCTATCATCCATGTCCATTGCAGGTGCGGTGCGGCGGTGCCCTGTAAGAGGAGATACTAGCTCGATAGATAGTGGATTGATTGATGGGGCCGGGGAATCAAGTAAGCGTAAAGCGCGCTTTGCCGTGTCGTGTCTGCGTGAACGGAACAAGGCCATATAAGGGTTAAGATATGTATAGCCAAGAACAAGATCCGGACCCGGCACGTTTTGTCTTGGATGAGAATCCTGGACCGTCGATTGCTCTAGTGTGTACTCGGAAATTGTAGCCGGTTCTAGTTGTTATGTGTCTATGTAATGGTTCCAAAAGTATAGAAAGAAATGGTTCTAAAACTATAGCAAAATGTGATCAGGATTTTTCGAGCCTTCGGTATAATAGCATCTCTAGGAGTGAATTGCAAGAAACTATCACATTTGGGCCTTCTCTTGCAGAAAACAATCTGGTCGCTAATTTTTTGCAAAAGTCACCGCGTATTTAGTAAAAGTTTTGCAGAGTGCACTGAACCTGTCATTTGGCGCGGTTGAGGGCGTTTCCGACAGGTGAGGCCCAATTTGGGTGACGTGGCCTAACGGACGCGCGGACGGCGCTGTTTGGTTAAGACCGACGCGGTCTGGTCGCGCCGGACAGACCGACCGCCCACACCCGACCAGACCAGACCTCTCCCTCCAGCTCCAATCCATGGCGACGACGAAACCTGGCAGCGTGGACAGCGGCGGCGGAGTTGCTGCCGGTGGGGATGCTCCCGGCGGCGGTGCTGGAGATCCACCGGAGTTCTGCGGGAGCTTCAATCCCTCGAGCGCGCTGCCTCTTCCCCAACCGTCGTCGCCGCCGAAGTCGTTGGAATACGCGGTGGCTACTGCGTTCGCCCAGGCGGTGAAGGCCAATCCGACGGGCAGCCAACATTTTGCCTCCTCCTTCGGCGGTGTGGAGTAAGTCACCCTCCTCCTTCTTTGTCATTTCCCCGATTGGCATTCTAGGGTTAGGGTTCTATGGTTAGTGTTCTTGGGTAAGTGTAGTACGGTTAAGGTTCTAGGGTTAGGGTTCTAGCATTAGGGTTAGTGTTATATGATACCCTCTTTGTCACATGATTGTTGGTCTCACAGAAATTAATTTTAACATGAGTAATTTGACAGAAATCCTCTCTGTCTGTTGTTTGATCAAATACTGGTCTTCATCAACTTTAGTATTGTAAATTGAATCAGAAATTTCTGTTGCCACCAATTTTAATACTGTTAACTGAATTTTTTCAACTTATTAATAGGGCTATGAACTGACCCATTTAACACCAATCCGACCTCTTAACAATAATTTTAACATTGTTAAATGAATTATTTAATCTTATTCTTATACCTGTTAACTGACCTACTTAGCAGCAAAATTAAATGAATTTTATCTAAATTTGTAGCTTGGATGATGAAGAATGGGAAGTGAGGTTCCATTTCCTAGACAGAGATAACTTGGAAAGAACAATTTGTTTATCACACATAACCTTCTGGAATCTCATTGCCCTAATAGAGGTAGAAGGCTATAGTTCAAGGGATTTTATGTATTATGTTAGAGATCCAAGAGTTGGGATGTCAGGAATGGAAGGATTAACTGATGATGACAAGGTGGAAGAAATGTTGGATCACATAGCTAGTAAAGGAAAGAATGTTGTTAACATTACAGTTATGAGAAGTGATGCACCTAGACCAGTTGATTTGAACATTGGTCATGTTTATAAAGAGCAGGTTCCTTTGTCAGAAATAGGTGTACCAGTTGTCTATGAGGTAGACAATTCAGGAGTTCTTTTCCCCAGTCCAGTGAAACACCAACCACAACAGTCCAAGTAATGAACACACAGGAGAGCTCTTGTTTGTTAAAGCAAAAGGGCCCAAGTGAACCTGAGTTTGCTTTGGACAATGGTAATGAGAGGCATGAGTATTTCATAGAGACATACCATGAGCAAGAGCACATTGAGCAGATGATGGAGCAGAAAAGAAATGAAGAAATTCAGAGGTACAAGAGTAATAAGATACAAAGAGAGAAATACAAGGCAGCAAAAAGAAAACTCCCACAACTGCTTGCTGAGGAGTTCACTAATAGTGAAAGTGAGGATGAAGATCTAGACGATGAGAACATATTGGCTAGGTTGGAGGCAATGAAGAGGCATAGGGATGATCCACTATATCACTTTGAAGGAGACACTGATGTAGAAGAGCTATATGGACCAGATGAGGAGGCGGAGTGAGGGAGTCCTGAATTAGGGGGTGTCCGGACGGCCAGACTATACCTTCAGCTGGACTCCTGGACTATGAGGATACAAGATTGAAGACTTCGTCCCGTGTCCGGGAGGGACTTTCCTCGGCGTGGAAGGCAAGCTTGGCGATACGGATATGTGGATCTCCTACCATTGTAACCGACTTTGTGTAACCCTAACCCTCTCCGGTGTCTATATAAACCGGAGGGTTTTAGTCCGTAGGAAAACATACAGAACAACAATCATACCATAGGCTAGCTTCTAGGGTTTAGCCTCTCCGATCTCGTGGTAGATCTACTCTTGTACTACCCATATCATCAATATTAATCAAGCAGGACGTAGGGTTTTACCTCCATCAAGAGGGCCCGAACCTGGGTAAAACTTCGTGTCCCTTGCCTCATGTTACCATCCGGCCTAGACGCACAGTTCGGGACCCCCTACCCGAGAGCCGCCGGTTTTGACACCGACATTGGTGCTCTCATTGAGAGTTCCTCTGTGTCGTCGCCGTTAGGCTTGATGGCTCCTACGATCATCAATAGCGATGCAGTCCAGGGTAAGACCTTCCTCCCCGGATAGATCTTCATCTTCGGCCGCTTCGCACTGCGGGCCAATTCACTTGGCCATCTGGAGTAGATCGAAAGCTATGCCCCTTGCCGTCAGGTCAGATTTGGAAGTTTAAACTACACGGCTGACATCCGCGGCGACTTGATCTTTGACGGATTCGAGCCACTGCCGAGCGCCGCACTGTCACGACGAGCATGATCTAGCTCTGCCGCCGAATAGTGCCCTGGAGGCCGCACTCACATCGGCTTCGACCCTTAATTCGGAGCCAACTGCGCCGATCGAGGATGGGTGGTTGGACGCCGCCTCAGGGGCTGCGATCCCAACGACGATCGAGCCGAACACCAGCCCCGCACTCCGCGAGACTCGTGACTCCAAGGAGCCGGACTCCTCTCCGGACTCTGAACCCTCTGCGCCCCTGCCAATCGAATCCGATTGGGCGCCGATCATGAAGTTTACTGCCGCGGACATCTTTCAGCACTCGCCTTTCGGCGATATTCTGAAGACACTAAAGTCTCTTCCTTTATCAGGAGAGCCCTGGCCGGACTACGGTCAGCAAGGTTGGGATACGGACGATGAAGAAATTAAAATCCCACACACCACCCACTTTGTAGCCACTGTTGACGATTTAACCGACATGCTCGACTTCGACTCCGAAGACATCGATGGTATGGACGCCGATGCAGGAGACGATGAAGAACCAGCGCCTATTGGGCCCTGGAAAGCCACCTCGTCATATGACATATACATGGTGGACACCCCAAAAGAAGGAGATGGCGATGGAACAGCGGAGGATGACCCCTCCAAGAAACAGCCTAAGCGCCGGCGTCAGCGGCGCCGCTCAAAATCCCGCCAAAGTAAATATGGTGATTCCAGCACGGGAGATAATAATACTCCGAAGAGTGCCGAAGAAAACCCCCTCCAGCAAGATTCAGCACAGGAGGATGGAGAGTCCAGCCCTCATGAGAGAGCGGCAGACAGAGAGGTTGAGGACGATAATTATATGCCTCCCTCCGAAGACGAGGCAAGCCTCGACGACGATGAATTCGTCGTGCCAGAGGATCCCGTCGAGCAAGAGCGTTTTCAACGCAGGCTTATGACCACGGCAAGAAGCCTCAAGAAAAAACAGCAACAGCTTAGAGCTGATCAAGATTTGCTAGTCGACAGATGGACTGAAGTCCTTGCGGCCAAAGAGCATAAACTCGAACGCCCCTCCAAGAGCTACCCAAAGCGCAGGTTTCTACCCCGATTAGAGGAGGAAGCACTTAAACCTATATCACCAGCACTTGATACGGTCGACCGACCACCTCGTGGCCGCGATAGAGAGGCCTCTCGGCCCTCCACTCAAGCCGCACCCCGTACCAAGGCACGGGAAAATGCGCCAGACCTGCAAGACATGTTGGAGGACAAGGCAAGGCAAACAAGATCGATCTACGGATCGCGTGGGCGCCCCACGACTCGAGACGATAACCGTCACGCCGGACACAAATCCGGTAGGGCCGAACACAGTAGACAAAGCTCATTGGAGCTACATCGTGATATAGCCCAGTACAGAGGCGCCGCACACCCACTATGCTTCACAGACGAAGTAATGGATCATCAAATCCCCGAGGGTTTCAAACCCGTAAACATCGAATCATATGATGGCACAACAGATCCTGCGGTATGGATCGAGGATTATCTCCTTCATATCCACATGGCTCGCGGCGATGATCTCCACTCCATCAAATACCTCCCACTCAAGCTTAAAGGATCAGCTCGGCATTGGCTTAAAAGCTTGCCAGCAGGATCAATCAGTTGTTGGGAGGACCTGGAAGCCGCATTCCTCGACAATTTCTAGGGCACTTATGTGCGACCATCAGACGCCGATGACCTAAGCCACGTAATTCAGCAGCCAGAGGAATCGGCCAGGCAATTCTGGACACGGTTCCTAACAAAGAAAAATCAAATAGTCGACTGTCCGGACACAGAGGCCCTAGCAGCCTTCAAGCACAACATCCGTGACGAGTGGCTTGCCCGGCACCTTGGACAGGAAAAGCCAAAATCTATGGCAGCACTCACGACACTCATGACCCGCTTTTGCGCGGGAGAAGACAGCTGGCTTGCTTGTAGCAACAATATGACCAAGAACCCTGGTAATTCGAATACCAGGGACAGTAGTAGCAGGTCGCGTCGCAACAAGCAGAAGCGCCGCATTAACGGCGACAATGCTGAGGATACGACAGTTAATGCCGGATTCAGAGGCTATAACTCCGGTCAGCGGAAAAAGTCATTCAAAAGAAATCCTAGGGGCCCGTCCAGTTTGGACCGAATACTCTACCGCTTGTGCTAGATACATGGCACCCCTGAAAAGCTGGCCAATCACACTAACAGGGATTGTTGGGTGTTCAAGCAGGCAGGCAAGGTAAATGCCGAAAATAAAGACAAGGGGCTGCATAGCAATGACGACGAAGAGCCCCGGCCGCCGAACAACAGTGGACAGAAGGGTTTTCCCCCACAAGTGCGGACGGTAAACATGATATACGCAGCCCACATTCCCAAGAGGGAGCGGAAGCGCGCGTTAAGGGACGTATACGCGGTAGAGCCAGTCGCCCCAAAGTTCAACTCATGGTCCTCCTGCCCGATCACCTTTGATCGAAGGGACCATCCCACTAGCACCCATCATGGCGGATTCGCCGCATTGGTTCTAGACCCAATTATTGACGGATTTCATCTCACTAGAGTCCTTATGGACGGCGGCAGCAGCCTGAACCTGCTTTACCAGGATACATTGCGGAAAATGGGCATAGATCCCTCGAGGATTAAGCCCACCAAAACGACCTTTAAAGGCGTAATACCAGGTGTAAAGGCCAACTGTACAGGCTCAGACACACTTGAAGTGGTCTTCGGATCTCCGAATAATTTCTGAAGCGAGGAGTTAATCTTCGACATAGTCCCATTCCGCAGTGGCTATCACACACTGCTCGGACGAACCGCATTCACCAAGTTCAATGCGGTACTGCACTACGCATACCTTAAGCTCAAGATGCCAGGCCCTCGAGGAGTAATTACGGTCAATGGAAACACCGAACGCTCCCTCCGAACGGAGGTGCACACGGCGGCCCTTGCAGCAGAAGTACAAAGCAGCCTCTCCAGGCAGTTCTCCAGTCCGGCCATTAAACGTCCGGACACCGTCAAGCGCGCCCGGAGTAACCTACAACAAGACCGCCTGACACGTTCTAAGCAGGCGTAGCAATGCGGACCCAACCCCAGCCCTCGCAAAAATGCAACACCAGTGCTTCACGTACATAACTACACTCTAGAAATACCATGGGTACAGGGGGAGGGGCACCATCACGGCACGCCCAAAACACGGCTTCAACCGCACCAGGGGCTACCGATTTTTAAATTTTCTCTTACTTTCAGGACTCCATTCTTCGGAAGGCCTGTTCGGCAGTTCAATTGCCGCACAAACGATGCAAGAACCAGGGAAGCAGACAAGCCATGCCGCATTACAGAACTCGCAGGTGGTCTCTATCACGAGCAGTATACCTGTTTCGCATACCATTCCGCAGCCTGCCCCTGGAACGGACATGTTAAATAGTCCAACATTTTGCTTATCGCATTATTTGTATCGTTCTGCTTTGATCGCAGCCCTTTTTAATAAATAATGCATAGCTTTTGTCTATTTTTGCATTACTATTTTTTTTACAAATATATGTTCCTTAACGACATGTTGCACCCGTACACTTTGGTACGGCCAAAATACGCCAGGGGCTTTAGTACCCCTCAATATGGTGTGAGAAGTCCGAACACTTTAACAAGTGGGACACCCCGAACTTATAGCATTATATGCATCGGCTCCGAATCATGTCTTGGGTCAATAGTTGGGTTTGCCCGGCTCCTATGTTTTGGTGCCTTACGTTCCGCTATGTCGGCTAAGGTAGCACTAGGAGAACTACTGCGATTGTGCCCCAGTTGAGCTGGGTCGAGCACCTCAGTAGAGAAAACTAAAACTGACTGTCATGATGAAGCGAGAGCTGGTCGCTGTTCGAGAGGTTTTTCGAGTCCCTAAAGACTTATGCCGGTTAGAGCGAGGAGTCGGCTATGTCCGGCCAAGGCGTGGATAGCGCCCCGAACTCGGTCTTCCGAATACCAGGGGCTTCGCCAAAATTTAAAATTATAGAATTTTATGGCTAAGTGAGAGTGTTCATGCATTATAGTCTGATTGCCTTGTTCGTTGTGCTGAGCGCCTCCCTCGAAGGACCCAAACATGGGAAAAAGAGCGCTCAGGTCTATCCCCGAACACCCCAGCACTAGCGGCACGGGGGTAGAAGCCGACGAGTCGCCATCTCTCAGAATTGATAAACAGCCGCACAAAAGGTAATATTTTAAATTCCAACAACATTGCTTAGCGCATATGAACAAGTTTTCAGTGCACAGGACAAAACGAGCGAGTTTTACTCAAAATTTACATCCCTGGAACATTCATCCACCATAAGGCGGGCACCCTTCAGAACATCCTTATAATAATTCTCGGGCTTGCGATGCTCTTTCCCCGGCGGTGGCCCGTCCTTCACAAGCTTCTCAGCATCCAGCTTGCCCCAGTGCACCTTAGCACGGGCAAGGGCCCTACGGGCACCTTCAATGCAGATGGAGCGCTTGATGACTCCGAGCCTTGGACAGGCCCCCACCAGCCGCCGCACCAGCCCGAAATAGCTCCTAGGCAGAGCCTCTCCAGGCCACAGCCAAACTATGAGGCCCTTCATGGCCTGTTCGGCCGCCTTGTGGAGCTCGACCAGTTGCTTCAGCTGGTCGCTCAGGGGCACGGGGTGTCCGGCCTCAGCATACTGAGACCAGAACACCTTCTCTGTCGAGCTGCCCTCCTCGGCTCGGTAGAATGCGGCGGCATCGGACACGCTACGGGGAAGATCTGTGAATGCTCCTGGAGAGCTCCGGATTCGGGTAAGTAACAAGTAACTCAAGTTTATGTGTTTGCTTTGCATAAAGAATGCCTTACCCGCCGCTATCTTTTTCACCGCATCCAACTCCTGGAGGGTCTTCTGGAATTTGGCCTTGGCAGACATGGCATTTTCAATAGCCATCGTGAGCTCGGACGCTCGCGTCTTTGAGTCAAGCTCCAAACTCTCATATTTTTTCATGAGAGCCTGGAGCTCTTGTCGCACCTTGCCAACCTGGGCCTCATACTTCTCCCGCTCGGTGTGCTCCATGGCCGCCCTCTTCTCGGCCTCGGACAGCGCTTGCTTAAGGGTCGCCACCTCAGACATGGCCCCTACAATAGCCACGATAATCCTGTCATTTTTTGCAATTGCACCTTTTTTATATATATTTAAACAAGGTATTTCTTACCTTCCTTGTCCTCGAGCTGCTTCTTGGCACGCCCGAGCTCTTGCTCAGACTGCTCGAGGTTCTGCTTTAGCATGTCCACTTCCGCAGTCAGTGCGGCGGACGCCAGCAGAGAAGCCTGCATACGCATATTGACTCCTTTTTGTTAGACTCCTGCGAATTTTATTTGATCCTCTATTCAGCTTTTCTTCCCGAACGCCAAACAGAGCATCAGGGGCTACTGTCTATGCGGTAATATTATTTACACATTCTTTACTTACCTCAAAGCCTGTTAAAAGGCTAGCACAAGCTTCAATCAGTCCGCTCTTGGCGGACTGAACCTTCTGGACCACCGCACTCATAATGGTGCGGTGCTCCTCGTCGATGGAGGCGCCTTTGAGCACCTCCAACAGATTGTCTGGCGCCTCCGGTTGGACGGGGGTCACCGGCACAATGGGCTTGCTCCTCTTGGAAGGAGGTCGCCCACCGGACTCTGAAACCTTTGAAGGTTCCGGAGCGGTGTCCGGCCTAGAGCCGGACTTGGAGCCCTGGGGGGGTTTATCCCCTTTACTCCTGGAGTCCGGGAGGTTGCCTTGCGGTGCCTCCAGGACCACCTCCTCCTGGCTTGGAACCTGTTGGGACAACACTTCGGCGTCGTCCGTAGGGCGGGGGGAGGTAGCCGTCGGAAGCGAATTCACATCCGACGAGTCCAGTGAACCACTCGACGATGCATCGAGCCGGTCTTTGGGTGGGCTGCATAATCATATTCGACATAAGGGAAAGCTGTGCAATAAAGGAATACTATGAATTACTCTGGTATCCGGATACTTACGATTTCGCCAAGGGCTTTGCCCTGAGCGGCCACTCCTCTCCGCCGTCGTCGGTGTTGGTGGAGTAGTCCGAAGGAAGGGTTTTCCCCTTCTTGGACCCTTCGGCCTCCCCAGTAAGGGCGGCCTTCCTTTTCTTCTCTCCCCCCGCTGGAGGGGGAGAGGTCTCTTCTTCCTCCTCCTTGCCTTCACGGGAGGAATGCGCCTTGGAGCTGTCGGATGATGAACTCGACACCTCCTGGCGCCGGGCACTTGTTCGAGTCCCCGTGGCCTTCTTCGTGGCCTTCTTCTCCGGCACCACATAGGGTGCCGGAACTAGCAGCTTCGCCAAGCGGGCATCGGCTGGGTCTTCGGGCAAAGGAGCCGGACAGTCGATCTGTCCGGACTTCGCCTGCCAATCCTGTCAAAGGTAAGGGAGCTTAGATCCCGCATAGAGTTAAACTATGAAAAACTAATACCCTGTAAAAGGTACAAACTGTTGGAAATATGCCCTAGAGGCAATAATAAATTGGTTATTATTATATTTCCTTGTTCATGATAATTGTTTATTATCCATGCTAGAATTGTATTGATAGGAAACTCAGATACATGTGTGGATACATAGAAACACCATGTCCCTAGTAAGCCTCTAGTTAACTAGCTCGTTGATCAATAGATGGTTACGGTTTCCTGACCATGGACATTGGATGTTGTTGATAATAGGATCACATCATTAGGAGAATGATGTGATGGACAAGACCCAATCCTAAGCCTAGAACAAGATCATGTAGTTCATATGCTAAAGCTTTTCTAAATGTCAAGTATCATTTCCTTAGACCATGAGATTGTGCAACTCCCGGATACCGTAGGAGTGCTTTGGGTGTGCCAAACGTCACAACGTAACTGAGTGGCTATAAAGGTACACTACAGGTATCTCCGAAAGTGTCTGTTGGGTTGGCAGGAATCGAGACTGGAATTTGTCACTCCGTGTAAACGGGGAGGTATCTTTGGGCCCACTTGGTAGGACATCATCATAATGTGCACAATGCGATCAAGGAGTTGATCACGGGATGATGTGTTACGAAACGAGTAAAGAGACTTGCCGGTAACGAGATTGAACAAGGTATCGGGATACCGACGATCGAATCTCGGGCAAGTATTGTACCGCTAGACAAAGGGAATTGTATACGGGATTGATTAAGTCCTTGACATCGTGGTTCATCCGATGAGATCATCATGGAACATGTGGGAGCCAACATGGGTATCCAGATCCCGCTGTTGGTTATTGACCGGAGAGTCATCTCGGTCATGTCTGCATGTCTCCTGAACCCGTAGGGTCTACACACTTAAGGTTCGGTGACGCTAGGGTTATAGAGATATAAGTATGCGGTAACCCGAAAGTTGTTCGGAGTCCCGGATGAGATCTCGGACGTCACGAGGAGTTCCGTAATGGTCCGGAGGTAAAGAATTATATATAGAAAGTGCTATTTCGGTTATCGGGACAAGCTTCGGGGTCACCGGTATTGTACCGGGACCACCGGAAGGGCCCCGAGGGTCCATCGGGTGGGCCACCTGCCCCGGGGGGGGGCACATGGGCTGTAGGGGGTGCGCCTTAGCCTGTATGGGCCAAGGGCACCAGCCCCAAGAGGCCCATGCGCCAAGAGATAAGGGAAAGAAAGAGTCCTAAAGGGGGAAGGCACCTCCGAGGTGCCTTGGGGAGGATGGACTCCTCCCTGGCCGCACCCTTCCTTGAAGGAAGGGCCAAGGCTGCGCCCCCCTCTCCCTTGGCCCTATATATAGTGGGGGGAAGGGAGGGCAGCAACACCTAAGCCCTGGCGCCTCCCTCTCCCTCCCATGACACATCTCCCTCCTCCCGCAGCGCTTGGCGAAGCCCTGTTGGAATCCCGCTACTTCCACCACCACGCCGTCGTGCTGCTGGATCTCCATCAACCTCTCCTCCCCCCTTGCTGGATCAAGAAGGAGGAGACGTCGCTGCTCCGTACGTGTGTTGAACGCGGAGGTGCCGTCCGTTCGGCGCTAGGATCATCGGTGATTTGGATCACGACGAGTACGACTCCATCAACCCCGTTCTCTTGAACACTTCCGCGCGCGATCTACAAGGGTATGTAGATCCACTCCTCCCTCGTTGCTAGATGACTCCATAGATTGATCTTGGTGATACGTAGAAAATTTTGAATTATTGCTACGTTCCCCAACAGTGGTATTAGAGCTAGATCTATGCGTAGTTTCTATGCACGAGTAGAACACAAAGTAGTTGTGGGCATTGATTTTGTTCAATATGCTTACCGTTACTAGTCCAATCTTGATTCGGCGGCATTGTGGGATGAAGCGGCCCGGACCGACCTTACACGTACTCTTACGTGAGACTGGTTCCACCGACTGACATGCACTAGTTGCATAAGGTGGCTAGCGGATGTCTGTCTCTCCCACTTTAGTCGGATCGGATTCGATTAAAAGGGTCCTTATGAAGGGTAAATAGCAATTGGCATATCACGTTGTGGTTTTTGCGTAGGTAAGAAACGTTCTTGCTAGAAATCCATAGCAGCCACGTAAAACATGCAAATAACAATTAGAGGACATCTAACTTGTTTTTGCAGGGTATGCTATGTGATGTGATATGGCCAAGAAGAATGTGATGAATGATATGTGATGTATGATATTGATCATGTTCTTGTAATAGGAATCACGACTTGCATGTCGATGAGTATGACAACCGGCAGGAGCCATAGGAGTTGTCTTTATTTATTTATGACCTGCGTGTCAACATAAATGTCATGTAATTACTTTACTTTATTGCTAACCGGTAGCCATAGAAGTAGAAGTAATAGTTGGCGAGACAACTTCATGAAGACACGGTGATGGAGATCATGATGATGGAGATCATGGTGTCATGCCGGTGACGATGATGATCATGGAGCCCCGAAGATGGAGATCAAAAGGAGCAATATGATATTGGCCATATCATGTCACTATTTGATTGCATGTGATGTTTATCATGTTTTTGCATCTTGTTTGCTTAGAACGGCGGTAGTAAATAAGATGATCCTTCATTAAAATTTCAAGAAAGTGTTCTCCCTAACTGTGCACCGTTGCGAAAGTTCGTCGTTTCGAAGCACCACGTGATGATCGGGTGTGATAGATTCTTATGTTCGAATACAACGGGTGTTGACGAGCCTAGCATGTACAGACATGGCCTCGGAACACATGCGAAACACTTAGGTTAACTTGACGAGCCTAGCATGTACAGACATGGCCTCGGAACACAACAGACCGAAAGGTCGAGCATGAGTCGTATGGTAGATACGATCAACATGAAGATGTTCACCGATGTTGACTAGTCCGTCTCACGTGATGATCGGACACGACCTAGTTGACTCGGATCATGTAATCACTTAGATGACTAGCGGGATGTCTATCTGAGTGGGAGTTCATAAGATGAACTTAATTATCCTGAACATAGTCAAAAGGTCTTCGCAAATTATGTCGTAGCTCGCGCTTCAGTTCTACTATTTAGATATGTTCCTAGAGAAAAATTAGTTGAAAGTTGATAGTAGCAATTATGCAGACAGTAAAAGGCTTATATCCTTAATGCACCGCTCAGTGTGCTGAACCTCGAACGTTGTCTGTGGATGTTGCGAACATCTGACATACACATTTTGATAACTACGTGATAGTTCAGTTAAACGGTTTAGAGTTGAGGCACCAAAGACATTTTGAAACGTCGCGAAACATATGAGATGTTTCGAGGGCTGAAATTGGGATTTTAGGCTCGTGCCCACATCAAGAGGTATAAGACCTCCGACGATTTTCTTAGCCTGCAAACTAAGGGAGAAAAGCTCAATTGTTGAGCTTGTGCTCAGATTGTCTGAGTACAACAATCATTTGAATCGAGTGGGAGTTGATCTTCCAGATGAGATAATGATGTTTCTCCGAAGTCATTACCACCAAGCTGCTAGAGCTTCGTGATGAACTATGATATATCAGGGACATATATGATGATCCTTGAGATATTCGCGATGTTTGACACCACAAAAGTAGAAATCAAGCAGGAGCATCAATTGTTGATGGTTGGTGAAACCACTAGTTTCAAGAAGGGCAAGGGCAAGAAGGGATACTTCATGAAACGGCAAATCAGCTGCTGCTCTAGTGAAGAAACCCAAGGTTGAACCCAAACCCGAGACTAAGTGCTTCTGTAATAAGGGGAACAGCCACTGGAGCAGAATCACCCTAGATACTTGGTAGATGAGAAGGCTGGCAAGGTCGATAGAAGTATATTGGATATACATTGTGTTAATGTGTACTTTACTAGTACTCCTAGTAGCACCAGGGTATTAGATACTGGTTCGGTTGCTAAGTGTTAGTAACTCGAAACAAAAGGCTACGGAATAAACGGAGACTAGCTAAAAGGTGAGATGACGATATGTGTTGGAAGTATTTCCAAGGTTGATCAAATATCGTACGCTCCCTCTACCATCGAGATTGGTATTAAAACCTAAATAATTGTTATTTGGTGTTTGCGTTGAGCATAGACATGATTGGATTACGTCTATCGCAATACGGTTATTCATTTAAGGAGAATAATGGTTACTCTGTTTATTTGAATAATACCTTCAATGGTCTTACACCTAAAATGATTGGTTTATTGAATCTCGATCGTAGTGATACACATGTTCATGCCAAAAGATATAATATAGTAATGATAGTACCACCTACTTGTGGCACTGCCACTTAAGTCATATCGGTATAAAACGCATAAAGAGGCTCCATGTTGATGGATCTTTGGGCTCACTCGTTTTTGAAAAGTTTGAGGCATGCAGACCATGTCTATTGGTGTATATGCATGAAGAAACTCCATGCAAATGGACCGTTTGGACTCACTTGATTTTGAATCACTTGAGATATGCAAATCATACCACATGGGAAAGATGACTGAAAGCCTCGTTTTCAGTAAAATGGAACTAGAAAGCAACTTGTTGGAAGTAATACATTTTGATGTGTGCAGTCCAATGAGTGCTGAGGCATGTAGTGGATATCGTTATGTTCTTACTTCACAAATGATTTGAGTAGATGTTGAGTATATTTACTTGATGAATCACGAGTCTGAATTAATGAAAGGTTCAAGTAATTTCAGGGTGAAGTTGAAAGATCGTCGTGACAAGAGGATAAAATATCTATGATATGATCATAGAGTTGAATATCTGAATTACAAGTTTGGCATAGAATTAAGACATTGTGGAAATTATTTCACAACTAATACAGCCTGGAACACCATAGTGTGATGGTGTGTCCGAACATCATAACTGCACCCTATTGGATATGATGCATACCATGATGTCTCTTATCGAATTACCACAATAGTTTATGGGTTAGGCATTAGAGACAACCACATTCACTTTAAATAAGGCACCACGTAATTCCGATGAGATGACACCGTATGAACTATGGTTTAGAGAAACCTAAGCTGTCATTTCTTAAAAGTTTGGGGCTGCGACGCTTATGCGAAAAAGTTTTAGGCTGATAAGCTCGAACCCAAAGCGAATAAATGCATCTTCATAGGACACCCAAAACATTTGGGTATACCTCCTGTCTCAGAACCGAAAGCAATAAGGGATTGTTTCTAGAATCGGGTCCTTTCTCGAGGAAAAGTTTCTCTCGAAAGAATTGAGTGGGAGGATGGTGGAGACTTGATGAGGTTATTGAACCGTCTCTTCAACTAGTGTGTGGCAGGGCACAGGAAGTTGTTCCTGTGGCACCTACACCAATTGAAGTGGAAGCTTATGATAGTGATCATGAAACTTCAGATCAAGTCACTACCAAACCTCGTGGGATGACAAGGATGCATACTACTTCAGAGTGGTACGTGATCCTGTCTTGGAAGTCATGTTGCTAGACAACAATGAACCTATGAGCCATGGAGAAGCGATGGTGGGCCCGGATTCCAATAAATGGCTCGAGGCCATAAAATCCGAGAGAGGATCCATGTATGAAGACAAAGTGTAGACTTTGGCAGAACGGCTCGATGGTCGTAAGGCTATTGAGTACAGATGGTTTTTAAAAGGAAGACGGACAATGATGGTAAGTATCACCATTAAGAAAGCTCGACTTGTCGTTAAGATGTTTTCCGACAAGTTCAAGGAGTTGACTACGATGAGACTTTCTCACTCGTAGTGATGCTAAGAGTCTGTTGGAATTATATTAGCGATTACTGCATTATTTATGAGATCTTGCAGATAGGATGTCAAAACATTGTTTCCTCGATGATTTTCTTGAGGAAAGGTTGTATGTGATACAACCGGAAGGTTTTGTCAATCCTGAAAGATGCTAATAAGTATGCAAAGCTCCAGCAATCCTTCTAAGGACTGGAGTAAGCATCTCGGAGTTGGAATGTACGCTTTGATGAGATGATCAAAGATTTTGGGTTTATACAAAGTTTATGAGAAACTTGTATTTCCAAAGAAGTGAGTGGGAGCACTATAGAATTTCTGATGAGTATATGTTGTTGACATATTGTGGATCAGAAATGACGTAGAATTTCTGGAAAGCATATATGGTTATTTGAAAAGTGTTTTTCAATGGAAACCTGGATTAGGCTACTTGAGTATTAAGCATTAAGATCTATAAGGCTTAATATTACTTTCAAATGAATACATACCGTGACAAGATTTTGAAGGAGTTCAAAATGGATCGGCAAAGAAGGAGTTCTTGGCTGTGTTATAAGGTGTGAACATTGAGTAAGACTCGAAACCTGACCGCGGCAGAAAGGACGAAGGTCGTCCCCTATCCTTTAGACGTAGGCTCTAAAGTATGCTATGCTGTGTACCGCACCTGAAATGTGCCTTGCCATGAGTCGGTCAAGGGGTACAAGAGTGATCCAAGAATGGATCACAAGACAGCGGTCAAAGTTATCCTTACTAACCAGTGGACTAAGGAATTTTCTCGATTATGGAGGTGGTAAAAGAGTTCGTCGTAAAGGGTTACGCCGATGCAAACTTTGACACTAATCCAGATTATTCTGAGTAGTAAACTGGATTCGTATAGTAGAACAGTTATTTGGAATAGCTCCAAATGTAGCGTAGTAGTTGCATCTACAAGATGACATAGAAATTTGCGAAGTACATACGGATCTGAAAGATTCAGACCCGTTGACTATAACATCTCTCACAAGCATAACATGATCAAACCCAGAACTCATCGAGTGTTAATCAAATGGTAATGTGAACTAGATTATTGACTCTAGTAAACTCTTTGGGTGTTAGTCACATGGGGATGTGACCATGAGTGTTAGTCACATAGCGATGTGAACTGGATTATTGACTCTAGTGCAAGTGGGAGACTGTTGGAAATATGCCCTAGAGGCAATAATAAATTGGTTATTATTATATTTCCTTGTTCATGATAATCGTTTATTATCCATGCTAGAATTGTATTGATAGGAAACTCAGATACATGTGTGGATACATAGACAACACCATGTCCCTAGTAAGCCTCTAGTTGACTAGCTCATTGATCAATAGATGGTTACGGTTTCCTGACCATGGACATTGGATGTCGTTGATAACGGGATCACATCATTAGGAGAATGATGTGATGGACAAGACCCAATCCTAAGCCTAGCACAAGATCATGTAGTTCGTATGCTAAAGCTTTTCTAAATGTCAAGTATCATTTCCTTAGACCATGAGATTGTGCAACTCCCGGATACCGTAGAAGTGCTTTGGGTGTGCCAAACGTCACAACGTAACTGAGTGGCTATAAAGGTACACTACATGTATCTCCGAAAGTGTCTGTTGGGTTGGCACGAATCGAGACTGGAATTTGTCACTCCGTGTAAACGGGGAAGTATCTCTGGGCCCACTCGATAGGACATCATCATAATGTGCACAATGTGATCAAGGAGTTGATCACGGGATGATGTGTTACGAAACGAGTAAAGAGACTTGCCGGTAACGAGATTGAACAAGGTATCGGGATACCGATGATCGAATCTCGGGCAAGTATCGTACCGCTAGACAAAGGGAATTGTATACGGGATTGATTAAGTCCTTGACATCGTGGTTCATCCGATGAGATCATCGTGGAACATGTGGGAGCCAACATGGGTATCCAGATCCCGCTGTTGGTTATTGACCGGAGAGTCATCTCGGTCATGTCTGCATGTCTCCCGAACCCGTAGGGTCTACACACTTAAGGTTCGGTGACGCTAGGGTTATAGAGATATAAGTATGCGGTAACCCGAAAGTTGTTCGGAGTCCCGGATGAGGTCCTGGACGTCACGAGGAGTTCCGGAATGGTCCGAAGGTAAAGAATTATATATAGGAAGTGCTATTTTGGCTATCGGGACAGGTTTCGGGGTCACCGGTATTGTACCGGGACCACCGGAAGGGTCCCGGGGGTCCACCGGGTGGGGCCACCTGCCCCGGGGGGCACATGGGCTGTAGGGGGTGCGCCTTGGCCTGTATGGGCCAAGGGCACCAGCCCCAAGAGGCCCATGCGCCAAGAGATAAGGGAAAGAAAGAGTCCTAAAGGGGGAAGGCACCTCCGAGGTGCCTTGGGGAGGATGGACTCCTCCCTGGCCGCACCCTTCCTTGAAGGAAGGGCCAAGGCTGCGCCCCCCCTCTCCCTTGGCCCTATATATAGTGGGGGGAAGGGAGGGCAGCAACACCTAAGCCCTGGCGCCTCCCTCTCCCTCCCATGACACATCTCCCTCCTCCCGCAGCGCTTGGCGAAGCCCTGTTGGAATCCCGCTACTTCCATCACCACGCCGTCATGCTGCTGGATCTCCATCAACCTCTCCTCCCCCTTGCTGGATCAAGAAGGAGGAGACGTCGCTGCTCCGTACGTGTGTTGAACGCGGAGGTGCCGTCCGTTTGGTGCTAGGATCATCGGTGATTTGGATCACGACAAGTACGACTCCATCAACCCCGTTCTCTTGAACGCTTCCGCGCGCGATCTACAAGGGTATGTAGATCCACTCCTCCCTCGTTGCTAGATGACTCCATAGATTGATCTTGGTGATACATAGAAAATTTTGAATTATTGCTACGTTCCCCAACACAAACAACTTACCGCGCCAGCGTGACGCTGCGCGCTGAATCCGCGATCCTCGGTAGCGGATGCAGGAGCCTCGGCGCCCTTGAAAAGCACCTTCCAGGCATCTTCATACGTCGTGTCAAAGAGCCTGCTCAGAGTTCGGTGCTGCGCCGGGTTGAACTCCCACAGATTGAAGGCCCATTGTTGACACGGGAGGATCCGATGGATGAGCATAACCTGGACTATGTTGACAAGCTTGAGCTGCTTGTTCACCAGGGTTTGGATGCATGTTTGCAGTCCAGTCACCTCTTCTTTGCTGCCCAACGACAGGCCCGTCTCTTTTCAGGACGTGAGCCGCGTTGGGGGTCCGGACCGGAACTCGGGGGCTGCGACCCACTCAGGGTCGCGCGGCTCGGTGATGTAAAACCACCCCGATTGCCACCCCTTCAGGGTCTCCACAAAGGAGCCCTCGAGCCATAAGACGTTGGGCATCTTGCCCACCATGGCGCCTCCGCACTCCGCCTGGTTGCCGTGCACCACCTTCGGCTTGACATTGAAAGTCTTGAGCCATAGGCCGAAATGGGGGCGGTGGAGGAAAGCCTCGCACACGACGATAAACACCGAGATGTTGAGGATGAAGTTCGGGGCCAGATCATGGAAATCCAGGCCGTAGTAAAACATGAGTCCCCGGACGAATGGGTGGATAGGAAAGCCCAGACCGTGGAGGAAGTGGGGAAGGAACACTACCCTCTCATGGGGCCTTGGGGTGGGAAGGAGCTGCCCCTCTTCGGGAAGCCGGTACGCGATGTCGTTAGACAAGTATCCGGCCTTCCTCAGTTTTTTGATGTACCCCTCTGTGACGGAGGAGACCATCCACTTGCCTCCCACTCCGGACATGGCTGGAGAAGGTTGAGGTGGGGAGTGCAGACTTGGGCGCTGGAGCTCGAGTGCGCATAAATAGATAGGCAAAGGAGGAAGAAGGCGTAGGTGAAAAGGTGGATCCTTATCCCCTTATATGGGTGGACACAACTACGTGTCCCCACCAGCCTGGTAAAACTCGCTTATCTCCAAGCGCCGTAATCAATGGCGCAGTTGGGTTACCCACGCCCGTATTGATGAGAATCCCGGAATAAGGGGACACGATCTCTGCTTTAACAAGACGTGCCAAGGAAACCGCCTCGCATGACACGCTGAGGTGGGATAATAAAACGATTCGAATAAAGGCTTGGCCGTGGTGTTGTCATGCTACGGAATACGTCAACAGATTAGATTTGTGTAAATATTATTCTCTCTATAGCAATATGTGGAAACTTATTTTGCAGAGACGGACACTATCTTTGTGTTCAAAATCTTCTATGAAGTACTTGGAGGAGGAACCCGTCTTGCAATGCCGAAGACAATCTGCGCGCCGGACTCGTCGTCATTGAAGCCTGGTTCAGGGGCTACTGAGGGAGTCCTGGATTAGGGGGTGTCCGGACGGCCGGACTATACCTTCAGCCGGACTCCTGGACTATGAAGATACAAGATTGAAGAGTTCGTCCCGTGTCCGGGAGGGACTTTCCTTGGCGTGGAAGGCAAGCTTGGCGATATGGATATGTGGATCTCCTACCATTGTAACCGACTTTGTGTAACCCTAACCCTCTCCGATGTCTATATAAATCGGAGGGTTTTAGTCCATAGGACAACATACAGAACAACAATCATACCATAGGCTAGCTTCTAGGGTTTAGCCTCTCCGATCTCGTGGTAAATTTACTCTTGCACTACCCATATCATCAATATTAATCAAGCAGGACATAGGGTTTTACCTCCATCAAGAGGGCCCAAACCTGGGTAAAACTTCGTGTCCCTTGCCTCCTGTTACCATCCGGCCTAGACGCACAGTTCGGGACCCCCTACCCGAGATCCGCCGGTTTTGACACCGACAAGGAGAATGAAGGAAGAGATGAAAAGGAAGGACATGAGGAGCCACTAGATGAGGGCTTGAGAGGAGGAAGCAGTGTAGGAGGAAGCAGTGAAGGAGGTAGCAGTAGCACAGGAGGAAGTAAGAGGAGGGGGAAGGGGCCAACAACAAGATCCCATGCAAGTTTGGATCAAATCATAGAGCAAGGCTGTGCACCTTGATCTGATGAGGAGAGCAACCCAGGTGACTTAAGTCAGGAAGAGAATGATTAGGCTCAGCTTCCACCATTTAAGCTACCAAATGATAGGAAGAGCAGGGCCAAAAAGAATAAAGTTAGGGTTTGGTATGATGAGAAGAGGGAAAACCCACAAGAACAGTTTGTCAAGAAACTTTGTTTCCTAGATGTGCAGCAGTTTAGAAGGGCACTGCTTACATTTCACATCTCACAAAACAGGAACTACTCATTTCATAGGAATTGCTCAGATAGAGTTATTGTAGTTTGCAGTACAGACAACTGTCCTTTTTTCATTGCTGCTTCCAAAATTGCACATGAGAAGACATTTTGCATAAAGAAAATGAACTTGTACCACAATTGTTCTGCTGTTGAAGAGAGCACCAACGTGACTGCTAGGTGGTTGGCACATGAGTGTGAGCAACAATTAAGGTCTGACATAAACACACCACTCCAGGCAATAATGGACAATTTGAAGAAAAAACATGGAATTGAAGTGTCCATTCACATGGCCTACAGGGCAAGGAAAGCAGCTAAGGAAGTTGTCCAAGGAGATCAGAGGGCACAATACACTAGGATAAGGGATTACCTCCAAGCTGTGCTGGATACCAATCCTGGAAGTAGATGCATTGTTACAACAAAGCATTTAAAGACTCATCCTAACAAAACCCCTATATTTCACGGCTTGTTCATGTGCATCAATGCTTGCAAAGAGGGCTTCCTAAATGGTTGCAGACCCTTCATAGGTATTTGCATAATTATTTTCCCAACATCTTTCCCATTGCATTTGGTTATGTTTGGTACTAATGTGTTATGTTTGGTTTTAGGTGTTGATGGTTACTTTGTTAAGTTGACAACAGGGCAACAAATATTGGCTGCAACTGGGAGAGATGGTAATAACAACATCTTTCCCATTGCATTTGCAATTGTTGACAAGGAAGACACTGCCGGTTGGTCCCGTTTTCTAACCCAGCTCAAGTATGCTCTTGGTGGTGAGTCAGGGAAGTATGACAACTACACTATCATATCTGATAGACAAAAGGTACCTCACACATCATCATTCTTATATTTACTGAAGTTTTACCATGCTTAGTACTGTCAAATTGTTTGTTGTTATACTATATTTTGAACACTAGTTATTTAAATAGGGCCTTCTTAAAGCCATAAACAATGTCTTCCCAAATTGCCCTCAAAGATACTGCCTTAGACATATTTATCAGAACTTTCAAACAGCTGGCTTTAGAGGTGAAGAGTTAAAGAAGTATATGGATTAGGCTAGTTATTCATATACTGAGAGTGTAAGGCAGCTTGGAAATGGCTTATAAAGATACCCCAAGCATACATGGGCTAGACATGCCATGGACAAAAATTGTAAAACTAATTTGGTTGTTAACAATATTAGTGAAGTTTTGAACAAAATGATACTTGATGTGAGAGGGAAACCAATTAAAACCATGGTTGATGGCATCAGAACTAAATTGCTAGTTAAGTTCAATGCAAACAGGACCAAGACTGAGACAGCCAAGTGGCAGATATGCCCAACATATGCTGAAAAGCTAGAAGAAGCAAAACACCATGCTAGATACTGTCAGTCCATCAACGCAGGACCTGATCTATACCAGGTTAGCAGTGGAGAAAGCACATATGCAGTAAATCTGCAAGTGCACACATGTGGGTGCAGCAAATGGGACATGACTGTGTTCCTTGCAAGCATGGTGTTTCTGCAATTAACAAGGCAAAACTTCATTCAGAAGATTTTGTTAGTGATTTCTTCAAGAAACCGATGTACCAAGAAGCCTACAATCCAATTGTGTATCCTGTGCCTGGGCCTGATCTATGGCCAAATACTGGGACCCCTGACATAGAACCACCAGTTTTCAGAGACAAGCCAGGAAAGAAGCAGACTAAGAGGAGAAGGGATCAGTTTGAGAAACCAGCTCACAAGGATACTTCAAGGATGACAACAATAACTTGCAGCAATTGCGACTTGACAGGTCATAGGTACACTAGCTGCCACAAAAATCTGAAGCCAGCCTTAGCAATGAGAAGGAACCAACACCAGGTTAAATCTTGTGTATATATGTTGTCACTGCAGGTTAAATCTTGTATATATTTAATACTATGTTCTAATCTGTCTATATGTTGTCACTGCAGAAAAACAGGAGAGTTGATGCACCAATGGCAGCTCCATCTGCTCCACCAGCAGCAAGGGCAAGAGCTCCTGCTGCAACAGTGCAACACCAAGGACAACTCCATCAGCTCCAGCTGCAACTAGGGCTGCACCTAGGGCAGCTCCTTCTGCTCCTGCTCCAACAAGGCCAAGTTCATCTTCTGCTGCTGCTGATAGGCCTACTTCATCTTTTGCTACTACTGCTAGGACAAAGGCAAAGAGAACATTCATACCACCAAGAGTGTCAGTTACTGGAAGAGTGAGAAAGCCATCATACAAGATGTCTGACTGGTTCAATTGTTCTCAAGGCAGCAAGAAGTGATGTCATGTTGAAACATGTTTAATTCAGCCTGTTTTGGCTAGTTTGTGATGAAGAATATTAAGAATTTCATGTTGAAACCAGTTAGTTCAAGTCCAAGTGGTGGACTATGTAATGTACCTAATGGTTGTGATGCACTATGGTACTCTGGTTATGATGATATGATGATGAACTTATTAGTTATGATGTTTTCAAGAAGTTTTCATTCTGTTGTTGTGATGATGATCATAGTTTTCATAGTTGATATGATGATGATCTTAGTTTTCATGGTGTTGATATGTTGGTGATCATAGTTTTCATAGTTGATATGATGATGATCTTAGTTTCAATAGTTGATATGTTGATGATCATAGTTGATATGTTAGTGATCATAGTTTTCATAGTTGATATGATGATGATCTTAGTTTTCATGGTGTTGTTATGATGGTGATCACTTGGGCATTTAGGTTGCCTCGGAGTCGACAAACCCCAAAATGGATCCACTTGGGCATTTAGGGTGCCTCGGCGTCGACAAAACCCTAAATGGATCCTCTTAGCCATTTAGGGTGCCTCGGCGTCGGCAAAACCCTAAATGAATCCACTTGGGCATTTAGGGTGCCTCGTCGTCGACAAGACCCTAAATGGATCCATTTGGGCATTACTGATAATTCATCACAAGCCAATAATTTAAGAACAATTGAAACTGATAATTCATCACAAACTCAACTTAATCCAAGCTGATAATTCATCACAAACTAAACTTAATTAAAGCTGATAATTGAAACTGATAATTCATCACAAACAACATACAATCCAAGGTTCATTGCTACAGAAATAATAGAGTTCACCATAATAAATCTTAACACATTACAAGCTTTCCTCCATAGCTACTACAAAAGACATCATTGACACACATGGTCAGACAACAACACAACTTAGTCCTCATCACAGATAGCCTTAATCTGGTGAAGCTTCCTCTTGTTGCTATCACCTGCTGTCTTGAGGTCAATAATGCAGGAAGCAAGAGTACTGTTCTCCATGGTCAACTTCTCCTTCACTTTCATCAGCTCAGCAATGCAACAATTGACCTGATCCTTCTCTTTCTTCAGGTCAGCATAGCAAATCTCCAAAGTCCTCTTATCAGAGCTCAACTTTTCCTTCTCTTTAAGATGGTTGAACTTCAAATTCCTAATAACAGTGGCTTGAGCTACATGAATTTGCTTTAACTGGTCAACAACAGCCTTCAATTTTTTGATCTCAGCATCCTTTGCCATGCTGCTTTCCACACTCACTGAAATGTTCTCAGCATCATTCTTCTGGTTTACCTCAGGCTGGCTATCCTTATAATCCAAGAGGTTGTTCACATCTTCAACAAACTTCTCATATGTCTCCCGTAACAATTTTTTATGATGTGTGAGATTGTGTACAGTGCATGAATGCTCCAGGTATGCCATCTTGTTATTATGCTGGCTATCCTCATACATAAGCCACAACTTATGAATAGCATTCTGCAGATGCTATGGCCAATGCTCATCTACCCACTGCACTAATCCACAATTTGCAACACCCTATAACAGAAAAAATCATTTCAAAATTACAGACATTACTTACAAATTCAGTTAAATAGCTGATTCAGAATCAGGTTCATTTATTGATGACTAATTATGAAAACTACAACTAAGAACGGTACCTATCAACCCTAGAACTAAATTCAGTAACTATGAACCCTACAACTAAATTCAGTAACTATGAACCCTATAACATGAACAGTAACTATGAACCCTAGAACATGAACAATAACTATGAACCCTAGAACATGAACAATACCTACAAACCCTAGAACAAGAATTGGAATGCTGCAAAGAGACAACTTGAAACTTACTTTAGTGGCATAGGCAATGAACCTCCTCCCAGTGCTTATCCCCTCAAATGCAACACATTTCCTCCCTGGATTCCCATGCTCACAAATCACATTCAAGTCGTCAGCAAGACCCTCGAACGACGGCTCATCAATTGTAGCTGGGATCTGAGAAATCCAACAAAAACTTGTTCAAATCGAGCAAATGTTGAACCCTAGAAACCATATAACACAAATGAGCAATAGAAGGTTCTGACCTTGTCAGGGGAGTCGGAGGAGGAGATGTATTGCGCGGCAGAGCCCTTAGTGCTCTCGCTGTCGCTCTAGGACACCATGGCGGCCGGCGGCCGGCGGCGACCGGTGAGGAGAGGAGCAAGAGGGAGGGGAGCGAGCGAGCGTGAGAGCAGAGAGAGTGAGCGAGATGTGGTCGGGCACAGGCGGTCTGTCTCTCGTGACCCGACCGCGTCGGTCTTAAGGAAACGGCGCCGTCCGCGTGTCCGTTAGGACACATCAGAGATTTTGGGCCCCACCTGTCGGAAACGCCCTCAACCGCGCCAAATGACAGGTTCAGTGCACTCTGCAAAACATTTACTGAATGCGTGGTGGCTTTTGCAAAAGATTAGCGACCAAATTGTTTTTTACAAGAGAAGCCCCAAATGTGGTGGTTTCTTGCAATTCACTCCATCTCTAGCCAATCCCTCAAACCGGTTAAAGATATCTTCAACACGGGCCCCTAAAACAAAAACAGTATCCGTCCACGGACGCACCCGTGGACAGTGATATGAAAGTCGGCCAACCAATGGTGCCAACATACATTTAAAAGCAAATTTGAACAAACCGGATGCTTTTCATTTCTCATACAAACTAGATGATTTTATTTAAATAGGAGGACTAAACTCATATTATTTCGAGATATTTCAACTAAGCAAAAGCGGACGAGACTATTTTAACCTAGTCTAAATGATCGTCAGCCGTGGTGGCAACCGTGTCCCACGTTTTGTCTTTCCCGTGTCCGGCGACCTCAAGGCGTGCCATGTCCTATTCTTCCTCACTGGAGTCCGCCTTGTCGACGGTGCCGGACGCGGCCCAGCCAGCCTCTTGGTCATGGCGCGGGGCGCAAACTGACAAAACGTACTGTACTACCCGAAGATGACAAGATTAAGAGTTGTATTCCGTCATGATTAATTGGATTTCCGCTGGCTCCAATAATCAGTATCTGGATTGTAGGGGATGTGCCGTCGATATCAAATGGCCAAACCTTTTTGTCCATTCCCGTGTACAAATCGGCCGGATATATAGGGAATCAATGTGTGACCATGTATATGATCGATCATCTGTTGTCCTTTCTGCAGGGGTCCTACGTATGCCTGCATATATCCGATTGAAGACACCGTGAGCGAATACATAAGGCCGGCATGATTCCGATCACTCGTGAGCCAAGCAATGCCCCACGCAATGTACACTCCTTTGTCCAAACCTCTGCATGATTAACTAACACACTGTGCAGATGGAGACCTTCCTGCGGAACATCACGTCGACCGTCGTCTGTTAGCGCGAGGACAAGACAAGATCGATAGATCATCATGTCCTGCATGCTTACGAATACGAAGATAAGACTCCCTAACGACCCTTGAGAAAGGACCATGCATGGCTAACGAAGACACGACGCATGCCATGTGAATATGTGAGATGCACGTTATCATATCAATGCCACGTACTCCCTCCATTCGGAATTACTCGTCGCAGAAATGGATGTATCTAGAATACATTTAGATACATCCATTTCTGCGACAAGTAATTTCGAACGAAGGGAGTAGGAACGTAGACCAATAGCGTGCTGAAACTTCTTTCTTTTTGGCGTGCTGAAACTTCAACACAAATAAATTGCAATAGTAATCGTGAAGTTGCAAGATAAGAGTACTTTCGTAGGAATGAAAATGTAAATAGACTTAAAAAAAATCTTTCAGCTGTACCATCACTTCTCCACACAGTTGGATACAGTTAAGTTTACGTCTTGGGTGAACATGAACACAGTGAGGATTTGTTGGCTTCCCACGTCGGTGTCGGTTAATCATACAAGCACGACATGTTAACTATTTTCTCTTCTTTCACTGTACTTAAACACGACAATGCTCCTACCCTTCTAGAAGTATTGCTAGGGCCTGCTGGCCGATAAGCACATTCTTGTTCTTCTACTTAGCGTAGTAATCACGAGAAAATACCTTATCGCCGACATGCAAGCGTGTAGTGCAGAGCTACTTAACTACTTCCTCCGTCCTATAATATAATAATGTTTTTCAAGCTAACATAGTTTAAAAAATGTTCTTTTTCTTTAAGGGAATTTGAAAAACATTTTTATATTATGGGACAAAGGGAGTAGCTGGATTAACAGAGATAGTAGTGGTTCTGCTGTTGGGTTGAATGCCCTGTCTGTAAAACGGGGGTTAGGTCCCTGCACTCCTCCTTCTATGAATTCATAAGATAAGCATGCTTGTATGTATTCCAAAAAAAAACTTCCACATAATCACTGTTGCTGTTCTTATCTGGACATCATTGGAAGTAAATATTACTCCCTCCGTTCGAAAATATTTGCCATCAAAATGAATAAAAAAAAGATATATCTAGAACTAAAATACACCTAGACATATCCCTTTTTTTTTGATGAGAAGTATTTTCGGACGGAGGGAGTAGTAATTAGGAATATTGCTTACTTAATTATTCTTTGTGGATGCAATTTGAAGAGCTCCGGTACACGAAAGTATAGAGCTAATGCTTATTCCATTTATCTTTCAAAAACCAGTTCGCTTTCCATGGCTTATGGGAATTGCCGTTCGATGCATGATTTTTATGTCTGTGCGTGCGCACGTGTGTGAAGCCCGCCCAAGGTTGGTCAGGTCCGCGCTCGTTGCTTTCCGGTTGTGATTAACACGGTGTAGGCTTCAACGTTGGAGCATTAACCAAACTAGTGATTGGAGCGCCATCCTATGGCACCGCTTGAGAGAAAATTGTGTGCATGTTTTCATTTAAAAAATACACCCTATAACAGAAAAAATCAATTCAAAATTACAGACATTACTTACAAATTCAGTTAAATAGCTGATTCAGAATCAGGTTCATTTATTGATGACTAATTATGAAAACTACAACTAAGAACGGTACCTATCAACCCTAGAACTAAATTCAGTAACTATGAACCCTACAACTAAATTCAGTAACTATGAACCCTATAACATGAACAGTAACTATGAACCCTAGAACATGAACAATAACTATGAACCCTAGAACATGAACAATACCTACAAACCCTAGAACAAGAATTGGAATGCTGCAAAGAGACAACTTGAAACTTACTTTAGTGGCATAGGCAATGAACCTCCTCCCAGTGCTTATCCCCTCAAATGCAACACATTTCCTCCCTGGATTCCCATGCTCACAAATCACATTCAAGTCGTCAGCAAGACCCTCGAACGACGGCTCATCAATTGTAGCTGGGATCTGAGAAATCCAACAAAAACTTGTTCAAATCGAGCAAATGTTGAACCCTAGAAACCATATAACACAAATGAGCAATAGAAGGTTCTGACCTTGTCAGGGGAGTCGGAGGAGGAGATGTATTGCGCGGCAGAGCCCTTAGTGCTCTCGCTGTCGCTCTAGGACACCATGGCGGCCGGCGGCCGGCGGCGACCGGTGAGGAGAGGAGCAAGAGGGAGGGGAGCGAGCGAGCGTGAGAGCAGAGAGAGTGAGCGAGATGTGGTCGGGCACAGGCGGTCTGTCTCTCGTGACCCGACCGCGTCGGTCTTAAGGAAACGGCGCCGTCCGCGTGTCCGTTAGGACACATCAGAGATTTTGGGCCCCACCTGTCGGAAACGCCCTCAACCGCGCCAAATGACAGGTTCAGTGCACTCTGCAAAACATTTACTGAATGCGTGGTGGCTTTTGCAAAAGATTAGCGACCAAATTGTTTTTTACAAGAGAAGCCCCAAATGTGGTGGTTTCTTGCAATTCACTCCATCTCTAGCCAATCCCTCAAACCGGTTAAAGATATCTTCAACACGGGCCCCTAAAACAAAAACAGTATCCGTCCACGGACGCACCCGTGGACAGTGATATGAAAGTCGGCCAACCAATGGTGCCAACATACATTTAAAAGCAAATTTGAACAAACCGGATGCTTTTCATTTCTCATACAAACTAGATGATTTTATTTAAATAGGAGGACTAAACTCATATTATTTCGAGATATTTCAACTAAGCAAAAGCGGACGAGACTATTTTAACCTAGTCTAAATGATCGTCAGCCGTGGTGGCAACCGTGTCCCACGTTTTGTCTTTCCCGTGTCCGGCGACCTCAAGGCGTGCCATGTCCTATTCTTCCTCACTGGAGTCCGCCTTGTCGACGGTGCCGGACGCGGCCCAGCCAGCCTCTTGGTCATGGCGCGGGGCGCAAACTGACAAAACGTACTGTACTACCTGAAGATGACAAGATTAAGAGTTGTATTCCGTCATGATTAATTGGATTTCCGCTGGCTCCAATAATCAGTATCTGGATTGTAGGGGATGTGCCGTCGATATCAAATGGCCAAACCTTTTTGTCCATTCCCGTGTACAAATCGGCCGGATATATAGGGAATCAATGTGTGACCATGTATATGATCGATCATCTGTTGTCCTTTCTGCAGGGGTCCTACGTATGCCTGCATATATCCGATTGAAGACACCGTGAGCGAATACATAAGGCCGGCATGATTCCGATCACTCGTGAGCCAAGCAATGCCCCACGCAATGTACACTCCTTTGTCCAAACCTCTGCATGATTAACTAACACACTGTGCAGATGGAGACCTTCCTGCGGAACATCACGTCGACCGTCGTCTGTTAGCGCGAGGACAAGACAAGATCGATAGATCATCATGTCCTGCATGCTTACGAATACGAAGATAAGACTCCCTAACGACCCTTGAGAAAGGACCATGCATGGCTAACGAAGACACGACGCATGCCATGTGAATATGTGAGATGCACGTTATCATATCAATGCCACGTACTCCCTCCATTCGGAATTACTCGTCGCAGAAATGGATGTATCTAGAATACATTTAGATACATCCATTTCTGCGACAAGTAATTTCGAACGAAGGGAGTAGGAACGTAGACCAATAGCGTGCTGAAACTTCTTTCTTTTTGGCGTGCTGAAACTTCAACACAAATAAATTGCAATAGTAATCGTGAAGTTGCAAGATAAGAGTACTTTCGTAGGAATGAAAATGTAAATAGACTTAAAAAAAATCTTTCAGCTGTACCATCACTTCTCCACACAGTTGGATACAGTTAAGTTTACGTCTTGGGTGAACATGAACACAGTGAGGATTTGTTGGCTTCCCACGTCGGTGTCGGTTAATCATACAAGCACGACATGTTAACTATTTTCTCTTCTTTCACTGTACTTAAACACGACAATGCTCCTACCCTTCTAGAAGTATTGCTAGGGCCTGCTGGCCGATAAGCACATTCTTGTTCTTCTACTTAGCGTAGTAATCACGAGAAAATACCTTATCGCCGACATGCAAGCGTGTAGTGCAGAGCTACTTAACTACTTCCTCCGTCCTATAATATAATAATGTTTTTCAAGCTAACATAGTTTAAAAAATGTTCTTTTTCTTTAAGGGAATTTGAAAAACATTTTTATATTATGGGACAAAGGGAGTAGCTGGATTAACAGAGATAGTAGTGGTTCTGCTGTTGGGTTGAATGCCCTGTCTGTAAAACGGGGGTTAGGTCCCTGCACTCCTCCTTCTATGAATTCATAAGATAAGCATGCTTGTATGTATTCCAAAAAAAAACTTCCACATAATCACTGTTGCTGTTCTTATCTGGACATCATTGGAAGTAAATATTACTCCCTCCGTTCGAAAATATTTGCCATCAAAATGAATAAAAAAAAGATATATCTAGAACTAAAATACACCTAGACATATCCCTTTTTTTTTGATGAGAAGTATTTTCGGACGGAGGGAGTAGTAATTAGGAATATTGCTTACTTAATTATTCTTTGTGGATGCAATTTGAAGAGCTCCGGTACACGAAAGTATAGAGCTAATGCTTATTCCATTTATCTTTCAAAAACCAGTTCGCTTTCCATGGCTTATGGGAATTGCCGTTCGATGCATGATTTTTATGTCTGTGCGTGCGCACGTGTGTGAAGCCCGCCCAAGGTTGGTCAGGTCCGCGCTCGTTGCTTTCCGGTTGTGATTAACACGGTGTAGGCTTCAACGTTGGAGCATTAACCAAACTAGTGATTGGAGCGCCATCCTATGGCATCGCTTGAGAGAAAATTGTGTGCATGTTTTCATTTAAAAAATACATAGAGTCCTCTAAAAAAATATATTAAAAAAATCCTCACCTTTATCTAAAAAAAGTAAAAACAAAATACCACAACAGCCTACCAGCGAGTGCCACTTTGCATCACCCTCCATTTAAAAAATACCAAAGGTCCTCATCTTCATCTAAAAAAATATATTTAAAAAATAATCTACACCTTTATCTAAAAAATTTGCGAAAGATTTCTCACCATGGTCAACCAGCTTGCGTCACATGGCATAGCTGGTTGACCGTCCTTCACGCGTAGCTTAATGGTTTTACTATGCAGTAGACTACCTCAACGAATTTTTTATAAGCTCGATGCGAGGATCATGCCATCACTCATCATTGCAACGGATTTCAAAGGACTATCAAATATCGAGACAGACCCTGCAAGAAAAAAAATCAACGCCGAGTTTTTTGATAGGTATCAATGGAGATTATTGGTGCCTTGGAGGGCGACAGGAGAAGTTTGTAACCCGGACGTCTCACTCCGTCCACGAGCCAGCCTCCACGTCACGCCACACGCCCACGTGGGCTAGTTTAAACCCACACGCACACACGTCACTAGGTAATTGGGCCCGGGGCGTGTGGAGCAACGGGACCCTCGCCGTTGGAGTAGTCTTCTTTTTTCTTGGAGACCAAGAAGCAGGAAAAAATCTTCGATGTGAGATGGAGATGAGTGGATGTCACTTGGACCGTTGGACGGGTTCATGCGTCTCTGTACAGGAAAAGAGACGAGATAATGTAGTGTACAAGGGACGTTGATGTCTGGATGTACATGTATCTGAAGCCTCTTACGTCCCTCCAAAATCCTTGGGATACCTCACCCGCAAAAAAATAAAAATCCTTGGGATACCTGGCTGGTCAAAGAAAGCATATTCTTTCCAGATCTACTTCTGCACCTCCTCGCAAATTTCCTTGAAGATAAGATTCTTTGTGTAGCTACTATATATTGTACTGATTCAGCATAACTATCCTGATTAAAAATACTCCAAAATCTTTGAGTATGCTGCAAGAATATACTGTTATTATACACACATGTTCAAGGTATCAATGTTTACAAAATAAGCAATGTTGTTTTTTGCTTTATCCTACGAGTACTATTTTACGATTCTCTTTTGGAATACATGGGTTCCACTATCTGACAGAACCTGGGATACAAGTACTATGGATGCAAGGCGAGTCAAAGAGAGCAAATTATGTCACTACTTTTCAGATTGACTTCTGTATGTTCTGAGAAATTTCCCTACAGATAGGCTTTGTGTACCTCTTCTTGTACTAATTCAGAATAAGTAAGCTGATTAAAATACTCCAAAATCTTTGAGTGTTGCAGTCATTTATTGTTTTTTTAGAGCATGTGGGAGGTATCAATGTGCAGAAAATAACAAATACTCTATTTTTTTGTGACTATTTGTGATTCTCTTTCGGAATCAACTGTACATGTGATACTTTAAATCCAAGTATACAGGGCTGCCACTATCTGACGGAATCTCGGGTAGCCGCAGTACTATGCGCATAACATAATGCAGTAGTCCTGAATTCATGTGCTGCGCTCCAACCTTTTTTCGCAATCAATGCAGCCAAAAGGTGCACGATAAGGAAAAGTGCAAAGCAGAGCATCTGCCAAATATTTGGAGCTTGATACCGGCAGGATATAGGAGCATAATTAGTCAATTTGGAGCTTGGCTTTCATGGAACAAGCAACTGCCCAAGGCGTTCTTCACATGTCCCATTACCAATCTTGATATGACGAGCAATCCCTATCAAGATCAACTTGCTAATCTGGACAGGACCACCCAACCATAGCATAACATACTCATCTGGATAGGAGTATTAATTAAGCTCCTACATTAGGGAAGAAGATCGAGGGGACAGCCTTTAGTATGCGCTGTAGTGCACCCCAAATAGATCCGTCTCTGGTAGCAAATGCATGCCCAAGTAGGGTATGTCACACGTTTAATTCATGTTAATTAGGTTTGGTACACATGGTTGGAGAGTTGTTTCGTCACTGTCGACTGTTCTTATTCGGAGTACAAAAGCCTAGTCAAGTGACACTTTTGTCTATGGTTGATCAGAAGTACATGAGACGGCCAGTTTCTGTTCCCACGTCGCTATGTCAAACGCAGGCTGCGCATGCAAAAGATAGTGAAAGCAATTGATCGGCGTTCAAAGACAGAGAGGAAAATTACTACCGACATCACTCGCACTGCCGTCTCTGCCCGTGACACTTGTTCAGTTTTCCTTGGCATCATCTCTGTCCGGCCACGCGTTCCTTACACTGGACTGAACCAACCGTATGTGAATGTGAGTATGTCAGTTGAAAAGCTGATGAAATGACTTGAACCGTTGTGTGTTTCTTTCCGAGAATGATCGACGTTGGAAGTAGTAGTACTGCCAGTCATCATCCTATCCTAACGAACAGCGCCAGGTGCGGGGAATCTGCTGATTGCTCATCCGACGATGCTGCGCCGCTGCGGCGGTCTCTTTCGCCGGCGTGCCACGTCTGGAGTTGAGTGCGCTGCTCGGGCACTCCTGATGGCTCCTCCTCCGCTTGGCACTCCGGCCGGCGAACAAGTGGCGTGCGTTGCAGATAGATAACGTCGCCAGCAGGCAGCAGCGAATCTTTTCGAGAGTTTCAGAAGCAAGGCTTTGGTTATAAATTTTACGTGTATACGTAGTAAGCGTGTGCGTTTTTTCGTAAATAATATGGGTTGGATTGTAGGCTCATTAGCCTAACTGAAGCAACCGTTATGAGCCAAATATATTTGTGGGTTTGTGTGATGAATCGTTTTCGAGAAGTTTGAGATTCAGATGTGTCATAGTGACCCCGTGATGTCTGCCTGACTAGAGAGGTGGTGAGCGAAGGCACTCAACAGGGCCCCACCCGCCTCAACGCTGCTGTCCTGTTTGCCAGAAAGTTTCTGTATCCTGGAATATCTTAGTTCGAGCACCTGAATCGAATATCCGCGCGCACTAATTTTCAGAAATGATGTAAACTTATTAGGGGAATATATGTGTGTGCTGCAACTAGCAAGCCATCAGCATCCGAAGCACAAGAATGGCAGCAGAAAACAAACGAACCGATCATTTCTTTCCCAAGAATACAACTGATCAAAATTGCTGTGCTAGCTAGTCAGTCAGTCAGCTGGTCAGTGTGCGTGCATGCAAGTTTGTTTTCTTCTTTGGAAACGGATGTGTATGCAAGCTACTCCCTCCGTTTCTAAATATAAGTCTTACACTACGGACTACATATAAAGCAAAATAAATGAATATACACTTTAAAATATGTCTATATACATCCGTATGTAGTTTATAGTGGAATCTCTAAAAAAAACTTATATTTAAGAACGGAGAGAATACTTAGCTAGCTTTTCAAGATAGCGCCCAGATGGTTACAAAGCACAACTGGCAATAGAAACCTTTTTCCCTTGACGAAACTTTTCTAGTTCGCTCGGCCAGTCCGGAACCGAATAGCAGCATCTGACCATAGATATCCATCCATGCACTCAGTGGCGATCACTACCACCAGTGCAGAAGCTAGAGGCCGGCCGTGAGGTGATGCGTGCCGGCATGACCCGCCGTGAGAAGTCAAGCGGAAGACGTACGTAGTGGTTCCTGTTACAATAAATCCGAGACGTTCTGTCGATCTATCAAAGACCAAGCAATAACACAAGCATAACACCGATATTTGTTATCGAGGTTCACCGATATGGTTACTTCCCGGGGTTTGACTATAAGCACTCCTTCTTATGACACCGCTACAATACCGCATCAGGTCACTTTGGACACCGGCACATGTCGCCAACTTCCCCTGCGTTCCTATGCTATTATGTTGGCATAAGGTACATCGTGTGTCTACCCCGCTATGTATGAGAGGCCTAGGATACACGTGTCTTACTTGGATACGACTTCATATCCTATCTAAACACAACCTTGTACACTATATTCGACACAACTCTAACAAACTCAACATTCGTGAATATTCTCCACCACCTTGAATTCATCAATGCATCAAACTTCCATGTACATTGAACTTGAGCTTATCCCATGAGTATCGCTGTTACTCCAAAGACTCCATGTGACTCCACCTGTAACTTGTAGTCCCTTCTTTTCTTGACCACAGTAAACACTCGAGCAAAATTAAGTTCCTTCTTACTCTAGTTTGTGCTCCCAACTTTCAGAGTATCCGTCCAACACCATCACACAATAATCACAGACCTGCGTGAAAGTTTAACAACTCACACATTGGGTGACACACATAAGAGTTACCTGAACTCAACATCACCGCTCCTTTCTTGACCGCTTATCTGAAACTTGAAGGAATTTCACCATTGCCTATAGTCATCTTGAGTCAAATTCGCAGTTGTCACACTATATGTATGACCACCAAAGCCCTGGTCCGTCTCCATGTTCAGTGCGCTTACCGCACACCTCGCCGCTATTACCGTGTCGAGCCTCCGCTGTCCCGGTCGAGTCTCAAGGATTGTGAACCCACACCACTCAAGCCCCACTGCAGAGTACCACCGATCATCACCGACCGATGACGAGTTTCACGTTTCCATCAGATCACTTGGCTCCAGCCCGAACCAAGTGTGACTCGCTTATTTCACCAGTTGAATAGGCTTCGATTTCCTGGATCCTTACACCGTAGCCCCTCAATCCAGCTCCACCTTCAACATGAATCCATGGTAGATGATCAGTCCACCCTCGCGCCCTGTTGACTTCAAACTCTCATGTGCACCATCTTGAATCAACCCCGCGCCATAGTCTTGTTGAAGCCACACAAGCCCTCGGGGCTCGCGCCACGTGTTTCCATGCCCGGAAGTCGGTCATCATCAGCATCACGCTCCTATGTCGTCGTCGTCGATCCCATAACCGTCTTCTGTACCAATCGACATCCATGTCGATCCATCAGACTGTCCAGACCAACTACCCTATGTGTCTGATCCGAGCCGACATTTCTGACTGCAACCATCTGCAACTCCTCACAGCCCTCATCATCCATCTTAATTGGTTGACATCCCACAACACCTTCAAGCATCCTTGTTGTGCCAACAAATCTTTCACCTTGTCTATCATAACCCAAGGTTTTCAGTTCTGTCGAACTTCTCCACCTCAAACTTAGTACCCGTTGGCACAAGATTCTTTGGACGACTGACCCAGTGAATAGAAATAACTAAGATTCTTTCCACGATGCCAAAGTACAAAAAGAAAACCTACGTGCTCGCTTCCCAGTACTAGTAGCAATTTCACGTGGTGTTGCACCTGGCTCAATCCTGATGCTAGTTTGCTTGCCCTCCTGATGAATTTTCCTTGGATCTGCTTCTGTAGGCTGACTTGATGTTAACACGTTGTTGGTCGGAGTCGATAGTTTTTTCTTCCAAACTAATATCGCAATCGCTACATCCTCTGGCTCGCATCGCGCGAGAGCCACGCACACCAACTAGCACGCTAGACGGCTACCTGGGCCAACCCGCCTGCACGCCTCGCTGCCACGCATAACGCCGTCGCCACACATGCCATCCCCGTATGCTCGCCCGATCAATGCGTTGATCGATCTCCGCACGTTCCTTGCTGTCGTAGTGCGCACGCGAGCCTTTCCACTAATCCGACACCTGCTGCAACCGCTGCTTTCCGGCCTCGCCAAAAACTCCGCCAGTTTCGAATTTCTTCTGTCAAGTACAACTCGATCAATCTGTTTCTCGATCATAACTCGCCGACGAACTTCGCCGTGTATCACGACCGCTTCTCACAGATTTTTGTTGACGTTCTTACTCTTGTAGATCAATCTCAATGGCCTCTTCAAACCTTGCTCATGATACCATTTGTTAGAATAAATCCGAGATGCTCCGTCGATCTATCGAGGACCAAGCAATCACACGAGCACGACACCGAGATTTGTTAACGAGGTTCACCGATATGGCTACATCCCTGGGGCCTGACTATGGGCGCTCCACCCCATGACACCGCTACAATACTGCACCAGGTTGCCTGGACGTCGACACATGCCGCCGGCTTCCCCTGCGTTCCTGTGCTATTATGTTGGCATAAGTTACATCATGTCTCTACCCCCGCTATATATGAGAGGTCTAGGATACAAGTGTCCTACTTGGAAATGACTCCATATCCTATCTAAACACAATACAACTATAAGGCCAACTGTAACCTACCTTGTACACTATATTCGACACAACTCTAACAAACTCCACCTTTACGAATATTTTTCACCACCTTGAATTCATCAATGCGTCAAACTTCCATGTACATTGAACTTGAGCTTATCCCATGAGTCCCGCTGCTACTCCAAAGACTCCATGCGACTCCACCTGTAACCTGTAGTCCCTTCTTTTCTTGACCACAGTGAACACTCGAGCAAAATTAAGTTCCTTCTTACTCTAGTTTGTGCTCCCAACTTCCAAAGTATCCATCCAACACCATCACACAATGATCACTGACCTGCGTGAAAGTGAACAACTCACATATTGCATGACACACATAAGAGTTACCTGAACTCAACATCACCGCTCCTTTCTTTACCGCCTTCGTGAAACTTGAAGGAATTTCACCATTGCATGTAGTCATCTCGAGTCAAATTCACAGTTGTCTCACAATATGTATGGCCACCAAAGCCCTGGCCTGTCTCCATATTCCGTGCGCTTACCGTACACCTCACCACTATTACCGTTTTGAGCCCCCGCTGTCCCGGTCGAGTCTCAAGGGTCGCGAACCCACACCACTCAACCCCCACTACAGAGTACCACCGATCATCACCGACCGATGACGAGTTTCACGTTTCCATCGGACCACTGGGTTCCAGTCCAAACCAAGTGTCACTCGCTTTTTTCACCTGCTGAATAGGCTTCGATTTCCTAGATCCTTACACCGTAGCCCCTCAATCCAGCTCCACCTTCAACATGACTCCATGGTAGATGATCAGTCCACCCTCGCGACTGATGGTGTCCTGAACTAGGGCGTACTCACCGCGTCGTCTCCTGACCAGCTGCATCGGTCCGAGGACCCCCATGGCAGTTCACTCATGGGCCATTTCGGGAATCCCATGCCGCACACGAGTAAGATTCCACAAGACTTGATGATCAAGACAAGGACTCCTCTCCACCAATGTATTCGATTAGGACTCTTGTTATCCTAGGCCTCCGGTACATTATATAAGCCGAGGCCAGGCTAATCGCTAGATTATTATGACATTATTCATCATACCCTTAGGTTTTAGACGACATCATATGATCTCGTGGTAGATCAACTCTGTACTTGATAATCCATCAATATAAACAAGAGCATGACGTAGGGTTTTTATCTCCATCAAGAGGATCCCAACCTGGGTAAAACATCGTCTCCTTCGTTCATGTTACCATTGATCCGAGAATCCACAGCACGGGACCCCCTACCTCGAGATCTGCCGTTTTTAACACCGACAATGGTGCTTTCATTGAGAGTTCCACTGTGAGATCGACAAAGGATCAATGGCTCGCATGCAGATCAACTGCGACGTCGGCGTCTTCGTCGCCGGCTCGACTGGTCACCTTGGCTTGACCAAGTACTGTGCCCCGCCTCCAATCGTCATGTTTGGATGAGGGCCTTCATCAAACATCAACTCCGATCTCTATCATGATCATAGAGGAATCATCCTTGTAGCTCGGGGGCTCAACGTCAACAATGCCCTCGGGCAACCGTGCTGTTCTTCTGGACAGCAAACTTGTATCCGCTACCACCACCTCCTCGAGCATCACTTTGACGATTCCTTTGGTAAAATTGTGCGAAATTGAGTCTACAACAACCCTGTAAAATTTCATCGTGTTCCGATGGAGCAATCTCTGCCGATCCCCGATATACCGGAGCCATGTCGAGTGTGGACGGGAATCAGGACGAGTTTAAGGCGTGGTCTCTAGAGCCCAGCTCGTAGGTTATTTGGAAGATCCAACCGTTCATCTGCTGCGGAATTCCCATATCTACCACCTCTCAAAATTTCAGCTCGATCCGACCATTCAAACTCTGGGAAGCTTCCGATTAGTGCATCACTTTTCAGATCTATTTTCTGCACGAGTACGAATCTGACCTGAGATCATCTCTCTTCATGCACGAGATATTGGACAACCTTTTTGGAAGAATCTATTTCTAGGGTATTGTGTTTCGTTTCCGAACACATGCTCACGAATTTTGCTCCTTTTTGGAGGTAATCTTCACCGTCATGCTGGTGTCAAACCAGTCCGGCAATATTGCTTCACGGCTGCCGACCTGCACTATACATGTCGTCACTTTGTTGAGCCGAGCTCAACTTCTTCGGATCATCATCTCGGCGAGCCGAATAAAGATTCCAGAATCGCAAAGGATAAATCATCATCACCATCGCCACTCTACGGATCAGACGGAGTGGGCACACCGGCAACGCCGCATGGTCACTTCATCAAGCCGACATTGACCGCGTCACCAGTTACGACCTGCGTCGGCATGGCCGCACTATTGCTTATTCAAACCGATGTCCATCACGCCGAACTGCTTCAACACCTCGCCTGACACGGCAGCTACAACGTCACCTTACCGACCTGCTCCATCACCTCGGCTGGACCGGGGGCTTCACCATATCTCCATCAAACCTACTCCGATGACTTCGGTGTCACCAGCTGACCTGCTTCGACTCTTCGGCTGACATGGAGGCTTCAACACCTCGACTGGATCGGGGACTTTGCTATTTCTTTATCAACATACTCCGGTTACTCCGGCGTCACCAGCCGACCAGCTTCGTCATGTTAGCTGGATTGGGGGCTTTGCCTCGGCGAGCCAACCTTTGCCAACGTCGACATGCCGTCGCTTTATCGCCCATCAGGCACTAGGTGTGCGGATTGAGTCCCAATTTTGGGAGTCACCTTTCTTCGGATTGCTACAACAAATAAACCAGGTGCTATTAATCCTAGTAATTTTTGCTTGTTTGGGTTTATTTTTTCTGAGGAATTATTACTCTGGTTTGGTCCATCATCTGTACACAGTCTCTCAAATGATGGCCGCATTAACGAGGTCGCGTGGTGGTTCGGCTTTGCCACGTCTTTACCACATCATGCCGACGCCCTGCATCGACATCGACTTTGGCGCCAGGCCACATATCTTTAAATAAATTATTTTGCGTAAATTAATTACGCAAGGATTTTTATATATTTATATTATTATTGTTGGACTACACTATTTTACATGTGTAGGTAATCAACTTCGACTGCATCACGCGGTCACTTCGGCAAGCCGATGTCATCGTCCCAATTGGCCTAAATCAGCTTGCATGATCACCTTGTTGGTCGAATTATCATACCCACATGTTCGGTTGCCTCGGGACTTCGGCATCCTGAGGGAGCTCTACCTCATCGAGTGTTCGGCACACATGCCATATTTTTTTATTACTCACTTTACATAAATTATTAATCATGCATCCTTTTTAAATTTTTTTATTATTATTACTACTATCTCCAGCTTGCACTATCTTCTGTGCACAGGTAAATGATCCGGATTGAGCAGCGCTGTCACCTCAGCGTATCGACATACCACGCCACCTCGGCTGGACCGGGGGCTTTGTCATCACTTCATTAACCCACGCCGGGTACTTCGGCGTCACACTGCCGGCCTGCATCGGCCGTGCTATGTCGCCATTTCGGAGCGTCGAGCTCTTTTCTCTGCCACCTCGGGACCCGCTTGGGGGCTAGGAGCTCATCCCGCCGTAATCTCGGACCGCGTCATCAATACCGAGCACATTAACTAGCTAAGTCGTTTTCATGCTCAAAAACTTTTAGTTTTCAATTTTGTTCGGTTCGACGAAGCATTATACTTTTTTGGCAAAAAGTTGTTTGTGAAAAACTTCCTTGTCAAAACTTTGTTTGTGACACACAAATTCAAATACCCCGTTTACTTGGGGGCTTCCTTTATGAAGTCTTTCCTCTTGCATATCATTATACTTGTATGGCTTCGTTCCTTATTCGTGTATTACGCCACAATATGCACCATGTTAACTTAAGTGTTCCGCAAGCTGGGTTGCCTTGCTCCTGTGTTTACCCCTACATTCCCGATTGTTTGGCTATTGAGTAAAGGGAGCACCTCTGCGATTGCCACGATCGGGTCATCCGAGCTCCGACCTCAGACTTGGTGAAGCCGAAAGCTAGCGCTCTTATTGTTTTCAATCATGGTCGGCACACAATGGAACTAATGAGTACAAAAATCTATTGCACAAGTCTCATAGTAACAATGAGCAACCGAAGAAAGGTATCGATGGGGGTACTATTTTCTTCGAAGATGCTTCTTACACTTCGTCAGTAATATAGCATAAGTTCCCTGAGCGTGCTTTGTCTGTTACAGCATTATGGCATGATTGCCTGGTTATCGGAAGCACCGTTGATATTCTCGACAGGTGAGTACATAACACTTTTCGGCCCTTGACCGAAGAGGGAGAAGCCGACGGTCGGTTAAGACGCATTTAAAAGTTCGGGTGAACACAGATATGATATAAGTACTTCGGTACATACAATCATTCTACATAAAATACTTTTACCCAAGTTTACTGGGGGCTCTTAAATTTATATAAGCTGTTTTATAGTAAATGTGTTTTCTTCCTAGTCGTTGCAAAATCTTTTTCTATCACTCATTTTTCGACGCGAGTGTGTGGTGAATAGCCGGATACCCCATTTTCTCTCTAGTGACCGCTCGAGTTTAGTTCGCTGAACTGGTCTAACAAGCAGTACTCCACCTTCGGGATAGGAGGTCGCAGCCGTAGGCTGACCCACTTGAAGTCTTGAGATCAGATGTGTCATATTAATGCACGACAGAAGCACAAAACTAAGACCAATTTTCAGATTCGCACCAAATGACTTGATTTAGTTCGGGCGTAAAGTTTTTACTGAAGTTTTTTGGGTTTTCAAGCCTATGGCACTTTTAAACTATTTGTTTGTTTCCAGCATAAGTCTCGTAGTGCAGCGCTGGACACCTTTAGAGATTCGGCATGAAAATTCTCGGATATTTCTATATATGCATCGGTTTTGAATTGTGGCTCTTGTCAATAGTTGGGTTGCCCATCTCCTGTGCTTGCCTCCTACGTTCCGCTTTGTTCGGCTAGGTGTGCAAAGGGAGAACCACTGCGATTATGCTTCCAGCTCGAATGGTTAAGCACCTAAGTGGAGAAAGCCGAAAACTGACTGTCACAATGGGCGTAAACTGGTCAGCGATCCGATGATGGTGTCAAACTATAGATCGATACCGATTATCCCATGTTAAACGATGGGCCTTTCATAACATTGGCCGAAGTGATAATGGCTAGACTTCGGTCGGTGCCGAACACGAACCGGGGGCTTGTAGCTAGCTTCCCCAGTTTAAAGCTCCTATGACTAAGTGAAAGTTATAAAGCCCACATATCTGATTGCCTCTTTTCTGCTAACACAACTGCCTTCGGGCACCGAGACATCGATTAACGGTTGTTTTGTTATTGCAGAAACACCCTGCGTAGCATCTACAAGGGGGTGGAAGCTGACGATGGGCCACTTTCAAGTGATAAACGGTCGCAAGGGAGTCAAAATAAATATATCATCAGCGTTCGTATTTTAATATGAGGGCTACCTTCCGTAATCATCGTTATAAAGCCACAAATATGCATCAATTTGACTTAAGATTTTGGCCAAGTTGGGTTGCCTGCCGCCTGTGCTTACCCATATGTTCCCGATTGATTGGCTAGGCGGTAAAGGGAGCATCTCTGTGATTGTTACTACCCGGTCATCCGAGTTAGTACCTCAGACTGGGTGAAGCCGAAAGCTGGCGATCTTAAAGGATATAATTGGTCGGCAACGACGGAAGTGAAAATTTTGGTTCATTAATACCATAGAGTTCGGGAACTTTCCTCGAACTAAATCCTCAATATTTTCCTCCCACATTGATTGGAGGTGAGGCATGATCATGATCAGCATGACAACCCAAAGAAAGGAACCAATAGAGGGATTATTTTCTTTGGAAGATGTTTCATATCTCTCTGCGTACCTTTGTTTATAAAACGGTATGGCCGGATTGCCTTGTTTTCCGTAAATCTTTGCCCTTATAACAGCTTCATAAAGTAGGACAAACACTCCCCAGCTTCTTGCCGAGGAGGTTGAAGCCGATGGTCGGTCAACAAAGTTTTGTACAATGCGGATCCAAGCATTAATGATGTAAAGTACTTGGATACGTAGAATCATTACACATAATTTGTGATTTTACTCTGGATATCGATCCTTAATTCGGCCACCCGTGCCCCATTAAGGCTCGGAGGCTACTGGGCTTCGGGCTTATCATTCACTAATATTAAAAGGGGCATATCGATCCCCTGATCTGGTGTTGCCACCCGACCAATGTCTTGGGGGCTACTGCATTGCCTATTCAATGCAGAAAATTCAAAGTGCTCAGTGTTCGGCTGGACCGAACTATGGGCAAACGCGTCTTCAGACAACAATAAGTACCATCTGGGACTTATTCGGCATCAAGCTAATATATTACGGCGACTTCTCAAAGCCCTCTCTCAAGGGCCCGTCCATTGATCACTATTACCTCTAATATATTACACTTCGTTTCTATTCCTATGTATGCTGTCGAGCTAGGAGTTGATCCTCAGGCCGATTTCATGACCTGAGTCTCAGAAGCTACTAGGATCAATGGTTTCATATTTTACTTCAGGTGCATCTCAGATTTTAGGCCGACAGACATCTCTTCAGCAAATAAATTTATATGCATCGGAAAAAAAATACGCAAACAATCAACCCATGACCGAGGTGCTGAGCCACCTCGGAAGTAGTTCGACATATAGCTCGGATGCAAGTGGCTGGCTCCTTAGAGGGCATTTACGGCATTAAGCTCGGCTAAAACTTTTTCAAGACCAAGGTAATCTATGATACCTCAGATACAGTCCAGCGTTGGAGCTCGGATACATTCCGGCGTTGAAGCTCGGGAGCGGTCCGGCGTTGGTGCTCGGCTGCAAAAGATACCTCAAATGCAGTCCGGTGTTGGAGCTCGGACATGAGAGGACACCGCTGCACGGGAAACACTTCAAACCCGAGGTGGGCGTAAAAATAACAAGGCATTGATAACAGCCGATAACTTAAAGGGGCTCCTTAGGATACCCGACGTGTAAACTCTTTGGATTTACTTTGGCGATCCTCAAGATTGAAGATAAGAAGATTTGTTGAACCCGTTTTCAAGACCGACGACCGAAGATGAAGAACAGTTCGGAAGAATCGAGGAGTGTACCCAACTTGAAGACCGGTTCAGGGGGCTACTGACGGTGTCCTGTACTAGTTGGTACTCACCATGTCGTCTCTCGACTAGCTGGATCGGGCCGAGGACCCCCATGGTGGCTCACTGATGGGACACTTCGGGCAGCCCATGCCGCACACGAGGAAGATTCCAAAAGACTTGATGATCAAGACAAGGACTCCTCTCCACCAACGTATTCGACTAGGACTCTTGTTATCCTAGGCCTCCGGTACATTATATAAGCCTAGGCCAGGCTAGTCGCTAGATTATTATGACATTATTCATCATACCCTCAGGTTTTAGACCACAACATGTGATCTCGAGGTAGATCAACTCTGTACTTGATACTCCATCAATATAAACAAGAGAAGGACGTAGGGTTTTACCTCCATCAAAACGGCGCGAACCTGGGTGAAACATCGTCTCCTTCATTCCTGTTACCATTGATCCAAGAATCCACAGCTCGGGACCCCCTACCCCGGTTTTGACACTGACATCGACCCATTGACTTCAAGCTCTCATGTGCACCGTCTTGAATCATCCATGTGCCATAGTCTTGTCGAAGCCGCACAAGCCCTCAGGGCCTACGCCACTTGTTTCCACGCCCAGAAGTTGGTCATCATCAGCATCACGCTCCTATGTCGTCATCGCCAATCCCACCACCGTCTTCTATACCAACCGACATCCATGTCAATCCATCAGACTGTCCAGGCCAACTGCCCTATGTGTCTTATCCGAGCTGACTTTTCTGACTGCAACCATCTGCAACTCCTCACAGCCCTCGTCATCCATCTTAATTGGTTGACATCCCACAACACCTTCAAGCATCCTTGTTGTGCCAACATCTATTTCACCTTGTCTATCATAACCCAAGGTTTTCAGTTTTGTCGAACTTCTCCACCTCAAACCTAGTACCCGTTGGCACAAGATTCTTTGCACGACTGACCTAGTGAATAGAAATAACTGAGCTTCTTTCCACAATGACAAAGTAAAAAAGCAAACCTACGTGCTCGCTTCCCATTACTAGTAGCAATTTCACGTGTTGTCTCTCCTAGCTCAATCCCGATGCTAGTTTGCTTTGCCCTCCTGATGGATTTTCCTTGGATCCGCTTCTGTAGGCTGACTTGATGTTAACACGTTATTGGTCGGAGTCGATAGTTTTTTCTTTCAAACAATCTTGCAATCGCTGCAGCCTCTGGCTCGCATCACGAGAGCCACACACTCCAACTAGCACGTCGGACGGCTGCCTGGGGCACCCGCCTGCACGCCTTGCTGCCACACATAACGCCGTCGCCACACGTGCCATGCATGTACGCTCGCCTGATCAATGTGTTGATCGATTGCCGCACGTCCCTTGCTGCCGCAGTACGCACACGAGCCTTTCCACTAATCCGACACCTGCCGCAACCGCTGCTTTCGGGCCTCACCAAAAACTCCTCCAGTTTCCAATTTCTTCCATCAAGTACAACTTGACCAATCTATTTCTGGATCATAACTCGCCAACGAGCTTCTCCGCGTATCATGAACGCTTCTCATAGATTTTAGTTGACGTTCTTACTCTTGTAGATCAACATCAACAGCCTCTTCAAAGCATGCTCATGATACCACTTGTTAGAATAAATCCGAGACGCTCCGTCGATCTACCGAGGACCAAGAAATCACACGAGCACGACACTGAGATTTGTTAACGAGGTTCACCGATATGGCTACATCCCCGGGGCCTGACTATGGGCACTCCTCCCCATGACACTGCTACAATACCGCACCAGGTCGCCCTGGACGCTAACACATGCTGTCGGCTTCCCCTGCGTTCATGTGCTATTATGTTGGCATAGATTACATCGTGTGTCTATCCCCGCTATATATGAGAGGCCTAGGATACAAGTGTCCTACTTGGATACGACTCCATATCCTGTCTAAATACAATACAACTACAAGTCCAACTTGTCACACCCTAGCTAGTTCATGCATTAGAGTGTTGCATCATGTCTACTTTTCCAGAAATTTGAAATGGGGATGACAGAACCCCCAGCACCCCCCTGAAGACAACTAGGGTTTACTAAAATCATTTTCAATGAACCTGAAATGCCCTTCTAAAAAGTCCATCCTTTTTGTCTTGGGTTAGAACCTCTGACAAAATGGGTTCACAATTTTCTAGGACACATAAGGTCATTGGATTAAATCATTACCTATTTGCATTTGGGCATTTAAATGCTATACGATATTTTAAATGCCCAAATAATTCTGGAAATAAGTGTGGGCTGTGGGAAATAATCCAAACAGAGCTCTTGATTATTTTCAGGATTTTTGTAAGTGCCTAACTATTTTTAATAAAGCCACATAGTTACAGAAAAATAGAAAAACAAAAACAGAATAAAGAGAGGGAGAAAATCTCACCTGGCAGCCCACTGGCCGGCCCAGCACTGTGCTGGCCCATGCCAGCCAGCTGCTTCCTCTCGCCAGAGCAGGTAGAGAGGTGACGCCACTGAGCGCGAGCTCGCCATGGCGCCAGCTGCTTGCCGCCCACGCCCCTGAACACCTGGGCAGGCTCCACGTCGCCGCCCCGACCCCACAGACACGTCGCCCGCTCCCCTGTCTCTCTCCCTCGCTTTCCCGCACCATGGCCGGCGCTGTTGCGCCTGCGCCACCGTGAAGCTCGCATTCTCTGTCGTCCCCGCGCCGCGCTGACTTGTCCACGAGCACCGCTGTCGTCTGCAACATCGAGCTAGCCGAGCCCCGAGCGCTCGCACGCTCTCCCTCGTCTCCATCGAGCTCGTCTTCACCGAAGGCCGCTGCAAATCCCCCTCGCCGTCTCCGCCGCACCAGCTCGTCCTTGACCGCATCATCTGCACCGTCGTGTTCGCCGTGAGCTGCTACACCTCTCCATCCTTCCCGTCCTTGCTCTCGCGCCTCGTACCAACCGCACCGAGCTCGGCTGCACCCGCCGCCGCCACCGCACGTCGCCATCGTGGCCACAACCACTTGGGCTTGATTCCGAGCACGTCACCATCTTCACCGCACTCGTAGGAGCCCAACGAACCACCCCACGCGCCTCGCCGTGCCCCATAGCCTCGGGTTCGACCTCGCCCGAACTCCGGCGACCGCCAAGGTCGTCGCTGATGATGTTCCGGGCCACCCCGAGCTCCACCACTGCCACCAAACGACGCGTCTTGTTCCCAGCTTCACGTAGACATGCTCCGTCGTCATTTTGGTCGCCGGAGCAGGAAACCCGCACCCCACCGCCGCGTCTGTTCTCGCCAGCGGCTAAACGCCGGTGAGTTTGGCCCTGGTTGACTCCGTGTGGGCCCAGGTTGACTTCCCCTGAGTCCATGACAGGTGGGGCCCGTCTGCTAACCAAGTTAGGTTTAGTGCTAACTAAAAATTAGTTAGGCTAATTACACTGACACGGGGGTCCCACTGGTCAGGTTTGACCTGGGCTGGCGCCTTTGACCTGCTGATGTCACCCTGATGCAATGCTGACGCAGTAATTCATTTACTGGAATTATTCTTATATAGGAAATTCCAGAAATTGTCCTAAACTTCAAAAATTCATAGAAATTAATCTGTAACTCAAAATGCAAAGATTTATATATGAAATTTGATCGGAAAAATTCAATCTTTCCATCTATAATGGTTTCATGCATGATAGAACACTTTAACCTTGCTGTTTAGGTGAAACAAGTTAATGCACTTATATGACTTAATAACTTGAGCTTTCATTTGAATCTTTGATTCAAATAGACTCAAACCAACATGTTTAACAATGCATTAGCCAGGACACATCATATTGCCATGTCATAGAATGCGTCATATTGTTGCATATTGCCATGTGATGATTGTGTTCTGTGGTGTCTTTCGTGGTAGGTTCTGCCTCCGAGGATACCTTCGATTATCCGACTGAAGGGCAGTACCCTACTACTACTCCATCAGGCAAGCAACCCCATTGATCATATCGATACAATATCATGTTCTTGCTCCTGCTCTCAATTACTGCATTTAAGACAACAATGTTTCAAACTGCTATGTGCTGTGGTAGTTTAACCCTTTTCCTCTGCATGACCTGTCATTGCCACAGTAACTAGATGAAACCCATTAGCATGTGTAGGAGTTGTTTGAGCCATGTCTGTGTTTCCTACCTTGCTATGCCTGCTATGCTTAGAGTTGTGTCAGGTCTGGTTCATCTGGGTGATGGGCTAGAGTGAAATGATTATGTCAGTAATGTGAGGGATGTGTTGAACATGATTTGGTAAAGGTATCGATGAGAGGCCATGTAGGAGTACATGGTGGGTTGTTTCATTGAGGCCGTCCTTAAGAACTGAGATCTGTATGTGTGATTTAAGAATCAGTTACTACCATGCATTGGGATCCTTAATTGACCCTCTCGGCTTCTTAACCACCCCAGTCCTCTGTCCAGGAGTTGCAACTAGTTTCTGGTGTTTATAGGTTATGTGTTGGCGGTCGAGCGTAGCGTTGACCCTAGGGGTGGGCTATGATGCGGTAGATACACCGTGGCACGGTGTACCGAGTCACCCGTTTGGTGTCTCGGGAACCCTGTACACATCGTTCGGGGCCGTATGTGGAAACCTCGGCTGGACTCCCTACGGATGGAACCTAGATAAGCGATAGACCTGGACTAGAGACTTGAGTGTTTAGGTAGATCGTGGCTGACACCCTCGTTGGGCTTCCGCTTGAAGGTTGCCGAGTACATGTCGTGTAAACGACGATAAGTGGTGAGAGCGTGTATGAAGAAGTACACCCCTACAGGGTTAACATCATCTATTCGAATAGCCACGTCCGTGGTAAAGGACTACTTGGTTGCCTATACAGTTCATAGACAAGTGTGCGAAAACTATTTTACAAGTGGTGTCTCGTATGATAGCTTAGCCAAGAGTCAAAGCTGGCTTGCTACTATAACTCCACTACCTTCTTGAGAATGAGCATGTATAGTAGGATCTGTTGTAAGACTTGCTGAGTACCTTTATACTCATGTTGCTTTAATTACTGTTTTCAGACGACAACACCGCCCCCTCCGACGGGTTTTACATAGACCTCGACGTCGATGAGTGACTTGGCACCCATGTGGTGATTCCGAGCCATGGAGGGCCCTATGTAGATAAACAGGCTTCGTCAAGCCTTCTTTCTTTCTAGTGTCTGTACTCAGACTAGTTTGCTTCCCCTTGTGCTTGTATGTTTGTATGGCTTGAGTGTCGGGTCATGTGACCCCTACCTGTATGAACATGTTATGTATGGCTCTCCGGAGCCTTTAAATAAAGTACTTGAGTTGTAGAGTTTTGTTATGATGTCATGTTGTATTTACACATATCGAGCATATTGTGTGTATGATTGAAATGCTTGGTATGTGTGGGATCCGACAACCTAGTTGTTTATCCTTGGTAGCCTTTCTTATGGGGAAATGTAGTCTAGTGCTTCCATGAGCCATAGTAGTCCGCTACAGCCCGGTTCACCGGAGTCCTGCTAGCCCAGCACTACTGCTCCGAACACTTGACTGGCCGGCATGTGTTTCACTCCGTTCCTGTGTCTGTCCCTTCGGGGAAATGTCACGCGGTGACATCCGGAGTCCTGCCTAGCCTGCTACGGCCCGGGTTCCCGGAGTCCTGTTAGCCTAGTGCTACAGCCCGGATTTACATGCTGCTGACCGACATGCTCGATGTTGATTCATGTATGCCTGTCCCCGTAAGTTTGTGCCGCTTTGGGTTCACGACTAGCCATGTCGGCCCGGGTTCTCTGTCATATGGATGCTAGCGACACTATCATATACGTGAGCCAAAAGGCGCAAACAGTCCCGGGCCACGGTAAGGCGACACCCGTGGGAATACCGTGCGTAAGGCCGCAAAGTTATATGAGGTGTTATAGGCTAGATCAATGTGACTTGGAATCCGGGTCCTGACAGCGTCGGCATCAGAGCCAGACTGCCTGTAGGTTCGTTGAGCCAAACTGGTCGATGTCGAGTCTAGAAATGCTTTAGTTATATGTAGGGGAGTTGATTGTGGGAGGGAACGTAAGGCTCTTTTACTCCTTTACCTTATTCCCTCTGATCTGAGTCATTCTCTTCTCATTCTACGTGGGTTAAGGACTAGGCTCTCTTCTCTCTATCAGGTTCACGTGTTACTAATCCGTAGTAACTTATAGGATTGTTGGTTACAAGCCTCAGTTCAGTTTCTACTACTTTTAGTATGTTGTCAGTTGAACCAGAACCTTGATATGATGATGTTGAGTGGTTTTGCCAACTGTTGTGAATGTCTCAAATCTTTTTCTGAGCATTTACAGCCGTTATGCTGTTCAATTTCTCCTAGAAAATTCTAATGCCTTTGCATTTTTTCGTGCTTTCAGATGGCCACCCGTTCACAGAATCAAGTGGTTCATCTGACTCGGTGCCTTGATGTACCTGGTCACACGGCCATGCTGGTCCGAGTGATGGTCGAGACAGGCTATCGATGGTATCCTGAGTATACCGTCAAGGAGCAGTTTCGAGACTTCAATCAGAGCCAATACCTCTGTACCGTCAGGATATACCCCTCTTATCCTAGAGCTACTGAACCCCTCATTGCTCTTATGGACTTGGGGTTACTGTTGAGATGTCCGTGCAGGACGCAGCTTACTCGATGATGACTATCATACGAGCTAGAACTGCCTTGCTTCGGAACACCGATTTCCGCTACATGCCAGCATCACTCCCTGGGGCACAGGGGTACTATCAGGTTATGTACTATGACTCTACACATGAGGATTCACTACTCCGCACCACTGCCAAGATGCTTGAGGACAAGGACCGTGAAAATCGTGCCTTGCGAATGGAGCTCTTCAACTCTCGTTCTGACAACTAGGCCACTCTGACTCGGTTTGCACCTGCTGTGCGGGTGGGGTATATGGATATGAGGGACTTGTACCCTGTGCGGTCTGGTCTGCCAGATTGTATGGACTGGCGTGATGTAGGAGGCATCACCCCTCCCCATGGACCCCTTTTGCCACGGTTTGTTGGGCCAAGGCCACATCCGAGTCCCTATGGACCGCAAGCTCCACAGGACCAACTGTTTCCAGATGATCATGTTCAGCTCCCAGGACATGGTGGTGATCCCTATGAAGATTACTACAGAAACGTCTGAGTTGGTAGTAGCTTCACTAGTATTGTCCTAGTTGTATCCTCCATAGTCCTACGTGACTCGTGGAATACGACTTGGTGTGTATGACGTTCCGGAGATGTAGAAAAATAATCTATAGGAGCTTGGAATGCCTCCGATGAGATGTAACATCTTTCACCGTAGTTGTACTCTAGCCTGTGCTTGTACTAAACTATGTACGGTGTGTATGACTGATGGTATATATATATATATATATATATATATATATATATATATATATATATATATATATATATATATATATATATGGCAGTTTCTATATTACCATGTCGTGCAAATGCGCATCTCAGCATTCTGTGTTATCCATTACATTCCGCACTTCCTTGCCAAGTTTGTGCCATCCTTGTATAAACCGTTGTCTTGTTTTTCCTAGGATGGTCAACACCCGCAGAAACCCTGCTGCCCCGGAGCAGGGTGAAGCAAGTGCAGCTAGGGATGACAATCTGCCTCACCCGCCTTCTCTGGCCGAAGTTATGCTGGAGGCAGAAAGAAACGAGCGTGAGACTAACCACTTGCTGGAGCGGATTGAGCAGAATACTGCACGTCAACAGAGGAACGACTTGGTGTTAATCAATGACTTTGTCAAGTTGTACCCACCGAAGTTTAATCATTCCGTCGAGCCCCTCGATGTGGATGATTGGCTTCGCAGCATCACCCATAAGCTACGTTCTGCCAATGTAGCCGAAGCTGATAAGGTTCCTACGCTGCCTATCACCTCGAAGGCCCTGCTAGCCTTTGGTGGGAAAACTTTGAGGCTATGCGCCCGGCTGGCCAAATCACTACTTGGGCTGAATTCAGTGAGGCTCTCCGTGAGCATCACATTCCGGAGGGTCTCATGGATCGTAAGCGGGAATAATTCTGTAATTTCACCCAAGGCAGACTAACCGTGGATGCATACAACCGTGAGTTTGGGAATCTGGCATGTTATGCTCCTAAAGAGGTATCCACCGACGCCAAGAAGCAGGCAAGGTTCCGTAAGGGACTTAGCCCCGAGCTTCGCCGTAACCTCTGTCTGCACGAGTGCACCTCCTTTCAGAAGCTGGTCAATAAGGCCATCAGTGCTGAGATAGGTCAGACTGACTATGATGCCTCACGCAAGCACTCTCGTGACTTTGGTTCTTCATCCGGCTCTGGATCTCAGAAGCGCCGAGTGTGGATTCCAAACACAGCTCTGCCACCCAGGTTCTCTCCGAGGCCATCCTTTGAAGCGCCTCACCCCAACCAGTAGTTCGCACCGCCTAAGACCTATGGTGTCCCTGCTGCTAATGCTGCTCCATGCCCCAATGTTGTGACATGTTTCAAGTGTGGACAACCGGGTCACTACAGTCGAGAGTGTCTCCAGAACAACCCCAATCAGTCTGGAAAGTCTGTTGGTCGTGGTAAGCCAGCGGGAAAGACCTACTACGCCAAGCCAGCCACCACTGCACGTGGTCATGTCAACTATGTCTCAGCTGAGGAGAATCATGATGATCCTAACGTCGTCCTTGGTACGCTTCTTGTTAACTGCCATTCGGCATCTGTTCTTTTCGATATTGGAGCATCTCATTCATTTATCTCTGAGAGCTATGCTCGATTGCACAACACCACATTTTGTGACATGCCCACCTCCATGGTAATTCAAACCCCTGGTTCTAAGTGGCAAACCTCTAGGATAAGCCATGGGAATGAAATTCTTGTCGACAGATTGGTCTTCCTTGCATCACTAATAGCTCTCAAGTCCTCAGACATAAATATCATCTTGGGTATGGACTGGATGTTAGCCCATTATGCTAATATTGATTGTGCCACTAGAACTGTTCAACTTACTCACCCATCGGGCAAGACAGTCAATGTCTTAACTCAAGTGTCTAAGTGTCAGCTCTACTCCCTAAATGCCAACACCCTTCCAGACCTTGAAGATATTCCGGTAGTCCGTGACTTCCCGGATGTCTTTCCAGAAGAACTGTCAGGTGTTCCACCTGACAGGGATGTCGAGTTCGTGATAGACCTTGTTCCAGGAACCGTCCCAATCTCTAGAAGACCCTATAAGATGGCACCCCTAGAACTAGCTGAGCTTAAGAAACAACTTGATGAGTCCTTGAAAAAGGGTTTCATCCGTCGTAGTTCTTCTCCATGGGCTTGCCCCGTCCTCTTTGTCAAGAAAAAGGATGGAACGGTTCAGATGGTTGTAGATTACCGACCTGTCAACTTGGTCACTATCAAGAACGAGTATCCACTCCCAGGATCAACGATCTGTATGATCAGCTCGCCGGATCCTCAGTCTTCTCCAAAATGGATTTGAGGTTGGGCTACCATCAAATCAAAATAAAAAACGGGGACATTCCCAAAACGGCCTTTGTTACTCGTTATGGCCAATACGAGTACACCGTCATGTCCTTCGGTTTACCAATGCCCCAACCACCTTCTCTCGGTTAATGAACTCGATCATCATGGAGTGTTTGGATAAATTCGTCATGGTATATATCAATGTTATACTCATCTACTCCAAGAATGAGGAAGAACATGCCGAACATCTAAGGCTAGTATTGACGAAACTTCGAGAGCATCGCCTTTATGCCAAATTCTCCAAATGTGAATTTTGGTTGCCAGAAGTGACCTACCTAGGCCTTGTAATCTCTGGTAAGGGTCAAGCCGTCCTTGATCCCGAGCGAGTTCAAGCCATCCTTGATTGGACTCCACCTGAAACGGTCAAGCAAGTTCAGAGTTTCCTTGGCTTAGCGAGCTATTGTCACCGCTTTGTCGAGAATTTCTCCAAGGTTGCTAAACCTCTAACTGAACTCCTCAAGAAAGATAAAAGTTCAAGTGGACCCCACAGTGCGAGTTCATCTTTCAGGAACTGAAAAGACGCCTGACATCTGCTCCCGTACTGGTACCACCAGATTTCTCCAAGGACTTTATTATCTATTGCGATGCCTCGCGACAAGGACTAGGATGCATACTCATGCAAGATCGTCAGGTAATTCCCTATGCTTCACCGCAATTACACCCACACGAGGAAAACTATCCCACACATGATCTAGAGCTTGCAGCTGTAGTCCATGCACTTAAATAAACTTGGCGACATTACCTTCTCGGTAATCGTTGCGAGATCTTCACCGATCACCAAAGTCTGAAATACATCTTCACCCAACCGGATTTGAATCTCAGGCAAAGACGTTGGGTCGAGTTGATCTCAGATTATGACTTAGGGATAACTTACACCCCGGGAAAAGCCAATGTTATGGCTAATGCACTAAGTCGTAAATCCTATTGTAACAACCTGATGTTACAACAAGATCAACCACTTCTCCATTAGGAATTTCGGAAGCTTAATCTTCACATTGTTCCTCAGGGATTCCTATCTACCTTGGTGGTGAAACCGACCCTTATGGATCAGATCATAACCGCCCAACGTTATGACAAGGGGATATCTCAGATCAAGCAGAACATTGCTAGCGGAGCTGCTAAATGTTTCTCTATGAACGATCAAGGTGTTGTCTTCTTTGAGAACCGCCTAGTGGTTCCCAAGAAACAACAACTACGGCAATTGACCCTTAAGGAAGCTCATGAATCCCCTCTCACCATTCATCCTGGTAGTACTAAAATGTATCAAGACCTACACCAGAGGTTTTGGTGGACTAGGATGAAGAGAGAAATTGCTCAATACATTGCTAATTGCGACGTCTGTCGTCGTGTTAAAGCAGAGCATCAACGGCCTGCTGGAACCCTTCAACCATTGGCTATTCCTGAATGGAAATGGGATAAAATCGGTATGGATTTCATTACCGGGTTTCCCAGGACCAAGAGAGGGAATAATGCTATCATCGTTGTTGTCGGTCGTCTTTCCAAAGTAGCCCACTTCCTACCTGTTCGTGAGAGTATAACCGCTAGCCAGCTAGCTGACTTGTACTTCTCCCGAATAGTGTCTCTTCATGGTGTTCCATTGGAGATTAACTCGGACCGTGGAAGTCTTTTCACCTCTCGATTTTGGGAAAGTTTCCAAAATGCTATGGGAACTCATCTCTCCTTTAGCACCGCCTTCCACCCCCATTCAAGTGGTCAAGTAGAACGAGTCAATCAAATTCTGGAGGATATGCTCCGAGCTTCTTTCATCTCATTCGGAATGGATTGGGAGAAATGCCTTCCATTCACCGAGTTCGCTTATAACAACAGTTATCAAGCTAGCTTGGGAAAAGCTCCTTTCGAAGTTCTCTATGGACGAAAATGTCGAACGCCTCTTAACTGGTCAGAAACCAGGGAAATACAACTCTTTGGCCCGGATATGATTCAGGAAGCAGAAGAGCAGGTTCGCGTTATTCGTGAGAAATTGAAAACAGCCCAATCTCGTCTAAAGAGCCAATATGACCGCAAGCATAAGCTCATGACTTGTGAAGTCAGCGAGAAGGCTTACCTTCGGGTTACTACTTTAAAGGGAACCCATCGGTTCGGTATCAAAGGAAAATTGGCTCCTCGTTACGTTGGACCCTTTCGCATTCTTGCCAAACGAGGATAAGTTGCCTAACAATTGGAACTACCTCCGCATCTTTCCAGAGTTCACGATGTCTTCCACGTTTCTCAACTCAAGCGTTGCTTCGCGGATCCTATCCATGGAGTGGACCACGAAACGCTTGATCTCCAAGATAATCTCACATATCGGGAATATCCCGTTCGCATCCTTGATCAAGCCGAGCGTACCACTCGACGCCATAACATCAAATTCCTCAAGGTTCAATGGTCATACCACTCTGAGAAAGAAGCCACTTGGGCAAGGGAGGATCGTCTTCGACTTGAGTACCCCACCTTCTTCCCGCCAGATCCTAAATCTCGGGAGGAGATTCTTTTGAGTGGGGGTGAGTTGTCACACCCTAGCTAGTTCATCCATTAGAGTGTTGCATCATGTCTACTTTTCAAGAAATTTGAAATGGGGATGACAGAACCCCCAACACCCCCTGAAAACAACTAGGGTTTACTAAAATCATTTTCAATGAACCTAAAATTCCCTTCTAAAAAGTCCACCCTTTTTGTCTTGGGTTAGAACCTCTGACAAAATGGGTTCACAATTTTCTAGGACACATAAGTTCATTGGATTAAATCATTACCTATTTGCATTTGGGCATTTAAATGCTATAAAATATTTTAAATGCCCAAATAATTCTGGAAATAAGTGTGGGCTGTTGGAAATAATCCAAACAGAGCTCTTGATTATTTCCAGGATTTTTGGAAGTGCCTAACTATTTTTAATAAAGCCACATAGTTACAAAAAATAGAAAAACAAAAACAGAATAAAGAGAGGGAGAGAACCTCACCTGGCAGCCCACTGGCCGGCCCAACACTGTGCTGGCCCATGCCAGCCAGCTGCTTCCTCTCGCCAGAGCAGGAAGAGAGGTGACGCCGCTGAGCGCGAGCTCTCCACGGCGCCAGCTACTTGCCACCCGCGCCCCTGAACACCTGGGCAGGCTCCACGTCGCCGCCCCGACCCCGCAGACACGTCGCCCCCTCCCCTGTCTCTCTCCCCCGCTTTCTCGCACCATGGCCGACGCTGCTGCGCCCGCGCCACCATGAAGCTTGCGTTCTCTGTTGTCCCCGTGCCGTGCTGACTTGTCCACGAGCTCCGCCGTCGTCCGCAACGTCGAGCTAGCCGAGCCCCGAGCGGTCGCACACTCTCCCTCGTCTCCATCGAGCTCGTCTTCACTGAACGCCACCGCAGATACCCCTCGCCATCTCCGCCGCACCAGCTAGTCCCCGACCGCGTCGTCTACACCATCGTGTTCGCTGTGAGCTGCTACACCTCTCCATCCCTCCCGTCCTTGCTCTCGCGCCTCGTACCAACCGCACCGAGCTCGGCCGCACCCACCGCCGCCACCACACATCGCTGTCGTGGTCACAACCACTTGGGCTTGATTCCGAGAAAGTCACCATCTTCACCGCACTCCAAGGAGCCCAACACACCACCCCACGCACCTCGCCGTGCCCCGTAGCCTTGGGTTCGACCTCGCTCGAACTCCGGCGACCGCCAAGGTCATCGCCGGCGACGTTCTCGGCCACCCCGAGCTTCACCACTGCCACCAAACGACGCAGCTCGTTCCCAGCTTCAAGTAGACATGCTCCGCCGTCGTTTTGGTCGCCGGAGCACGAAACCCGCACCCCACTGCCGCGTCTGGTCTCGCCGGCGGCTAAATGCTGGTGAGTTTGACCCCGTTTGACCCTGGTTGACTCCGTGTGGGCCCAGGTTGACTCCCCCCTGAGTCCATGATAGGTGGGGCCCGTCTGCTAACTAAGTTAGGTTTAGTGCTAACTAAAAATTAGTTAGGCTAATTACACTGACACGGGGGTCCCACTGGTCAGGTTTGACCTGGGCTGGCGCCTTTGACCTACTGACGTCACCCTGACGCAATGCTGACGCAGTAATTGAATTACTGGAATTATTCTTATATAGGAAATTTCAGAAATTGTCCTAAACTTCAAAAATTCATAGAAATTAATCTGTAACTCCAAATGCAAAGATTTATATATGAAATTTGATCATAAAAATTCAATCTTTCCATATGTAATGGTTTCATGCATGACAGAACACTGTAACCTTGCTGTTTAGGTGAAACAAGCTAATTCACTTATATGACTTAATAACTTGAGCTTTCATTTGAATCTTTGATTCAAATAGACTCAAACCAACAGGTTTAACAATGCATTGGCCAAGACACATCATATTGCTATGTCATAGCATGCATCATATTGTTGCATATTGCCATGTGATGATTGTGTTCTGTGGTGTCTTTCATGGTAGGTTCCGCCTCCGAGGATACCTTCGATTATCCAACTGAAGGGCAGTACCCTACTACTACTCCATCAGGCAAGCAACCCCATTGATCATATCGATACAATCCCATGTTCTCGCTCCTGCTCTCAATTACTGCATTTAAGACAACAACGTTTCAAACTGCTGTGTGCTGTGGTAGTCGAACCCTTTTCCTCTGCATGACCTGTCATTGCCACAATAACTAGATGAAACCCACTATCATGTGTAGGAGTTGTTTGAGCCATGTCTGTGTTTCCTACCTTGCTATGCCTGCTATGCTTAGAGTTGTGTCAGGTCTAGTTCACCTGGGTGATGGGCTAGAGTGAAATGATTATGTCAGTAATGTGAGGGATGTGTTGAACATGATTTGGTAAAGGTATCGATGAGAGGCCATGTAGGAGTACATGGTGGGTTGTTTCATTGAGGCCGTCCTTAAGAACTGAGATCTGTTTGTGTGATTTAAGAATCCGTTACTACCATGCATTGGGATCCTTAATTAACCCTCTCGGCTTCTTAACCACCCTAGTCCCGTGTCCAGGAGTTGCAACTAGTTTCTGGTGTTTATAGGTTATGTGTTGGCGGCCGTGGATAGCGCTGACCCTAGGGGTGCGCTATGATGCGGTAGATACACCGTGGCATGGTGTATCGAGTCACCCGCTTGGTGTCTCGGGAACCCTGTACACATCGTTCGGGGCCGTATGTGGAAACCTCGGCCCGACTCCCTGCGGATGGAACCTGGATAGGCGATAGACCTGGACTAGAGACTTGAGTGTTTAGGTAGGCCGTGGCCGACACCCTCGTTGGGCTTCTGCTTGAAGGTTGCCGAGTACTTGTCGTGTAAATGGCGATAAGTGGTGAGAGCGTGTATGAAGAAGTACACCCCTGCAGGGTTAACATCATCTATTCGAATAGCTGCGTCCGCGGTAAAGGACTACTTGGTTGCCTATACAGTTCATAGACAAGTTAATGGTTACTACTAAAAGACTCAAGATTAGTGTGAGTACCGCGGATGGCCCTCTCGTAGGATGACGAGGGAGGATCCACGGTGGAGTATTGTGATGGTGATTAGTGGACTCGTGTGCGTTTTACAAGTGGTGTCTCGTAGGATAGCTTAGCCAAGAGTCAAAGCTGTCTTCCTGCTATAACTCCACTACCTTCTTGAGAATGAGCATGTATAGTAGGATCTGTTGTAAGACTTGCTGAGTACCTTTGTAATCATGTTGCTTTAATTACTGTTTTCAGACGACAACACCACCCCCTCTGACGGGTTTTACATAGACCTCGACGTCGATGAGTGACTTGCCACCCAGGTGGTGATTCCGAGCCATGGAGGGCCTTATGTAGATAGACATGCTTCGTCAAGCCATCTTTCTTTCTAGTGTGTGTACTCAGACTAGTTTGCTTCCGCATGTGCTTGTATGTTTGTATGACTTGAGTGTCGGGTCATGTGACCCCTACCTGTATGAATATATTATGTGTGGCTCTCCCGAGCCTTTAAATAAAGTTCTTGAGTTGTAGAGTTTTGTTGTGATGCCATGTTGTATTTACACACATCGAGCATATTGTGTGTATGATTGAAATGCTTGGTATGTGTGGGATCCGACAACCTATTTGTTTATCCTTGGCAGCCTCTCTTATGGGGAAATGTAGTCTAGTGCTTCCATGAGCCATAGTAGTCCGCTACAGCCCAGTTCACCGGAGTCCTGCTAGCCCAGCAACACTGCTCCGGACACTTGACTGGCCGGCATGTGTTTCAATTCATTCCTGTGTCTGTCCCTTAGGGGAAATGTCACGCAGTGACATCCGGAGTCCTGCCTAGCCTGCTACAGCCTGGGTTCCTGGAGTCCTGTTAGCCCAGTGCTACAGCCCAGATTCACACGCTGCTGACCGACATGCTCGATGTTGATTCATGTATGCCTGTCCCCGTAAGTTTGTGCCACTTTGGGTTCACGACTAGCCATGTTGGCCCGGGTTCTCTGTCATATGGATGCTAGCGACACTATCATATACGTGAGCCAAAAGGCGCAAACGGTCCCGGGCCATGGTAAGGCGACACCCGTGGGAATACCGTGCGTGAGGCCGCAAAGTGATATGAGGTGTTACAGGCTAGATCAGTGTGACTTGGAATCGGGGTCCTGACACAACTGTAACCTACCCTATACACTATGTTCAACACAGCTCTAACAGTTCTCATGTGGAGGCGGAGGCCGGCCGTAGTCCTGAGTCAAAAGTGCGATCAACAAGCTATCTTCCATGTCCATTGCAGGTACTAGCTCGATACACTAGTAGAAAACGGAGCTTTATTACCGGTTTGTAAGGGCCTTTAGTGACGGTTTTGCAACCGGCACTAAAGGGTGGAGACTAAAGGCCCCCCTCTTTAGTACCCGTTCGGCATGAACCGCCACTAAAGGCTCATCACATGGCGTGAGCTCGCTCCATGGTATGGGGATCTTTAGTACCAGTTGGTAACACCAACCGGTACTAAAGGTTTTTATTTTTTTTGAATTTTTTGAAAACTTTGGAAAAAAATTGATTTTTTTGATTTTCTGAATTATTTGATGATTTAGTCTCTAATCACCCCTCTTAACTACTCAAGTGTGGATCACTCATTCCAAATCGTCTAACTTCCCAGCCGGTCACCCATCCTCTCACTACTTCGGAGTTCTATTCCCCCTACTTTCCAAGTCTGCACTTGTTGTTTTCCTGACAAATGTAAGCTGTCAACCCTATTAACCCTCAGTATTTTAGCTTGAGCATTAGGCCACACGTTTCACCGTTTGTGTTTGAAACTATAATCTAGAAAACAGTAATTATTTAGTAACACTAATATTTCTTGAATAAGTAGTTTGACCATAGTTTGACCACAGTTTGACCATAGTTTGACCAGATTTGACCAAAATTCAAAAAACTAAAATAATTATTTAGTATTTCTTGAATAAGTAGTTTGACCACAGTTTGGCCAAAATTCAAAAAAACTGAAATTTGAGCATAAGTTTTTTTCCTTTTAGAATTGGAGGATTCTAAAAAATTGCAAACAGGATGTAGGCTGTCAAAATCAGATGCGGATTTTTGTGTTTCTTTTGTTTTTTTCAAAACTAAAATGGCGATACATGGGGGGGTAGTGTTTGAAAATTGCCCTATAATCCCGGTTTGTGTCTCCAACCGGGACTATAGGTTAGACCCCTTTAGTCCCGGTTCGTGGCACGAACCGGTTCTAATGGTTAGCCCTTTAGTACCGGTTCGTCGCACGAACCGTTACTAAAGGTTCAACATGAACCGGCATTAATGCATAGCCGTTCGAACCGTGACTAATGATACCATTAGTATCGGGCCAAAATCGAACCGGGACTAATGTGTCTCACATTAGGTCCCTTTTCTACTAGTGATAGATGGGGCCGAGGAATCCAGTAAGCGTAAAGCGAGCTTTGCCGTGTTTTGTCTGCGTGAACGGAACAAGGCCATAATATTATAAGGGTTAAGATATGTAGGAACAAGATCCAGACCCGGGACGTTTTGTCTTGGATGAGAATCCTGGCCCGTCAATGGCTCTACTGTGTATATAGTCGGTTCGAGTTGCCTGTGTGTTTACCTACTGGCTCTAAAAATAAAGAAAGAAATGGTTTTAAATTATAGCAAAAAGTGATCAGGATTTTTCGAGTCTCCGGTACAATGGCATCTCTAGCAGATCCCTCAAAACGGGTTAAAGGCATCTTCAACACGGACCCATAAAATGGTGTTGGTGTTCATGTACATATAGCTTGTAACACTAACATGGAGGGGCTCTTTACCCCGTTTTCTTGTACGCACACTCGTGCACATTCGAGAAAAATAAAATAAAACAAACACAATATCCGTCCGCGGACGCACCCATGGACAGTGATATTAGAGCCGGCCAACCAAAAATACCTGCATACACCCGCAAAAAAGAAATGCTCACATACATTTAAAAGCAAATTTGAACAAAGCGAATGATTTTCATACATACCGGATGATTTTATTAAACCGCACCAAACTCATTGTATTTCTGCATATTTCAACTAAGAAAAAGCGGACGAGAATTTTATAACCTAGTCTAAATGATTGCCAGTCATGGCAGCGTTCGTGTCCCACATTTTGTCTTTGCCATGTTTGGCAAGCTCATGGCGTCCCATGTCCTATTCTTCCTCGCCGAAGTCCGCATTTTTTTGAGAAAGGAAATATATTAATATCGCGAAGATACCAATTACACCCGGCCTTTATACCAACAAGATGTCCAAAGACATCAAGAATACAGACAACCAAAAAAGAAGAAGAAGAAAAAAAAGCCCCGCCACAATGACCACTCACTAGAAACAACAGGACTCTAACCACCACCAAAGGCAACACTCGGCTTACAAAATAAGTTCTCCAAAAGCAACGTCTCCAAGAAGGAAACAATGCACCAACATTGTCATTCCCCGATCGAAAATCTTGAGTTTTCACCCCGGAGAAAGTCCGTGTTCACCCAAAAACAATGCCTTCAACAAGGCCATTGCCAGGTACAACCAATGAAGGCCAGACCTTGGGTTTTCATCCAGTGAATCGAGACTCGGTACTCGAGGAGCATCACCAAAATTGCAGTCCTCCAGTGATGCCGCCCCCGCATGCCGAGGCCGCTATTGCAAGTCACCATACACTTAGCACACAATCTTCACCGCATCCAGTACACCTTTCCGCCAATGCTTCAAGATTTGTACTCTACATTGCACCTTATCGACGGCGCCGGACGTGGCCGGGCCAGCCTCATGATCGTGGCAGCGGACTGCAAACTGACAAAAAAGTACTGTACTACCAAAGATGACAAGATTAAGAGTTGGATCCCGTCATGATTAATTGGATTTCCACTGGCTCCAATAACCAGTATCTAGATTGTAGGGGATGTGCCATCGATATCAAATGGCCAAACCTTTTTGTCCGATCGAGGGTACAAATCGGCCAGTTAGGGAATCAATGTGTGACCATGTATATGATCGATCATCTGTTGTCCTTTCTGCGGGGGTCCTACGTACGCCTGCATATATCCGATTGAATAGAAGTGAATTTTTCTGCTTTGGGAGAGCTAAAGACGAATAAAAAGCTTACAAACAACCGTTTGGATGTGAGTTAGGGTCGTTGCCGTTTACGTATTTGGGCATACAGATTCTCCATCGCGAGCTATCTAACAAAGAATGGAAGTGCATTGAGGATCGATTCGAAAACAAACTAAGCTGCTGGAAGGGCAAACTTATGTCATATGGAGGCCATCTAATTCTCATTGTGCTCATGAGTATGCCGATGTATCTATTATCCTTCTTTGAGATACTAGTTGGGGTTCGAAAAAGACTGGACTTCTATCGATCATGTTTTTTCTGGCAGAGTGATGAGTTAAAACAAAAAATACATACTTGCTAAATGGGATATTATTTGTAGGCCAAAAGACCAAGGTGGTCTTGGCATTGGAAATTAAGAGGTGAAGGACATATGTCTTCCCAGCAAGTGGCTGTACAAGCTATCAGTAAAGACCGATGCCACATGGACCCAGATTCTGCGTAATCAGTACCTTCATTCTAGAACCTTATCTCAGGTGATGGCCAGACCGACCGATTCGCCATTTTGGAAAGGACTGATGAGAGTGAAATCAACCTTCTTTCAAAGGACAAAATTCATTGTTGGTAATGGTACTTCCACGAGATTCTGGGAGGATACATGGTTAGGGGAGATGCCTCTAGCTATCCAATATCCTTCTCTCTATAACATTGTTCAGCGTAGGGATGCTTATGTTGCAATAGTATTATAGTCCAACCCTCTCAAGGGAAACTTGGCTCCATCTTGTAAGAAGATTGATGGATGTTCACCTCTCTCAACAGCCAGACTAGTTGCACTGGAAACTAACTCAGAATGGAGTGTTTTCGGTAAAATCCATGTATTTTAACATTATCAACTCTAGCACTAGTCCTCGATATATGCATATTTGGAAAGTCAAAGTGCCCTTAAAAATTAAAGTGTTTATGTAGTTTGTAGACAAACAAGTCATTCTAACTAAGGACAATTTGGCAAAACGTAACTGGATAGGATCGCGAGGATGTAGTTTCCGCGATCATGATGAATCTGTCAAACACCTCTTTCTTGATTGCCCAATGGCGAAAAGTCTGTTCACATAGCGTTTCATATTACTCCTCCGAATACCATCCACACCTTATTCAGGACGTGGCTAGATGGAGTTGAGTCAGAAATCGCGAAACATGTTAGTGTAGGAGTATGTGCTTTATTATGGGCTATATGAAACTGCACGAACGATTTGGTTTTTAATAGAATAACACATATTCATTTCTTGCAGGTTATTTTTCGGGCCAGCACACTGATCCGTATGTGGTCGCTACTCACTCTGACGGATGCCAGGGAGCGTATGGATACTGGGTCTATCATTGGGAGAAGGTAGCACGGGCTATCTTCAACCAGTTTGGATGGCGGTCATGTAATAGGATAGGTGTCTAGTTTCCTATCTATCTTTATTCTGCCAGTTGTGGCTATCCCGTTTTCATGCTTTTAGCTTTTTTTGAGCCATTTTGCTTTTCGAGACTTGGAGATTTTGTTGAACTATTTGCTTATTAATAAAATGGCCGCATGCATTATTCTGATGCAGAGGCTGGGGGATAACCTCCTTTTCGAAAAAAACATCCAATTGAAGGCACCGTTAGAGCATCTCTAGCAGACCCCGCAAAACGCGTTTGTAGTTCGCGGAAAAACAGTTTTACAGGTCGGCACGGATGGCCGCAGAGGCAGACCCCGCAAAACGGACCCGTATAAAAGGATATTCACAGAATATGCTCTTTTACGGGTTGGTTTTAGCTGCAACAGAACAAACCCCTCAAACTTAAACTGTAAAACAGAATATTCGTTATATTCTTTCCCACGTCTTCTTCTTCCTCTCATTTATGTCCATGGTCAGTTAGCTTGCTCCCGTGAAACCGATAGATAGCACACAAAGCGGTCAAAAACGAGGCCGCAGACGACCAAATACAAAGAGCACGAAGCGGCTAATCAAGGAGCTAGCAAGCTCCTCCGGCGGGGCTCGAATCGATCGAGAGCTAGTGACAGTAAATTTTAGCACACTATATAAATTTTTCGTTACCAAATTCCACCTGCCAAAGGCGCTTTACTCCCCGGCAACAGCGCCAGAAAAGAGTCTTGATGACCCACAAGTATAGGGGATCTATCGTAGTCCTTTCGATAATTAAGAGTGTCGAACCCAACGAGGAGCAAAAGGAAATGCCCAGCAGTTTTCAGTAAGGTATTCCCTGCAAGCACTGAAATTATCGGTAACGGATAGTTTTGTGATAAGGTAATTCGTAACGGGTAACAAGTAACAAAAGTAAACAAGGTGCAGCAAGGTGGCCCAATCATTTTTGTAGCAAAGGACAAGCCTAGACAAACTCTTATACAAAGGAAAGCGCTCCCGAGGACACATGGGAATTATTGTCAAGCTAGTTTTCATCATGCACATATGGTTTTACTTCGATAATTTGATATGTGGGTGGACCGGTGCTTGGTTACTGCCCTCGCAAGCATCCACAACTATGAAAGAAGAGTTAAGGTAAACCTAACCATAGCATGAAACATATGGATCCAAATCAACCCCTTACGAAGCAACGCATAAACTAGGGATTAAGCTTCTGTCACTCTAGAAACCCATCATCTACTTATTACTTCCCAATGCCTTCCCCTAGGCCCAAACAATGGTGAAGTGTCATGTAGTCGACATTCACATAACACCACTAGAGGAAAGATAACATACATCTCATCAAAATATCAAACGAATACCAAATTCACATGACTACTTATAACAAGACTTCTCCCATGTCCTCAGCAACAAACATAACTACTCACAAATCATATTCATGTTCATAATCAGAGGGTTATTAATATGCATAAAGGATCTGAACATATAATCTTCCACCGAATAAACCAACTAGCATCAACAACAAGGAGTAAACAACACTACTAGGAACCCATAAGTACCAATCCGAGGTTTTGAGACAAAGATTGGATACAAGAGATGAACTAGGGTTTGAGAGGAGATGGTGCTGGTGAAGATGTTGATGGCGATTGATACCCTCATGATGAGAGGATCGATAGTGATGACGATGGTGATGATTTCCCCCTCCGGGAGGGATGTTTCCCCGACAGAACAGCTCCGCCGGAGCCCTAGATTGGTTCCGCTTCGAGACGGCGGCGCTTCGTCCCATAAACCTTCTTATGATTTTTTCTAGGGCAAAAGGCACCTTATACCAGAAGATGGGCATTGGGGGGCTTCCAGCTGGCCCATGAGGTAGGGGGCGCGCCCTCCACCCTCGTGGACGGTGGGTGGCCCCCTCTTGTGGTTCCTTCGCCCAATATTTTTTATATATTCCAAAATTGTATTTCATGGAGTTTTAGGACTTTTTGAGTTGTGCAGAATACGTCTCTTATATTTGCTTCTTTTTTGGCCAAGAATTCCAGCTGCCGGCATTCTCCCTCTTCATGTAAACCATGTAAAATAAGAGAGAAAAGGCATAAGTATTGCGACATAATGTGTAATAACAACCCATAACGCAGTAATTATCAATATAAAAGCATGATGCAAAATGGACGTGTCATCGACAGAAGGATCGCTGGCTCGATCGATCATCTACAATGATGCTGTTTCAGGGGAGACTTTCCTCCCCGGCCAAATTTTCATATTCGGCAGCTTCACACTACATGCCAACTCGATTGGCCACCTCAAACAGATCAATAGCTACGCCCATGGTCATCAAATCAGTTTTGCAAACCTAAACTATGTCATTGATATCCGAGGAGACTTGATCTTCGAAGGGGATTCACGGCCCCGATCACCGCTCTGGCCATAGATCTGGAGCTAACCGTCAGGTCTGAAGATGGGAGTTTGGAGAAACAAAGTAAGTCTGTATTCTCATCAGGTTGATTTTGTACTACGAGACTGCTCTGCTCCGCATTGCTGACTCCACAGACTTAGAGCGGTCGCTGCCATTTCGATGTAGAGAAAATTCGAACAGATTCTTAAATTTGCGGAACTTGGCTAACAACACATGCAATCCTCATCCTTTGATTACAAGCAAGCACAAACATACTGGTAGGAACAACCGGAGAGCCATAAACCATCTCTAGAAAAACATATTACTAGCGTAACAAAGTAAGTTTGTAATCAAAAATCAAAACTGAAGGTCTTCTGATGGAGTTGATCAACCATTCCATTCCATGGTGTTCCTGAAGAAGCGATTTTCCATCTGGGCCAATAGTTGCAACTTGTGAACTTCTTTTGAGTAGCAGTTCAGCTTGCCACTCCCCTCCATTACACTGAAGCCCCAAGATCAATGCATTCCTCTTCCATTCGCAGGGAGAAATGTTGGGATCGCTCTCAGCATGAACTTGCACCGTATCAGAGGCCACCAGCCAGCAGAGAACCTGGAGATCTGATCGCATTTTCCATGTCTTCTCCCCAGCTGACATAGAAAAACAGGGCACTGCGCAGTACATTACATCAGTCGATGCATGTTTGCAAACTGAAAACGGTGCCAGGAATGGAAATTACTACACATTCATATGTAAAATCTAACATGACAACAACAAAAGGGAGTTGCAGATGAATTGACCACTTACTGGCGTGATCATAGTCCACACTTCAGAACATTCACTGTGCTTTTCAAGCATTGAATAACACTCTGTTTTGTTGAAGATGATTAAATGCTCTCAAATTCTTGCTGCCTCTATGTCCATGCTTGTTTGTAAACGAAGAATGATGATCGCATCTTTTGTCATCCATTTTCCGCAAAATTTGAGCTGGTGAAATAATATGCGTGCTATATATGCCATTAAATTTGCGATTCTCGTCGGTTTCGCTTTGCCAATTACAATTTGTCAGTAAAAGGACACGCTACAGCATACCAAACCCATAGGTTTATTTTGGGAGTAGTATTTTCCATAATGATTGCAACTATTGTGATCCATTTTCCACAAATTTGAGTTGGTGAAATAATGCGCCTGCTATATATTCCATCAAATTTGAATTAAAACCATGACATTATTTTTGATCCAGGGAGTAATATGGAGTTTCCCAGGTAGCTGCAGGTGAATGTTTTTTATCTATGGTTTTCAGCTTTTATTTCCTCTAAAAATAAAAGCACCACACTTTGTTTCTGAAAAACTGGACCGCATCAGTATGATATGCGCTATGAGTTGTTACTCTTCATCTCGAAATAGAAGTAGTTCTTTATACTATCATTTTGGTTCCTCTTGATGTTGTTTTTTAAATAATTTGAAGCACCCCTTTATTGCCACACCTTTTATTTCCTCGGAAGTTATAATTTCTCAACCCGTGGAAAGCTGGGGAATGGCATGATCAAGCTCATGATGCAATTAATGCGACTTATGATGGCGCATTACCTGATTTTAGGCTGAATGTTGTATAATAAGTAGAAAGGAGCCAACAAAGGAAGGTATAACCAAATGGAAGTACTAGACTGGAGCAAAGAGTTGCCCCTCAACCTACTGAACCTACTGCAAATGTTTACTTTTAAATTCCCTCGGGTATGATAGAGAAACTGCTAGCTAATCCTTTTACAGGAGATGGAACATTACATCCCGATAAGCACCTATCTATGTGGATGAAGTTTGTGGATTATTTAAGCTTGCAGGTATGCCCGAGGATGTTATCAAGAAGAAGGTATTCCCTTTATCTTTGAAGGGAAAGGCATTGACAAGGTTTAGGCTATGTGATGATATTGGATCATGGAACTACAACCGATTGAAATTGCAATTTCATCAAAAGTTTTATCCTATGCATCTCGTGCATCGTGATCGTAATTATATATATAATTTTTGGCCTCGCTAAGGATAAAGTATCGCTCAAGCTTGGGGAGGCTTAAGTCAATGCTATATTCATGCCCCAATCATGAGCTCTCAAGAGAAATTATTATTCAAATTTTTTATGCTCGGCTTTCTCTCAATAATCGCTCCATGCTCGATACTTCTTGTACTGGTTCTTTTATGATGAAGACTATTGAATTTGGATGGGATTTATTGGAAAGAATTAAACACAACTATGAAGATTGGGAACTCGAAGAAGGTAAGGAGTCAGGTATAACACCTAAGTTTGATTGTGTTAAAACATTTAGGGATACCGATGCTTTCGTGAATTTAGCACTAAATATGGACTTGACTATGAGATAGTAGCTTCTTTCTGTGAATCATTTGCTACTCATGTTGATCTACGTAAGGAGAAGTGGTTTAAATATCATCCTCCCATTGAAGTAAAAGTAGTTGAACCTATTAAATTTGAAGAAAAGACTATCACTTATAATGTTGATCCTATTGTTCCTACCACTTATATTGGGAAACCACCTTTCCTAGTTAGAATAAAGGATCGTGCTAAAGCTTCAACTGTGGTTCGTAAGAGTAATGCTAGAACACCTACACCCCATGAGCAAATTAAAGTTGAACCTAGTATTTCTATGGTTAAAGATCTCTTGGTTGATAATATTGATGGCATGTTATTTACTTCTGTGATGAAGCTGCTAGAATTGTTAGACCCGATACTAAAAATAAACATAGACCTGTGGTAGGCATGCCTATTGTTTTTGTTAAAATAGGAGATCATTGCTATCATGGCTTATGTGACATGGGTGCTAGTGCGAGTGCAATACCTCATTCCTTATACGAAGAAATTATGCATGATATTGCACCTGCTGAGATAGAAGGTATTGATGTTACAATTAAGCTTGCCAATAGAGATACTATTTCACTAGTTGGGATTGTTAGAGATGTTGAAGTCTTTTGTGGGAAAGTTAAATATCCTACTGATTTTCTTGTTCTTGGTTCCCCACAAGATGACTTTTGTCCCATTATATTTGGTAGACCCTTCTTGAATACTGTTAATGCTAAGATAGAGTGCAAAAAGGATATTGTTACTGTTGGTTTAGGGGATATGTCTCATGATTTTGATTTTGCTAAATTTCATAGAAAACCCCATGATAAAGAATTGCCTAGTAAAGATGAAATTATTGGCCTTTCTTCTATTTGCCGTGCCTCCTAATGATTCTTTAGAACAATATTTGCTAGACCATGAAAATGATATGTTTATGAATGAAAGAAGGGAAATAGATGAAGTATTCTTTAAACAAGGACCTATTTTGAAACACAACTTGCCTATTGAAATTCTAGGGGATCCTCCTCCACCCAAGGGTGATCCTGTGTTTGAGCTTAAATCATTACCTGATACTCTTAAATATGCTTATCTTGATGAAAAGAAGATATATCCTGTTATTATTAGTGCTAACTTTCAGAGCAGGAAGAAGAGAAATTATTGAAAACTCTGAAGAATCACCGTGCTGCTATTGGATATACTCTTGATGATCTTAAGAGCATTAGTCCCACTCTGTGCCAGCACAAAATAAAATTGGAGAAAGATGCTAAACCGGTTGTTGATCACCAACGACGGTTAAATCCTAAGATAAAAGAAGTGGTAAGAAATGAAATACTAAAACTTATGGAGGCAGGTATAATTTATCCTGTTGCTTAGGGATGGAAAAAAAGCTCGAAGCTCGTGAGCTAAACGAGTAGCTCGTGACTCAGCTCGAATTGACTCGAACTCGAAGAATAACGAGTCGAGCCAAGCTTTAGTTTGAGATCGTTTATAGACCAAGTTAAACGAGCCAATATCATGAGTACTCGTGTAACTCGTTAGCCTCGGTACAAAAGATCAGCCACTCCCAATACAAAAAAAGATCAGCCACTCGGCACCCTTTGTCCTAGGCGCACAACACAAGGCCTAGCCGTTGAAGGCCCAACCGCCTAGGAGACTCATGCATTACAAGGAAATTACTATTGTTAGTGATATATATGTTTAATATATACATAATCATTTTTATAATATTTAAGGGTTTTATGTTCATATCTTTAACGAGCTTAAAAAGCTAAACGAGCAAGCTCGCGAGTTATACGAGTCGAGCCAATCTTGGATTTGAGCTCGTTATGATAACGAGTCGAGTCGAGCTAGCTCGTTAACGAAACAAGCTCTAGCGAGTCGAGCCGAGCTGACTCGACTCGGCTCGAATTCCAGCCCTACTGGTGCTGATAGTCAGTGGGTAAGTCCTGTCCATTGTGTCCCTAAGAAGGGAGGTATTACTGTTGTTCCTAATGATAAAGATGAATTGATTCCACAAAGAATTGTTACAGGTTATAGAATGGTAATTGATAATTTCCGCAAATTAAATAAAGCTACTAGAAAGGATCATGACCCTTTACCCTTTATTGATCAAATGCTAGAAAGATTATCCAAACATACACATTTTTGCTTTCTAGATGGTTATTCTGGTTTCTCTCAAATACCTGTGTCGAAAGAGGATCAGGAAAATACCACTTTTTCTTGCCCTTTCGGTACCTTTGCTTATAGACGTATACCTTTTGGTTTATGTAATGCAGCTGCTACCTTTCAACGATGTATGACTGCTATATTGTCTAACTTTTGTGAAAAGATTGTTGAGGTTTTCATGGATGATTTCTCCGTGTATGGAACTTGTTTTGATGATTGCTTAAGCAACCTTGATCGAGTTTTGCAGAGATGTGAAGAAACTAATCTTGTCTTGAATAGGGAGAAGTGCCACTTTATGGTTAATGTAGGTATTGTCTTGGGGCATAAAATTTATGAAAGAGGTATTGAAGTTGATAAAGCTAAAGTTGATGCTATTGAAAGGATGACGTGTCCTAAGGACATTAAAGGTATAAGAAGTTTCCTTGGTCATGCCGGTTTTTATAGGAAGTTCATTAAAGACTTCTAAAAATTTCTAGGCCTCTGACTAATCTCTTACAAAAAGATGTTCCCTTTGTCTTTGATGATGATTGTGTAGAAGCATTTGAAATACTTAAGAAAGCCCTGATTTCTACACCTATTGTTCAACCACCTGATTGGAATTTACCCTTTGAAATTATGTGTGATGCTAGTCATTATGATGTAGGTGCTGTTCTAGGACAAAGAGTTGATAAGAAATTAAATGTTATCCAATATGCTAGTAAAACTCTAGACAATGCCCAGAGAAATTATGCTACTACTGAAAAAGAATTTTTAGCAGTTGTATTTGCTTGTGATAAGTTCAGACCTTATATTGTTGATTCTAAAGTAATTGTTCACACTGATCATGATGCTATTAAATATGTTATGGAAAAGAAGATGCTAAACCTAGACTTATGAGATGGGTCTCTTGCTACAAGAATTTGATTTGCATATTATTGATAGAAAGGGAGCTGAGAACCCCATTGCAGACAACTTTTCTAGGTTAGAGAATGTTCTTGATGACCAACTACCTATAGATGATAGCTTTCTCGATGAACAATTAGCTGTCATAAATGCTTCTCGTACGGCTCCATGGTATGCTGATTATGCTAATTACATTGTTGCTAAATTTATACCACCTAGTTTCACATACCAGCAAAAGAAAAAGTTTTTCTATGATTTAAGACATTACTTCTGGAATGACCCACACATTTATAAAGAAGGACTAGATGGTGTTATTAGACGTTGTGTACCTGAGCATGAACAGGAACAAATCCTATGCAAGTGTCACTCTGAGGCTTATGGAGGATACCACGCTAGAGATAGAACTGCACATAAGGTATTGCAATCCGATTTTTATTGGCATACTCTTTTCAAAGATGCCCGTAAGTTTGTCTTGTCTTGTGATGAATGTCAAAGAATTGGTAATATCATTACACATCAAGAAATGCCTATGAACTATTCACTATTAACCATTTGATGTTTGGGGCTTTGATTATATGGGACCATTTCCTTCCTCTAATGGGTATACACATATTTTAGTTGCTGTTGATTACATTACTAAGTGGGTAGAAGCTATTGCAACTAGTAGTGTTGATTATAACACCTCTATTAAGATGCTTAAAGAAGTTATTTTTCCAAGGTTTGGAGTCCCTAGATACTTAATGACTGATGGTGTTTCACATTTTATTGAAGGTGCTTTTTGTAAAATGCTTGCTAAGTATGATGTTAATCATACAATCACATCTCCATACCACACACAGTCTAGTGGTCAAGTAGAATTGAGTAATAGAGATATTATATTAATTTTGCAAAAGACTGTTAATAGATCTAGAAAGAATTGGTCCAAGAAACTTGATGATGCATTATGGGCCTATAGAACTGCATATAAAAATCCTATGAGTATGTCTCTGTATAAAATGGTTTATGGCAAAGCATGTCACTTACCCCTCGAACTAGAACATAAGGCATATTGGGCCATTAAAGAGCTCAATTACGATTTCAAACTTGCCAGTGAGAAGAGACTATTTGACATTAGCTCACTTGATGAGTGGAGAACCAGGCCTATGAGAATGCCAAACTGTTTAAAGAAAAGGTTAAAAGATGGCATGAAAAAGGATACAAAAACTTGAGTTTAATGTAGGTGATTATGTATTGCTATACAAATATCGTTTAAGATTTTTTGCAGGAAAACTCCTCTCTAAATGGGAAGGTCCTTACGTTATGGAGGAGGTCTATCGTTCCGGTGCCATAAAAATCAACAACTTCGAAGGCACAAATCCGAAGGTGGTGAACGGTCAAAGAATCAAACATTATATGTCAGGTAATCCCATAAATGTTGAAACCAATGTTATTGACACCGTAACCCCGGAGGAGTACATAAGGGACACTTTCCAGAACTTTTCAGACTCCGAATAGTTATGTGGTATGGTAAGTAAACCGACTCCAAAACAGTTGTAATAGCATTTTTTTCTCCCTTTTGGAATATTTAAGAAAATAGGAAAATAAGAAGCGGTCCGGAAAGGACACAAGGCATCCATGAGGGTGGAGGGCACACCCTATCCCCTGGGCGCGCCGCCTGCCTCGTGGGCACCTCGTGTGCCCTACGGACTCTATTTTCTTGCATGATACTTCTTTTGGTCGGTAAAAATTCATTATATAATCCCCCGAAGGTTTTGACCACCGTACCACAACACAATCCTCTGTTTTTGTTTCACGCTGTTTCTGCAGCAGATTTAGAGCAAGATGTCATCTCAAGACTCTGACGGGGAGAGCTATGTCTCACATCTCATTGTTGACCCAAAGACCTATGGGGACCTATCTCCTTATGGTCGAACTACGGATGATGAGGAGGATGCTCATTTTATGAGGATCGATGATTCAAGTTCGGAGAAGGAGGATGTTCCTGTACCTCCACCTGGGGATATGCATGAAGTTCAAGAAGTCTAGTCTCCCTAAGAGGGATAACCGGTCTAATAACCAATCTATTCCTTCTAGTTTTCGGCAGAAGAGCAAATGAGATTTATGTGACAAGATCTTGAAGCTGGAGTTGGAGGTCGATGATTTAAAGGAGGAAATTGCTCTCCTCAACTACAATATGAAAAAGATGAAGGCACAATTGTCATCATCACCACCATCTTCTTCACCACCAAAGGAGAACTGAGTATTGGGTATGGGCACTCCCCTTGGCAACTTCAAAGCTTGGGGGAGGTGCCCCAGTATCGTATCACCATCACACTTCTATATTTACCGTTTTCTTAGTTCGATCCTGTTGGTTATATCTTGTTCTAGTAGAATAAAGTTTAGTATGATCTAGCTTTGAGTTTTTGTGTTGACCATTATCTATGTAATCGAGTCCGTGAGCTATATATAATAAAGATTACTCTTGAGTCGAGGGCTTAGTTATCTTGCTATGATCTTGAGGGAATAAAAGAATAAAATAAAAAAGAGAAAAAAAATAAATAAAGAGATCATATTGATCTTATGGAGAGTAATGACTTCACATATAAAGCGTATGATGAATAAACGTTGTTGAGAGCTGACAAACATAGTTTTGGTCATCATTGCAATTAATAGGAAGTAATAAAGAAAGAGAGGTTTTCACAAATAAATATACTATCTTGGACATCTTTTATGATTGTGAGCACTCATTAAAATATGACATGCTAAAAAGTTGATGTTGGACAAGGAAGACAACGTAATGGGTTATGTTTTCTTATACCCGAAATAAATTATATTGTCATGGATCATCCAACATGTTGAGCTTACCTTTCCCCCTTATGCTAGCCAAATTCTTTGCAACAAGTAGAGATACTACTTGTGCTTCCAAATATCCTTAAACCCAGTTTTGCCATGAGAGTCCACCATATCTACCTATGGATTGAATAAGATCCTTCAAGTAAGTTATCATTGTTGCAAGCAATAAAAATTGCTCTCTAAATATGTATGATCTATTTGTGTGGAAAAAATAAGCTTTATACGAGCTTGTGATATGGAAGAAATAAAAGCAACGGGCTGCATAATAAAGGTCCCTATGACAAGTGGCAATATAAAGCGACGTTCTTTTTCATGAAGATTTTGTGCATCCAACCATAAAAGCACATGAAAACCTCTGCTTCCCTCTGCGAAGGGCCTATCTTTTATTTTTGTCTTATACCTTATACAAAAGTCATGGCGATCTTCACCTTTCCTTTTTTACACTTTATCCTTTGGCAAGCACTATGTGTTGGAAAGATCCTGATATATATATATCCAATTGGATGTGGGTTTTCATAAAGCATTATTGTTGACATTACCCTTGAGGTAAAAGGTTGGGAGGCAAAACTATAGGCCCCTATCTTTCTCTGTGTCCGATTAAAACTTCATACCCATAAGTATTGTGTGAGTGTTAGCAATTGTGAAAGACTAAATGATAGTTGAGTATGTGGACTTGTTGAAAAGCCCTTATATTGAATATTTCTGATGTTATGATAAATTACAATTGCTTCGATGACTGAGATTATAGTTTGCTAGTCTTTCAATGAAGTTTCGGATTCATCCTTGACATGTGAATAGATTGTTACTTTAGCATAAGAAATCATATGAATATATATATATATATATAATATATAATATATATATATATATATATATATTGCTATTCTATGAATGAACATGATGCCCTCATGTCCGTATTTTATTTTATCGACACATCTATCTCTAAACATGTGGACATATTTTTCGATATCGGCTTCCGCTTGAGGACAAGCAACGTCTAAGCTTGGGGGAGTTGATATGTCCATTTTGCATCATGCTTTTATATTGATATTTACTGCATTATGGGCAGTTATTACACATTATGTCACAATACTTATGCCTTTTCTCTCTTATTTTACAAGGTTTACATGTAGAGGGAGAATGCCGGCAGCTGGAATTCTGGGCCGAAAAAGGAGCAAATATTAGAGACCTATTCTGCACAACTCCAAAAGTCTTGAAACTCCACGAAAGTTAGTTTTGGAATATATAAAAAATATTGGGCGAAGGAAGCACCAGAGGGGGGCCACCCACCGCCCACGAGGTGGAGTGTGTGCCCTACCCCCCTGGGCACACCCCTTGCCTCATGGGCCACCTGGAAGCCCCCTGATGCCCATCTTCTAGTATAAGGTGTCCTTTCTCTCGAAAAAATCATAAGAAAGTTTTCGGGACGAAGCGCTGCCATCTCGAGGCAAAATATTGGCAGAACCAATCTAGGGCTCCAGCGGAGCTGTTTTGCCGGGGAAACATCCCTTCGGGAGGGGGAAATCGTCACCATTGTCATCACCATCGATACTCTCATTGGGAGGGGGTCAATCTCCATCAACATATTCACCAGCACCATCTCCTCTCAAACCCTAGTTCATCTCCTGTATCTGATCTTTGTCTCAAAACCTTAGATTGGTACCTGAGGGTTGCTAGTAGTGTTGATTACTCCTTGTAGTTGATGCGAGTTGGTTTATACATTCAGATACTTTATGCATATTAATACCCCTCTGATTATGAACATGAATATGATTTGTGAGTAGTTACGTTTGTCCCTGAGGACATGGGAGAAGTCTTGTTACAAGTAGTCATGTGAATTTGGTATTCATTCGATATTTTGATGAGATGTATGTTGTCTTTCCTCTAGTGGTGTTATGTGAACGTTGACTACATGACACTTCACCATTGTTTGGGCCTAGGGGGAGGCATTGGGAAGTAATAAGTGGATGATGGGTTGCTAGAGTGACAGAAGCTTAAACCCTAGTTTATGCGTTGCTTCGTAAGGGGTTTATTTGGATCCATATGTTTCATGCTATGGTTAGGTTTACCTTAATTCTTCTTTCATAGTTGCAGACGCTTGTGAGGGGGGTTAATCATAAGTGGGATGCTTGTCGAAGGAAGGGCAATACCGAAGCACCGGTCCACCCACATATCAAATTATCAAAGTAATGAACGCGAATTCCCATGTGTCCTTGGGAGCACTTTCCTTTATATAAGAGTTTGTCCAGGCTTGTCCTTTTCTACAAAAAGGATTGGGCCACCTTGCTGCACCTTGTTTACTTTTGTTACTTGTTACCCGTTACGAATTACCTTATCACAAAACTATCTGTTACCGACAATTTCAGTGCTTGCAGGGAATACCTTATTGAAAACTGCTTGTCATTTCCTTCTGCTCCTCGTTGGGTTCGACACTCTTACTTATCGAAAGGACTACGATAGATCCCCTATACTTGTGGGTCATCAATCGACAACACAGTGGGACTCTCAATGAAAGCACCAATGTCGGTGTCAAAACTGGCCGATCTCGGGTATGGGGTCCCGAACTGTGCGTCTGAGGATCAAAGGTAACAAGAGGCAGGCCACACGATGTTTACCCAGGTTTAGGCCCTCTTAATGGAGGTAATACCCTACTTCCTGCTTGATTGACTTTGATGAGTATAGGGGTTACAAGAGTTGATCTACCTCGAGATCGTAATGGCTAAACCCTAGATGTCTAGCATGTATCATTTGTCTTAGCCTCTACGGACTAAACCCTTCGGTTTATATAGACACCGGAGGGGCCTAGGGTTGTACAGAGTCGGTTTACTAAGAAAGGAAACTACATATCTGGACGCCAAGCTTGCCACCCACGCAAAGGAGAGTCCCATCCGGACATGGGGGAAGGCCTTCTATCTTGTATATTCACGGCCCATTAGTCTGGCCCATGTCACATAGCCCGGACGCCTGGGGACCCTCTAATCCAGGACTCCCTCATCCACGACGAGTGGCTCACCCGACACCTCGGCCAAGAAAAACCGAAGTCCATGGCAGCTCTCACCGCACTTATGACCCGCTTTTGCGTAGGAGAAGATAGCTGGCTAGCTCGTAGAAGCAACAACACCAGCGACCCCGGCACCTCCGAAGCCCGAGATGGCACCAGCGACCCCGCTTTTGCGCAGCTCTCAACACCGGATACAGTGGCTCTAAACCCGGTCAGCGGAAGAAGCCATTCAAAGGAAACAAAGATGGCCCATCTAGTTTGGACCGAATACTAGATCGGCCTTGCCAGATCCATGGCACCCCGGACAAGCCTGCCAATCATACCAACAAAAATTGTTGGGTCTTTAAACAGGCCGGTGAAATAAACATGGAACATAAGGAGAAAGGGCCACCTAGCAAGGATGATGATGAGCCTCGCCCATCAAAAAAGGGGGCAAAAGAAATTTTCCCCCGAGGTAAAAACAGTGAATATGATCTACGTCACTCATATCCCTAAGCGGGAGCGCAAGTGCGCACTATGGGACGTTTACGCCATAGGGCCAGTCGCCCCAAAATTCAACCCATGGTCAGCCTGTCCGATCACGTTTGATCGCAGAGACCATCCGACCATATCTGTCATGGAGGTTCGGCATCATTGGTCCTTGATCCAATTATCGATGGATTCCATCTCACGCGAGTCCTTATGGACGGCAGTAGCAGTCTTAACCTGCTTTATCAGGACACTGTCCGCAAAATGGGCATTGATCCGTCAAGAATCAAGCCCACTAAAACCGCCTTCAAAGGAGTGATACCTGGCATAGAGGCCTGCTACAGAGGGTCTATAACTTCCGAAGCGAAGACTTGATCTTCGACATCGTCCCTTTCCATAGTGGTTACCATGCACTGCTCGGACGAACTGCTTTCGCCCGTTTCAATGCAGTCCCGCACTACGCATATCTAAAGCTCAAGATGCCCGGACAACGGGGCGTTATAACAGTCAATGGAAACATGGAGCGCTCCCTCCGTACTAAGGAGCATATCACGGTCCTAGCAGCTGAAGTACAGGGTGGCCTTATCAAGCCGAATACTACATCGGTAGTCAAGCCCCCGGACACTGTCAAACGAGTCCGGTCTACCCTGCAGAATGACAGTCCGGCTCGTCCAGAGCTACATTAGCAATTCGTCCTCCATCAAAACCCTAATCTGATTGCGGCATACATACCGCGCGTACATAATTACGTACTAAAGATACCATGGGCGAGGATGGACGCACACTAAAAACAAAGTCCACAATACGGCTCGACCCTGTCCTGACCCTCATATTCATCCTCTCTTCTTCTTATTTCTATTTTTTAGGTTCTTTACAACCCACATCACTTTGTGATGGTACCGAGGGACCTTTTCCAGGCCCCTTACGTATACTCGATCATTGATCCTCTCAAAGGATCATACACCAACACTACTACAGGTTGCTGCTAACACGACACTACGATCAGAGACCCTTCGACGAAACTATGTGCGATGCCATAATCGCAAATGGTGGTGTAAAATAACCATCAAAAAAGGTGCAAAACGTTTGCGATGGAGGATGCATCAAACACAGTTCAGATTTTAGTTGCGTGTGCGATGCAGGGCATACGGTTCAGCTCATTTAACTGTTTGCGATGAGGAAGAGCAAAAGAAACGGGCAGCCAGATGAAGGTGTGTGCGATATACAACATACAGTTCACTCGGATGAACTGTTTGTGATTAGGCAACACAAAAGAAATGGGCAGCCAGATGAAGGTGTGTGCGATATACGGCATGCGGTTCACTCGGATGAACTGTTTGCGTTGAGACAAGATAATAGAAATGGTTCAATATAAGAAGATGTGTGTGATATGCGGCAAACATGTATGTAATTAGAAATGTGTGTGAAGACCGATAACAACACAGACAATTGCTTCTAATTCATACGTTTGGGATTGATGAATTCATCACCGACGGGTTCCCTAGTGTGGTCCATGTTCATTTGATCATCATCTACTTCTTGTGCTAGCTCGATGTTCCTTCTATGCTAAGTTTCCATTAATTGATGGCATTTCATGAACACACCACTGTTTCCCACTATTTCCTCACCTGTTTCCCGCCACCCAGCGATATTGCGCATAGGCGGCGCACGACGCACGAAGGCGACAAGTGCAGCCTGTAGCACATTCACCTTTTCCAAGCATGCCAACCCACCAAAGTGCCGCCTCTACCATCAACCTCGTCGATGAGGAAATCGAGCAGGCGCCACAGCCCGTCGAGGCTGATGCGCTCGCCGGCAACGTGATGGACGACACCATGATACGCGTCATCGCCAGGGTTGAGCAGACCTTTGGCGCATGGTGCTTGAGCGCCGCGGATCAAGATAGGCATGTCAGCACCGACAGGCTGCAGCTCGCTGCACAACATGATCGATGGCGCGCCGCAGAGCAAGCTAGGCGTGTCCACGCCGATAGGCTGGGGCTCGCCGCACGGCAAGACCGTTGGGGCGCAGCGCGCTGCACAGCAAGAGCGGATCCATCAACGCTTACCTGTTGTCGACACGGTGTTGCAGCTGGGTACACGTCCCGCCAGTACCCCCATTCCCCGCCCGAAGTGGGCAGAGGCCCTCAGCGCCGTACTTGCACTAGAGGTCGGCCGTGCCGTCCTTGCACCGGACGCCCATCGCGCCATTTGCATGGGTGCCGCCGTTCGACTTGTCCGCGGCCCGTTGGATGCCAACGCGCTGGACCGTAGGCTCGACCGCCTCCTTGGCCCAGGTGTTCATCTAGGCGCAGTAGAGGAACATGGCCGTTGCATCCTCGAGATGGTGATCTCCGATTAAATAGCCAACTTGGAGCTCGAGATTACGCTCCAGATGTACCGCGAGCATGTTGACCGCTTGGACGAACGCCTGCACGAGTCCAAGCAAAGCCAAGAGCTACCGTAGGCAAGGGCTGCTGGTCATGCTCTCATGGACGCGTTTTATTTTGAAAAGTCGTTTCAACATGGATATCTATGTATTCACATCAATCATAGTATTGCTTTGTTTATTGCTCTGTTGAAATGTGTGTACTCTGTTTTCCATTCTTATATGTTCTGTTTCAATGTGTGTATGTACACTTTCCATTCTGTATATGCAGATGATTACAACTAGATTCAAATTAGTATACAAAAACAAATAGAAAATGGAATTCATATAATATATATATTAATTGTTCATTAGTTCATCACAGAATATATACCTACTAATAAAAGAAATAGGTATTCTTAGTCCATCATTCTATTTTATGGAAAACCCCCTAATTTTTCTGACATTAAACCTGCAGTACATATCAAATGTTTTTAGAAAATATTCATATCTTCTAAACCGTAACTCCAAATTCAATATATTATATATGAAATTTGATTAGAAAAATACGTAGAATCTGAATATGATGTTATTTTACCTGTTAACAATTTAAAATATACTATCTAGGCTGCAATGTTAATACCCACACTAATGCTTCCTCGCCTCTGGCCATCAATCTATCGCGTCGTTTACCATCACCGGCGGTGGTACAATCCTCTACCTTTTCTCGGTAGGCGCGGTGACAAGATCAACAAATGACCCAGTAGCCTACCGACGCGCCATCATCGGCCTGTTAGATGACGCGCACCACAACCTTTGTTGAGCCACTCTTCCCTATAGGCGGCGAGTTCTGGCGACATCAAGACGAGCCGCAGTGCCGCATCGTCGTCCGCCGCCTGAAATGGGATCGGCCTGTTGGACGATGCGCACCACAAGATCGTTTATTTTTATCGTTTTTCTTTACTCACTCGTAAAAACACCTCATCCCGAACATGACATGAATAAATGCATGATCACTTGCTCGTTTCTTTGTACGCATTAAATCTTCCTGCAACCGTGTTGAAATAGAACACCTGCAGAATCTTAAACTACACTTTTATAGGTTAAGACCATCTTTGTTTGGGCCATAGCTACAAATTCTTAGATTATAGATCATCTTTTATAAATTAAGAGCGTGTGGTATTTTTTCTCCCGTTGCAACGCATGGGCTTTTTTGCTAGTATATATATATATATAATCATCACATATACGTGATGATACTTAACTACTAGGTACAATGCATAAAATTGAAAACTAACAATACTAAAACTAATAATCCCTCCTAGGGCTAGTATTCCGGCAGCCCCTTGCCAGGAGCTCCCTGGTGCGTGGCGTCTTCCCAGTGCGGAGGCAGTACTCCACCTCCTCCGCCTCGTAGCGCTTGACGTACCTATCTGCCTCTTCCTGGCGGACGCGCACGGCTGATCTTTCCATTTCGTTGGGCACCCACCGGAGCTCCTCATCGGTGGCACGCTGGATCTTATCGGCCCACCTCCACGTAGCGACGAGGCGCCCAACGCCTATGACCTTCCTCGTGAAGTCCCTGTCTTCGTACACTTCCTCGGCACGACGACACGCCCGCCCCCAAAGCTCCGCCGCCTCCTTTTTCCAGACGGCATCACGGGCTTCATAGGCCGCTTGGTACCTAACTTCCTCCTCCACCATCTCCTTCTTGAACACCACTTGCCTGGCTTTCTCAGCCAGCGGTAGCGACTTCCACAGACAAAGATTGTACTGGCCCCAAAACCAATCCAAAGTTGGGGGTCCGGCACAACCTCGTCAGGCGACGCGTAGGGGTCCTCGTCGCTGCTAATCGAGTAAGCATCCTTGGGGGGCGGCGACTCCTCGTTGGCGCATGGGTAGACTAACGGCGCCATGGCATAGATTTGAGAGCGAGAGAGAGAGAGAGAGAGAGAGAGACGGCGAGCGAGGGGAGGATGTAGATGAGAATGCAGGCAGGACGATGTGAGCAAGGTAGTATTTATTCGCGGCTGCAATTTAGATCGACGGGGATAGTACACACAACGATCGCCGGAATTTACTAGTATTGTAGTTAGAATTACACATGATTCCCGCAGCAACATCCGTCTGTGAACATAATAGCCAAAATCCGTGTGTGAACATAATAGTTGACGGTTTCCAATACAGAACCGTGTCTGATTAATGATCCCTGCCACTCACCTACCAAACTTCGAGCCGCGAGATAGAGTGCCAATCATGTGGGCGCCGATTGTCTTGCCAGATCTTTACATTTTCTTTTTTGAACACTCGATATTTACATCGTCTGATGATTTTTTAACTCACACACAAGTACAAAAAATATGATTTTTCAAATAGTTATGGTTAGGCGTCGCATGTAGATGTAGTTCAAATTTGAATTACGGTCATTAAATTGTTAGAAAATCACTTAAATGTCTTTAAAAGGTCAAATGACCCCTAAAATTTTCCAAATTTTCACATGACAGTTGTATTAGTGCATGTTAAACGTAGAAAAAAATTGAAGGCCGTAAGAGGAAGCTATCTCCCGTACGTCATCAAACATGCATTGTTCCCTCTCGGAACCACGAACCTTCTAGTGAGTTGCTCCGGTTTGTGAGGGGTGTGTGTCCAAACTTTCGTCAAACATGCCAATTTGTTTACCACATCATCTTGGTGGCATGATATTAAATCAAGCAAGGTTTCATGTTTTTCTGATCATTTATTAATTTTTTGGAATTAAAATGCCATGGCACGCCATGCATGTGCCCATGCCTTGAGACCAATATGTTTGAAAATTCCTTCTAATTTACTGCACATGGAATTAACTCGCACACAAGTACACAAAAATATGATTTTTCAAACCGTTTTGGTTAGGCGTTGCATGTAGATGTAGTTCAAATTTGAATTACGGTCATTAAATGGTTAGAAAATTACTTAAATGTCTTTAAAAGGTCAAATGACCTCTGAAATTTTCCAAATTTTCACATGACAGTTGTGTTAGTGCATGTTAAACATAGAAAAAAAATTAAAGGCCGTAAAAGGAAGCTATCTCCCGTTCGTCATCAAACATGCATTGTTCCCTCTCGGAACCATGAACCATCTAGTGAGTTGCTCTGGTTTGTGAGGGGTGTGTGTCCAATCTTTTGTCAAACATGCCAATTTGTTTACCACATCATCTTGCTGGCATGACATTACATCAACCAACGTTTCATGTGTTTCTGATTTTTTTGGAATTAAAATGCCATGTCACTCCATGCATACGTATGCCTGTGTCCATGTTGTGGGACAAATATGTTTGAAAATTCCTTCTAGTTTACTGCACATGGAATTAACTCGCACATAAGTACACAAATATGATTTTTCATACCGTTTTGGTTAGGCGTTGCATGTAGATGTAGTTCAAATTTGAATTACGGTCATTAAATGGCTAGAAAATCATTTAAATGTCTTTAAAAGGTCAAATGACCCCTAGAATTTTCAAAAATTTCACATTACCGTTGTAGTAGTGCACTTTAGACGTAGAAAAAAATTGAAGGCCGTAAGAGGAAGCTATCTCCCATTCATCATCAAACATGCATTGTTCCCTCTTGGAACCACGACCCTGCTAGTGAGTTGCTCTTGTTTGTGAGGGGTGTGTGTCCAAACTTTCGTCAAACAGGCAATTTTTTTACCACATCATCTTGGTGGCATGACATTAAATCAAGCAAGGTTTCATATTTTTGATCATATTTAATTTTTGGAATTAAAATGCCATGGCACTCCATGCATGTGCCCATGCCTTGAGACCAATATATTTGAAAATTCTTTCTAATTTACTACACATGGAATTAGCTCGCACACAAGTACACAAAAATATGATTTTTAGAACCGTTTTGGTTAGGCGTTGCATGTAGATGTAGTTCAAATTTGAATTACGATCATTAAATGGTTAGAAAATCACTTAAATGTCTTTAAAAGGTCAAATGAACCCTGAAATTTTCCAAATTTTCACATGACAGTTGTATTAGTGCATGTTAAATGTAGAAAAAAATTTGAAGTCCGTAAGAGGAAGCTATCTCCCGTTCGTCATCAAACATGCATTGCTCCCTCTCGGAACCACGAACCTTCTAGTGAGTTGCTCTGGTTTGTGAGGGGTGTGTGTCCAAACTTTCGTCAAACATGCCAATTTCTTTACCACATCATCTTGGTGGCATGACATTACATCAAACAAAGTTTCATGTTTTTCTGATTATTTTTTATTTTTTGGAATTAAATGTCATGTCACTCTATGCATACGTATGCATGTGTCCATGTCGTGAGACCAACACTACAAGGAAAATGGCTATAGCTAATATGGACATTAATGGCGCACCATGTATGTGGTGCGCCAATGCTATATAGCAGTGGCACACCAGATATAGGTGCGCCATTAATGGCCATATTACTAATGTCGCACCTAGTATGTGGTGCGCCATTACTAGTTTTTTCCTTCTCCATACCCCTCCCCAGACTTAGCAGTGGCGCACCAGGGGATAGTGCGCCATTACTAGTTTTAACTAGTAATGGCGCACCACACCCACGGTGCGCCACTACTAACAATTTTTTCAAAACTAGTAATGGCGCACCACATCCACGGTGCGCCACTACTAACAATTTTTTTCAAAACTAGTAATGGCGCACCACACACCAGGTGTGCCATTAATAACCCTGGTTACCAATGGCGCATTCTTAGGAGGTGCGCAATTGGTAACCTGAGAGCAGCTAGATATTTTTGGCAGCCACCTACCACACTCACTTTCCCCACTTCATTCTCTCCACCTCTACCAAGCTTGGTCTCGGATGCCTCCTCCTCCTCACCTCATTTGCACCATAGATTCACCCAAATTAAGTGGTTAAATTTCCTTTTTTGAGAGGTAAGTAAGGGGAAAGCTTTCTTTATGTTCTAGATCTAGCTTTTTCTCCCTCCAACAACGTACACACTTTTTATGGCCTAGATCTACGTATGTTTGTGGTGTTGCATATGTTTGTGTTTGCAGGTACCGGTATTTGAAATGCGATAGTTGACAATATTTTGCCGAAATGTTGATTCATTTCTGTTTTGGTGAGAATTTGGCACTATGCATTCTTTTTGGTCCTATTTTTAGGCAAAGCCATGCCAAATTGTTTTTGGTTCTAAAATATCGTTTTGCTCTACCCCGCAGGCGACCATGGTCCGCACGATGACCAAAGGCATCATGAATAGGTTTTTGAGCTCCGCGAAGGCTGAGATGCTTCAAAAGAACGAGACGGAGATAAGATGTCCGTGTCGAAGATGCAAGCTGAAGAGCCTTATGGACCCAGATTGTAGACAGGTGCGGGACTACCTGCTTGTGCGTGGTTTCATGGATGGCTATCGGTGGCAAGGTGATGAAGATGATTATGAAGTCGTCCATGGGGGCCGGGCAAGAAATAAGGAAGGGCAGCAAGACAATAGCGACAAGGGCGGGCGAGAAGACAAAGAATCTCCAGGACATGATCACGAAGTAGATGCAGGACACAATAATCATGTAGAAGATGCCGGACATGATGATGAGCAAGATCAAGATGAAGGGCATGATCATGAAGATGAAGATGCCGGAGCAGACGACGATGGACCATCAATGGGCTGGGTGCAGGACCCTCATATTCAAGAGCTGCTTCTCAAGCAGACGGGTAACGCAAGAGCTACCGCCCGAGAGAAAGCCAAGCTGGATCAACTGGAGATAGACACGGTTACTCCATTGTATGAAGGATACAAGCCCGAGGATACCCGCCTGAGAGTAACGATCATGGCTCTGGAGATGAAGGTAAAACTGTTGGGGAACGTAGCAGAAATTCAAAATTTTCCTATGTGTCACCAAGATCTATCTATGGAGAAACCAGCAACGTGGGGAAGGAGAGTGCATCTACATACCCTTGTAGATCGCTATGCGGAAGCGTTCAAGAGAACTGGTTGAAGGAGTCGTACTCGTCATGATCCAAATCACCGGAGATCCTAGTGCCGAACGGACGTCACCTCCGCGTTCAACACACGTACAGCCCGACGACGTCTCCCATGCCTTGATCCAGCAAGGAGAGAGGGAGAGGTTGAGGAAGACTCCATCCAGCAGTAGCACAATGGCGTGGTGATGGTGGAGGAGCGTGGTACTCCAGCAGGGCTTCGCCAAGCACCGCAAGAGACGAGGAGGAAGAGGGGTAGGGCTGCGCCAAGAAGGAGAGGAACTCGTGTGTATGGGCAGCCCAAACCTCAAGTATATACAGGGGGAGGGGAGGGGCTGCGCCCCCACCTAGGTTTCCCTCCCTAGGGGTGGCGGCAGCCCCCAGATCCATCTGGGTGGCGGACACAAGGGGGAGAGGGGAAGGCGCACCTGGGGTGGGCCTTAGGGCCCATCTGCCCTAGGGTTTGCCCCCTTCCCTCTTGGAGGCGCCTTGGGCCTTGGTGGGGGGCGCACTAGCCCACCTGGGGCTGGTCCCCTCCCACACTTGGCCCATGCAGCCCTCCGGGGCTGGTGGCCCCACTTGGTGGACCCCTGGGACCCTCCCGGTGGTCCCGGTACGTTACCGATAAACTCCGAAACTTTTCCGGCGACCAAAACATGACTTCCCATATATAAATCTTTACCTCCGGACCATTCCGGAACACCTCGTGACGTCCGGGATCTCATCCGGGACTCCGAACAACATTCGGTAACCACGTATATCTATTCCCTATAACCCTAGCATTATCGAACCTTAAGTGTGTAGACCCTACGAGTTCGGGAACCATGCAGACATGACTGAGACGTTCTCCGGTCAATAACCAACAGCGGGATCTGGATACCCATGTTGGTTCCCACATGTTCCACGATGATCTCATTGGATGAACCACGATGTCGAGGATTCGGTCAATCCCGTATTCAATTCCCTTTGTCTAGCAGTATTGTACTTGCCCGAGATTCAATCGTCGGTATCTCGATACCTTGTTCAATCTCGTTACTGGCAAGTCTCTTTACTCGTTCCGTAACACAACATCCCGCGATAAACTCCTTGATCACATTGTGCACATTATGATGATGTCCTACCGAGTGGGCCCAGAGATACCTCTCCATTTACACGGAGTGACAAATCCCAGTCTCGATTCGTGCCAAGCCAACAGACACTTTCGGAGATACCTGTAGTGTACCTTTATAGCCACCCAGTTATGTTGTGACGTTTGGCACACCCAAAGTATTCCTACGGTATCCGGGAGTTGCACAATCTCATGGTCTAGGGAAATGATACTTGACATTAGAAAAGCTTTAGCATACGAACTACACGATCTTTGTGCTAAGCTTAGAATTGGGTCTTGTCCATCACATCATTCTCCTAATGATGTGATCCCGTTATCAACGACATCCAATGTCCATGGTCAGGAAACCGTAACCATCTATTGATCAACGAGCTAGTCAACTAGAGGCTTACTAGGGACATGGTGTTGTCTATGTATCCACACATGTATCTGAGCTTCCTATCAATACAATTATAGCATGGATAATAAACGATTATCATGAACAAGGAAATATAATAATAACCAATTTATTATTGCCTCTAGGGCATATTTCCAACAGTCTCCCACTTGCACTAGAGTCAATAATCTAGTTCACATCGCCATGTGATTAACACTCACAGGTCACATCACCATGTGACCAACATCCAAGAGTTTACTAGTGTCACTAAACTAGTTCACATCATCATGTGATTAAGACTCAATGAGTTTTGGGTTTGATCATGTTTTGCTTGTGAGAGAGGTTTTAGTCAACGGGTCTGCAACATGCAGATCCGTATGTACTTCGCAAATCTCTAGGTCATATTATAAATACTGCTTCCATGCTCCACTTGGAGCTATTCCAAATGATTGCTCCACTATACGTATCCGGTTTGCTACTCAGAGTCATTTGGATAGGTGTTAAAGCTTGCATCGATGTAATCCTTTAAGCCGAACTCTTTATCACCTCCATAATTGAGAAACATGTCCTTATTACTCCAAGGACAATTTTGACTGCTGTCTAGTGATCCACTCCTGGATCACCTTTGTACCCTCTTGCCAGACATGTGGCAAGGCACACATCAGGTGCGGTACTTAGCATGGCATACCGTATAGAGCCTATGACAAAAGCATAGGGGACGACCTTCGTCCTTCCTCTTTCTTCTGCCGTGGTCGAGCTTTAAGTCTTAACTTCATACCTTACAACTCAGGCAAGAACTCCTTATTTGACTGATCCATCTTGAACACCTTCAAGATCATGTCAAGGTATGTGCTCATTTGAAAGTACCATTAAGCGTTTTGATCTATCCTTATAGATCTTGATGCTCAACGTTCAAGTAGCTTAATCCAGGCTTTCCATTGAAAAACACTTTTCAAATAACTCTGCATGCTTTCTAGAAATTCTACATCATTTCCGATCAACAATATGTCAACAACATATACTCATCAGAAATTCTATAGTGCTCCCACTCACTTCTTTGGAAATACAAGTTTCTCATAAACTTTGTATAAAACCAAAATCTTTGATCATCTCATCAAAGCGTACATTCCAACTCCGAGATGCTTACTCCAGTCCTTAGAAGGCATCTTTCAGGATTGACAAAACCTTCCGGTTGTATCACATACAAACTTTCCTCAAGAAAATCATTGAGGAAACAATGTTTTGACATCCTATCTGCAAGATTTCATAAATAATGCAGTAATCGCTAATATAATTCCAACAGACTCTTAGCATCGCTACGAGTGAGAAAGTCTCATCGTAGTCAACTCCTTGAACTTGTCGGAAAACATCTTAACGACAAGTCGAGCTTTCTTAATGGTGATACTTACTATCATTGTCCGTCTTCCTTTTAAAATCCATATGTACCTAACAGCCTTACGACCATCAAGTAATTCTTCCAAAGTCTACACTTTGTTTTCATACATGGATCCTATCTTGGATTTTATGGCCTCGAGCCATTTATCGGAATCCGGGCCCACCATCGCTTCTCCATGGCTCGTAGGTTCATTGTTGTCTAGCAACATGACTTCCAAGACATGATTACGTACCACTCTGAAGTAGTACGCATCCTTGTCATCCCACGTGGTTTGGGAGTGACTTGATCCGAAGTCTCATGATCAATATCATAAGCTTCCACTTCAATTGGTGTAGGTGCCATAGGAACAACTCTTTGTGCCCTGCTATACACTAGTTGAAGTGACGGTTCAATAACCTCATCAAGTCTCCACCATCCTCCCACTCAATTCTTTCGAGAGAAACTTTTCCTCGAGAAAGGACCTGATTCTAGAAACAATCCCTTATTGCTTTCGGATCTGAGACAGGAGGTATACCCAACTGTTTTGGGTGTCCTATGAAGATGCATTTATCCGCTTTGGGTTCGAGCTTATCAGCCTGAAACCTTTTTCACATAAGCGTCGCAGCCCCAAACATTTAAGAAATGACAGCTTAGGTTTCTCTAAACCGTAGTTCATACGGTGTCATCTCATCGGAATTACGTGGTGCCCTACTTAAAGTGAACGCGGTTGTCTCTAATGCCTAACCCATAAACTATCGTGGTAATTTGATAAGAGACATCATGGTATGCATCATATCCAATAGGGTGCAGTTATGATGTTCGGACACACCATCACACTATGGTATTCCAGGCTGTATTAGTTGTGAAACAATTTCCACAATGTCTTAATTCTGTGCCAAACTCGTAATTCAGATATTCATCTCTATGATCATATCATAGATATTTTATCCTCTTGTCACGACGATCTTTCAACTTCACCCTAAAATTACTTGAACATTTCAATAATTCAGACTCGTGATTCATCAAGTAAATATACTCAACATCTACTCAAATCATCTGTGAAGTAAGAACATAACGATATCCACCACACGCCTCAGCACTCATTGGACTGCACACATCAAAATGTATTACTTCCAACAAGTTGCTTTCTAGTTCCATTTTACTGAAAACGAGGCTTTCAGTCATCTTGCCCATGTGGTATGATTTGCATGTCTCAAGTGATTCAAAATCAAGTGAGTCCAAACGATCCATCTATATAGAGTTTCTTCATGCATATCTACCAACAAACATGGTTCGCATGTCTCAATCCTTTCAAAAATGACTGAGTCCAAAGATCCATCAACATGGAGCTTCTTCATGCATATACACCAATAGACATGGTTCGCATGTCTCAAACTTTTCAAAAACGAGTGAGCCCAAAGATCCATCAACATGGAGCTTCTTCATGCGTTTTATACCGATATGACTTACGTGGTAGTGCCACAAGTAGGTGGTACTATCATTACTATCTTTTGGCATGAACATGTGTATCACTATGATCGAGATTCAATAAACCATTCATTTTAGGTGCAAGACCATTGAAGGTATTATTCAAATAAACATAGTAACCATTATTCTCCTTAAATGAATAACCGTATTGCGATAGACATAATCCAATTATGTCTATGCTCAACGCAAACACTAATCTTGATGGTAGAGGGAGCGTACGATATTTGATCAACCTTGGAAATACTTCCAACACATATCGTCATCTCACCTTTTAGCCAGTCTCCGTTTATTCCGTAGCTTTTATTTCGAGTTACTAACACTTAGCAACTGAATCGGTATCTAATACCCTGGTGCTACTAGGAGTACTAGTAAAGTACACATTAACATAATGTATATCCAATATACTTCTATCGACCTTGCCAGCCTTCTTATCTACCAAGTATCTAGGGTAACTCTGCTCCAGTGGCTGTTCCCCTTATTACAGAAGCACTTAGTCTCGGGTTTGGGTTCAACCTTGGGTTTCTTCACTAGAGCAACAGCTGATTTGCCGTTTCATGAAGTATCCCTTCTTGCCCTTGCCCTTCTTGAAACTAGTGGTTTCACTAACCATCAACAATTGATGCTCCTTCTTGATTTCTACTTTCGCGGTGTCAAACATCGCGAATATTTCAAGGATCATCATATCTATCCCTGATATGTTATAATTCATCATGAAGCTCTAGCAGCTTGGTGGCAATGACTTCGGAGAAATATCACTATCTCATCTGGAAGATCAACTCCCACTCGAATCAAATGATTGTTGTACTCAGACAATCTGAGCACAAGCTCATCAATTGAGCTTTTCTCCCTTAGTTTGCAGGCTAAGAAAATCGTCGGAGGTCTTATACCTCTTGACGTGGGCACGAGCCTGAAATCCCAATTTCAGCCCTCGAAATATCTCATATGTTTCGCGACATTTCAAAACGTCTTCGGTGCGTCAACTCTAAACCGTTTAACTGAACTATCACGTAGTTATCAAAATGTGTATGTCAGATGTTCGCAACATCCACAGACGACGTTCGAGGTTCAGCACACTGTGTGGTGCATTAAGGACATAAGCCTTCTATGAAGCAATGAGGACAATCCTTAGTTTACGGACCTAGTCCGCATAATTGCTACTATCAACTTTCAACTGAATTTTCTCTAGGAACATATCTAAACAGTAGAACTGAAGCGCGAGCTACGACATAATTTGCGAAGACCTTTTGACTATGTTCAGGATAATTAAGTTCATCTTATGAACTCCCACTCAGATAGACATCCCTCTAGTCATCTAAGTGATTACATGATCCGAGTCAACTAGGCCGTGTCCGATCATCACATGAGAGGGACTAGTCAACATCGGTGAACATCTTCATGTTGATCGTATCTACCATACGACTCATGCTCGACCTTTCGTCAAGTCAACCTAAGTGTTTTGCATGTGTTCCGAGGCCATGTCTGTACATGCTAGGCTCGTCAACACCCGTCGTATTCGAACGTAAGAATCTATCACACCCGATCATCATGTGGTGCTTCGAAACGATGAACTTTCACAACGGTGCACAGTTAGGGGGAACACTTTCTTGAAATTTTAATGAGGGATCATCTTATTTACTACCATCGTTCTAAGCAAATAAGATGCATAAACATGATAAACATCACATGCAATCAAATAATAGTGACATGATATGGCCAATATCATATAGCTCCTTTGATCTCCATCTTGGGGCTCCATGATCATCTTGTCACCGGCATGACACCATGATCTCCATCATCGTGTCTTCTTGAAGTTGTCTCATCATCTATTACTTCTACTACTATGGCTAATGCTTTAGCAATAAAGTAAAGTACTTACATGACGTTTAAGTTGACACGCAGGTCATAAATAAATAAAGACAACTCATATGGCTCCTGCCGGTTGTCATACTCATCGACATGCAAGTCGTGATTCCTATTACAAGAACATGATCAATCTCATACATCACGTATCATTCATCACATCCTTTGGCCATATCACATCACATAGCATACCCTGCAAAAACAAGTTAGATGTCCTCTAATTGTTGTTTGCATGTTTTACGTGGCTGCTATGGGTTTCTAGCAAGAACGTTTCTTACCTACGCAAAAACCACAACGTGATATGCCAATTGCTATTTACCCTTCATAAGGACCCTTTTCATCGAATCCGTTCCGACTAAAGTGGGAGAGACAGACACCCGCCAGCCACCTTATGCAACTAGTGCATGTCAGTCGGTGGAACCGGTCTCACGTAAGCGTACGTGTAAGGTTGGTCCGGGCCGCTTCATCCCACGATGCCGTCAAAACAAGATTGGACCAGTAACGGTAAGCATATTGAACAAAATCAACGCCCACAACTACTTTGTGTTCTACTCGTGCATAGAATCTATGCAATAGACCTAGCTCTGATACCACTGTTGGGGAACGTAGCAGAAATTCAAAATTTTCCTGTGTCACCAAGATCTATCTATGGAGAAACCAGCAACGTGGGCAAGGAGAGTGCATCTACATACCCTTGTAGATCGCTATGCGGAAGCGTTCAAGAGAACTGGTTGAAGGAGTCGTACTAGTCGTGATCCAAATCACCGGAGATCCTAGTGCCGAACGGACGGCACCTCCGCGTTCAACACACGTACAGCCCGGCGACATCTCCCATGCCTTGATCCAGCAAGGAGAGAGGGAGAGGTTGAGGAAGACTCCATCCAGCAGCAGCACAACGGCGTGGTGATGGTGGAGGAGCGTGGTACTCCAGCAGGGCTTCGCCAAGCACCGCAAGAGACGAGGAGGAAGAGGGGTAGGGCTGCGCCAAGAAGGAGAGGAACTCGTGTGTATGGGGAGCCCAAACCTCAAGTATATATAGGGGGAGGGGAGGGGCTGCGCCCCCACCTAGGGTTCCCTCCCTAGGGGTGGCGGTAGCCCCCAGATCCCATCTGGGTGGCGGCCACAAGGGGGAGAGGGGAAGGCGCACCTGGGGTGGGCCTTAGGGCCCATCTGCCCTAGGGTTTGCCCCCCTTCCCTCTTGGAGGCGCCTTGGGCCTTGGTGGGGGGGCGCACCAGCCCACCTGGGGCTGGTCCTCTCCCACACTTGGCCCATGCAGCCCTCCGGGGCTGGTGGCCCCACTTGGTGGACCCCCGGGAGGCCGGGACCCTCCCAGTGGTCCCGGTACGTTACCGGTAAACCCCGAAACTTTTTCGGCGACCAAAACAGGACTTCCCATCTATAAATCTTTACCTCCGGACCATTCCGGAACTCCTCGTGACGTCCGGGATCTCATCCAGTACTCCGAACAACATTCAGTAACCACGTATATCTATTCCCTATAACCCTAGCGTCATCGAATCTTAAGTGTGTAGACCCTACGAGTTCGGGAACCATGCAGACATGACCGAGACGTTCTCCGGTCTATAACCAACAGCGGGATCTGGATACCCATGTTGGTTCCCACATGTTCCACGATGATCTCATCGGATGAACCACGATGTCGAGGATTCGATCAATCCCGTATTCAATTCCCTTTGTCTAGTGGTATTGTACTTGCCCGAGATTCGATCGTCGGTATCCTGATACCTTGTTGAATCTCGTTACTGGCAAGTCTCTTTACTCGTTCCGTAACACATCATCTCGTTATCAACTCCTTGATCACATTGCGCACATTATGATGATGTCCTACCGAGTGGGCCCAGAGATACCTCTCCGTTTACACGGAGTGACAAATCCCAGTCTTGATTCGTGCCAATCCAACAGACACTTTCGGAGATACCTGTAGTGTACCTTTATAGCCACCCAGTTACGTTGTGACGTTTGGCACACCCAAAGTATTCTTACGGTATCCGGGAGTTGCACAATCTCATGGTCTAAGGAAATGATACTTGACATTAGAAAATCTTTAGCATACGAACTACACGATCTTTGTGCTAGGCTTAGAATTGGGTCTTGTCCATCACATCATTCTCCTAATGATGTGATCCTGTTATCAACGACATCCAATGTCCATGGTCAGGAAACCGTAAACATCTATTGATCAACGAGCTAGTCAACTAGAGGCTTACTAGGGACATGGTGTTGTCTATGTATCCACACATGTATCTGAGTTTCCTATCAATACAATTATAGCATGGATAATAAACGATTATCATGAACAAGGAAATATAAAAATAATCAATTTATTATTGCCTCTAAGGCATATTTCCAACAAAAACACAAAATGACCGACGCATGCTTCGACGAGAACATGTCATTCTGGCATGAACATCTTCCCAAGGGGAACAAGTGCCCGACCAGTTTCAAGGAGGCGGAGAAAATCATGTGTCCTATGGATTTACCGCACGTAAAATACCATGTGTGCATGAACGCACGCAGATATAATCAAAGAGCACAACTCATGTTTCACACGTTGGTTCAAGGACAAGCTTCTGTCATACCCTTTACATGATGATTCTTCCGCGGAAGAAAAACTCATATTCGCCTTGTCACAGGGCGCCGAGCAAAACCTGATGACCTATGAGGCGTACGATATCAATGGCTACACATTCTACACCGAGAAAAAGGACATGAAGAGCGATTATCAGAACTCCGGGGTAATGATGGAATTCTACACCGGTAACGACAAGGACAAATACTACAGAAGGATCGAGGAGATCTGGGAGCTGAGCTACGCTGGAGAGAAGGTCCCGATGTTTCATGACAGATGGGCCAAGAGCGTCCTAAAAGAGGACCGATATTTCACCACCATGGTTATACCCTAAGCCAAATCCAAGACCGCGGGCGCAAACGTCACTGCGAAAAATGAGCCATGGGTACTGTCCTCCCAAGTGGACCAATGCTTCTTCATTACCGACCCGTCAAAGCCCAGTCGTGTTGTCGTGAGGAGATGCAAAAGGAACATCATTGGAATGGATGGAGTCACCAATGAGCAAGACTTCGACAAGTACGGTGTCCCGAAGATGGAAGACGACGACGACGATGAAGTACCATACACCAAAAGAAGAAGCAGGACCACCCTACCTATATAAAGGACGTCCGTTCAAGAGAAGAACTCCATTTGCGAAAAAGAAGGGCAAGAAGATTGTGAAAAGATAGCTAAGATCGAATCACGACGTGTCGGCCGCGCGTGTGTGTGTGTGCGTCAGTGGCAAGCTCAATTATTCCATTCAACTAAATTATTACATGTATCACTTGATTTCAACCATGTCATCTAATTCTAATTCTTTGCACAATGGTTTAAATTGTAGTCTCATTTCTCGATTGTTTTTCAACATATGCAAATGACATTTCTTCTGTTCTAGTCCTCTATCCATTAACCTCTTTTGTTCAAAACAGTGGGGATTAATGTTGTCTGTACTTACCTTCCTTTTGTAACTTCTCCATCACCAAGTTGAAGTATCGACCACCTTCTTCTTGGATTTGGAATTTTTGTACTTCTCCCTCTTGTTTTGTTGCAAATCATCATTTACATGCACCTTGGGCTTCTTTGTGTTTTCTTCTAGTATTTTAATTGTTTTTATTCATGTTTATTCAGGTAAAATAAAAAAAGTTAGTAATGGCGCACCAGGAGAAGGTGCACCATTGCTATCACGGTGCTTATGGCGCACCCCTAGAAGCTGCGCCATTGATATACCAATTTTTATTTATGTTTATTCTGGTATTTTATTTTTCAGTGTTCCTTTTCCAGCTTAAATTTGCAAACATTTTTTGAAAATGCAAACATTTTTCTAACTCACAAAAAGTATTGAATTTGTTAATATTTTTTGAACTCATGAATATTTTTAAATTTCATGGGCACTTTTTGAATTCATGAATATTTTTTCATATTCATAAATGTTTTACCAATTCACAAATGTTTTGCAATGCAAGTATTTGAAAAATAGTAATAACTACTTATATCGTAACATTTTAAAATTCATGGTCATTTTCTAAAAAATTATTACATGCAACTAAAAATCCAAAAAAATTAAAAAAAGTTAGTAATGACGCACCAGCGCCATTACTATCACTGTGTTTATGGTGCACCCCTAGAAGGTGCGTCATTGGTATACCAATTTTTATGGCGCACCATTGCTAACCCTCCCCCAACTAAAATAACCCCATCCACTCCCACTTGCTCCCCTCTCCCTCTGGCCTCTCCTCCTCCCTCGCCAGATCTACGCGCCCGATCGCCTCCGTCGCCGTTCGTCGCCCACCACCGCGGCGACCACCTTCCCCCGTGCTCCTCTGACTGGTCCAACCACTCCACTGGCATCCGCTGCTACCTCTATGTCAACGTGCACGAGCCAAGGAGCAGCACAACACTGGATCCACCTCGTCTTCTTCCTCGGGTCACCGCTGTCTTCCTCAGCTCCGACCACCTCTACTACTACTAAGCTCTCGTAGAGCCTCCTTGCGCCTCCTCGGTGAGCTCCGCCTCCTCTCCCCTCTTCCTTCTCGACTTGCCGCGCCCGTAGCCATCATGCTCGTCGGGGCCGAACTCGCCGCTGTATACGTGCTCCTCGCTGTTCACACTCTGGCCTCCCCTGGCCACGACCGGCCCTGTACCCCGCGCTCCCTTTAATTGCCAGTAATTGCTGCTATCCCTTTAGTTTCCAATCCCAGTGAGTTCCACTTCTCCTCTCTGGCCTACTACTACTTCTACTGTCTTGGCCATTGTTGCCAGTAATTACTAGTCTAAGGCTTTACTGATTGTGCTCAGTACTACTGTCATGAGGCATGCTATTTTTCTGCTACTTCTTTTAACTTGTTGGCTGAACCAATGGAACTAATGTTATATTTGATTTGTCGCTCAACCAGTGCTACAATGATGGGATCGAATGATTGCATGACCCAACTGTTGGTCTAGCATTGCAATTATCTTGGTCTTATAGATGTTATTGTTCCTGTCATATAGCACATGCTAGTTTCTTTATTAGTTGGCTGCTGGTTCTATTTGTTCATATGTATAAGCGCTACTGTTTCTTTGTTATCTTATAAAGGATATAGTCCTTCATTTGTATATAGTTGTAACTCTCTTATTGATCAACATATACCAATTTTGGCAGCTTTTGCTTCATTGGAATCTTGCAGCTTCTGATGTCAAATGACCCCTTTCTCCTGAAATGCTGATTAATTTCCGTTTTGGTTGAGAATGGGGCACTCCTAGGTCAAGAATTTAGCAAAGGTCATGCCCAGTTTTCTTGACATAGAAGGTGCCCGATTCTCAACCGAAACAAAAGTTAATCAACATTTATAGTTTGACCTAGAAATGTTAAGTTTTTTGCTCCCTAAACTGTGTCTTTATTTTGTTTGCTCCCCTGTAGAATTAGTAAATGTTCAAATTTTTGCCTCTCTTGGATGTGTCTTTCTAAATGTGCACTTTTCATTAGTGTAAATTAAAATCAGTGTAAATTCAGATGTTTGGGCTTTAACTTGGAGTAGAAAATCTACTATATGCCAACAGAACTAGGAATGCCAGAATGATTTTGTTTTTCTCTAAGGAACACATATCAAACATGATATTGTTTTGCTTTGGGACATAAACCACCTGATACTTAGACCCTTTATGGGCATCTATCGATGATTCAGATTCAGTAATTTGTGCATGTGCAGGAACCATATTTTCGTGGTGATCATGATTCCACAATATATTATTGGTCCACAAGCTGGATGATTCTCGTTTCATGATATGTGGATGCACATCCTTGATCATGTCAGTTATTTTTGATATTATACACCTCCCAAGCCTTGATCTGATGGGACAAAATTAGGAAAATTGAGCAGTGAATTTAGAATTGTTAGAAGTGACAGAGTAGAAGATCATTTCCTGCAGTAGTGAGAAGCTGAAAACCCAAGAGAGAATTAGCTTTCTTTATCAATTTAAAGCAGTGTTTTTGATGAAAATGGAGCTTTAATGCAAGACATATCAAAATTATGATCCCAGCTAACTCAAATGGTCCAAATTGACCTAGAAGATGCCCGATTCTCAACCAAAACAAAATTTAATCAACATTTATAGTTTGACCTAGAAGATGCCCAATTTGTTAACTCTAGTAGCCTTAACAATTTTACTCCTTGGCAGGAAAGGGGTTTTATCGATATTATCATAAAAGTTAATCCTAACAAAACTCCCATCATTAGAATTAATAAAGGGACCTCCAATAACAACCTAGTACACCAAAAATATAAGACTGAGTTAGGTTATAGGGAGAAGTACAGGGAGAAGTTGCGCAATGCCAAAGACATAGCTGTTTACAGTATGCGCTTTAATATAGGAGTGGTAAATTAAGGAGAAATTTCAGATTGTTTTTTTAAGAATACCAAGTTCAGCTAGATAGATTCTGATGCAAGCATCTATATAAATGCAAGAAAATAACAATCACAAGTGTACCTTCTTGATTTTGCAAGTGGACAACTGAAGGTCTCCACAGTCAAGTTCAGTAGGCTCCTCGTGAGGCTCGCCAGTCACTTCACCCATTGTGGCCAACAATAATCCCTCACCAGCATCACGCCCTATAGCCACTACTTCTTTAAATGCTTGTCAACGCTAGTAGCCTTTATTCTGAATTATACTGCAGGTATTCAGTTAACAAACTAGACTGCATTTAAGAAATAACTCTAGTAGCCTTTTTTCCTATTTAGAGCGAACATGGCCGACAACGATGAGGCCGGCGGTTCGGGCAAGCAATTCTGGGAGCTGTCCCAAGAGATGGAGGAAGAACCTCACCGCTATGAGGACGCCGCGGAAGACACCGATCCTGACTACACAACCCCTAGTGGCGTCGGGGATGACACCACTGAAGGTGCCGCCAGGGATGCCACCACTGATGATGGCAGCGAACACATAGATGGCAGCCAACCAAAGAGGCAATGGAAGGACCGGCGCCCGAACATGCTCGGCACCGTCAAGGAGAAATTTACTGAAGTGTCCTCTAGTAAGCATCCGACGGCGCCCAAAGAATTAGTCAGTGGGTACGCGGGACAACTCGGGTGCATTCTCCGGAGCACCGTCTCGATCAACACCGAGAACCTGACGCATCATGACCGAGGGAATTTCTGCAACCTCCTCTTCACGAAGCTACATGAACGATACAAGTTCCCTGGTGACTTCGCAAACACACACATCTCTGGGAATAAAATGAATAGTGCCGCCCTCACGAAGATGAGCACGACCCTGGCTACTTGGAGAGCCGTGGTGAAGAGAAGGATTCTAAGTGGTGATAGTTATGAGAAGATCAAGGAGACATATCCTTCAATCAGCGAAGCTGACTACTTGGAGTTCAAGATCAAGTGCGAGAGCAATGCATCTGCGGAATCAAGTCAGTGGGGGAAAGATATGCGGGACTTGAACTTAGGGGTCCACAAACTCGGTCCCGGCGGTTACAGAGTGGCGGAACCTAAATGGGACAAGGAGGACGTGGAGCGTGTCGAGCAAGGCCTACCACCCCTCTTTGATAAATACTAGGAAAAGCAGACCAGGAACTATGTCAAGGCCCGGTACAAGGTGGACCCGGTAACAAAGGAGCTTACCACAGATCCGAAGGTGAAGGTGCTTGAGCTTGTTCTGGTAAGGAATACACCCCCACGTAATTAGCTCCACATGGTTGCATTCTAATTAATGAAGCTACATTTCTAAATGGTTCACGTTCCTTCCACAGGAAACTGAAAGCAGTAGCGCGGGGTTGTCTCAGAGCTCCCCGTCTGGCCCTTGGGACAACACTTTAAATAGGGCGTTGAACGTAATGAAACACAAGGATAAGTTTAGTAAGCCGTCGTCAGTTGGTTGTGTGGCCGGCAAAGGCTTGTCCACGAAATGGTCGGAATACTATATTGCTGGGCGAAAGGAGAGAAAGACCAGCTCGGAAAGCCAGGAGCGCGAGGTTAAAGAACTCAAGGCACAAGTGGCGCGGATTCTAGATATAGTCGAAGAGCAAGTGCGATACCAAGTGGAAGCGACGATCACCACCATTATGCCTACCTTGCTTGAGGGGTTGCGGGGGTGGATTGCGGGCGGCCCCGATTCCCAGCTTCACGGGCAGCAACTCGCACAATGCGCCGACATTGGTGTCTCCGGCGGAGGCGCCATTGGTGTCTCCGGCGTCGGCGCCGGCATTGGAGCTTAATGCACCCGGGTGTGGAAAGAATACGCCGGCCGGCACCTTGGCAATAAGAGGCGCCTCCTTCACTTGCATGCCCGCTGTTGGCGGTGCCTCGACATTAGTCGAGCTCGACGCCATCACGGTAACTAAGCCTCGGCCGATGACTTCATCTCCTTGCCTTTGACTGGGCATCCCTGACGCCCTACATGTTTTCGCAGGGCGCCGCCAACATTCCATGCACTCTCCTGCACTTCGTGGACGGCGAGTTGATCGATGTCGCCAAGGCCAAAATCGTTGAACCGGGCAACCGCGTGTTCCACGGTAATCCGATGCCACCCACCATGTATAGAGTTCAACTGGTTCTGGTGCTGCGGGGCTACGACGAGTTGTTACCTCTGTATCAACCCCCTGGGGCCGACGAAGATGATGTGATGACCCTTAGTGCCGGCTTAGGCTGGTCCATGCTTTGGCCGAAGAGCCAGATTCGTTTGGGGGCGGGGGACACCACCCCACAGACAACACCGCCAGTCGTGCCGGCGCCAAGCCATTGCAAGACCGCTGCAACGCTACCGCAGTCAGCTGATCCAGACATGCATATGGCACAGGATCCGGACGATGACGACAGTACATTTACCAATGTTGATAAGTACTTCAACGAACATGGGTACGGTGACGAATTCTTTGGGCCTCCTTGTCAAGAACCCAACCCTGCAAAAGACGATCACGATCTAGACGGTACCACGGAGAAACCCAATTGCAACAGGCGTCGTCTGGCTTTCAGTTCTCAGGAGACACCTCCAGCTGCCGCCTTCACCGAGACTCAAATAGCCGAGGTGCGAAAAATTATTAGCCCCAACACACGCAAGAGGGTGGTCTCTGAGCAAAACTCGATTCCATTACAACAGAAGTAGCAGAAGGGATGGAAAAGAAAAAACAACAAGGGTGCGAGCCAGCCGGCACCGAGTACGATCCGTGCTCAGGACGGGCCACCAATACCTAAGGATATCTTGAGGAGGGTGCATGTGGCGGGTAGGCCGTTGCTACCGACTAATCTGCTCAATGCTGCAACCGGTGCTATGCGGAGTCTGCATGACAGTGTTCTTTCTATGGAGAAGCGGCGTCTCTCAAAGAATGATGTGGCATACCCCGTTTTCGTGGCCAAGGTGCCAGAGGGAAAGGGCTTTATCGATAGCATCATCGGGCGTATGATCGTCCTACGGTTTGATGACATCTTCGCTATGTTTAACCTTCATCCACTACACTACACCTTCATCGGGCTATTTTCACTCAGTATGGAGATGCGGATCATTAGAGACAAGATCCCGGACATCGTGATAGTCGACCCCTCCTACATGCATGCCAAGATCTTGGGCAGCGCTTGGGACCGGCAAGTCGCGAGTTCATACCTCAAAGGTGTCATTCTAGCGAACCCAGATAATTAAGGATAACTTCCTCAAGCCTTACTTTTCCGAGTAAGTCATTCCCTCACCGCCCCGTAACATATGATTTCTTAGATTTCGATTATTCTTTTTTTTAAAAAAAATCCATGTTTTGTGAAGTGACACACATTGCGCACTCATCCTCTTAAGTCCGAAATATTCCATGGCCATGTATTTCGACTCGGACCGTCAGTCAAAGAAAGACTACACAAATATGAAGAAAGTTCTCGATGATGCTCTCCCCGGCTGTGCCAAATCTGGAGGCACCTTTAGGAGGCCAATTTGTAGGTACGGCAAGCATGTGTTCACCCACGTAACGACGTTCCCCTGCATCAAGCAGCCGCCTGGCAGTCAGAAGGATGCCTACTACGCGCTCCATCATATGCGGGCGATCGTACGGGACAATAATCACCTTCTGCTACCAAATAATCTCAAAGATTAGGCCGCACGCTTGTCGGCAATCCAGAACGAGGACATCAGACAAGAATTCTTTCGCATCCAGTCGGAGTTTGCGGAAATCATCTATCAAGATGTCCTTCGTACCTCAAGGAAGTTCTACCTCAAATATCTAACCGTCCAACAGTGAAATAGAAACAACGCTACAAATGAAGGCTGGCAACGATCGCGATTTCATGACCATCACGAAAGACGGCGGCTTCATCCATGCTCCGGTCCCTTAGTCGAGTCGAAAGTATTGATGCTATGTAGTTTTGAAATATCGATTAGCTCATGTTGTAATTAAACTTTAATGAACTTGTATGTCTCTTTAGTTTGGACAGTCATTCAACTTATATGTAATCGATGCTATTTATTAGTAGGACCATGAATCGTGCTATTAATGTGTTGCTTTTCTCTTCCGATCCTTTTGTTGCATACTTATATATTGCTTATATATTATCTGTGAATTGCTACTAACATTTTGTTTGTCTAGTGCATAGAGATGTCATCGTATATCGTGTACAAGGGTAAGGTTCCCGGAGTCTACGACGACTAGGAGGAGTGTCGGAGACCGGTTCACTGTTTCAGCGGTAACAGTTACAAAGGGTACACCACTAGGGCGTAGGAGGAAGCTATATACGCGCGCTATCTAGCGAGAGAGAGGAGGGAGCGGAGGAGGAACCGGATGAAGACCAGTTTCATCGTGATGATGCTCATCGTGACTGCAGCTCTCTTCTATGTGATGGTAGTTTAGATGATCGATATCGACTTTGTAATGTGACGACAAACTCGGCTAATATGATGAACTTTGCTAATGTCTCGAGACCTAAACTTGGCTAATGTTTGAACTTTGTTCGCTATTTCGAATTTGGAGACTAATATGATGAATTCTATTGTGTGATGTTTATATTCTGTGTTTGTCGGTGTTCAGGGAACGGGGGTCCCCAGACTTGCCTGCCTGCGGCCTGCGGCGTGGCTCAAGCGGGGGCCTAGCGCGACCCATCTTCATCAGCTCAAGCTCAAGACCCTCGTGAGAGGCCAAGCCTCACGGGGCGCACGACAAGAAGCTTCCTCAGAGGCAACCTCATCAGGCAGGCTCGTGAGGAGGCGGAGAGATCAAGGCAGGGGTACCTCGCGAGGAACCTGTGACGCAAGCCATGACGATTGTCACCAGGCGGGTGCTGGCCTGCACAGTGTCCTTGTTTCCCCTTTGGTGCAAAGGGGGCAAGCATAGGCCAAGGCATCAGGCAAAGGTTACCATTCCGGTGCAACGAGACCAAGACCAGCCGGACAGCAGGATGGAGGTCACCATGGAGCCCAAGACGGCGTCATCGCCAGCGCTTTCGGCAGCCGAAGACCACCTTTGGTCAGGATAACTTGTACTAGATGTTCCCCTTCGAAATGGCCAATTGTTGGCGCCCTTCCCGCTCATTATTTGGGGAGAGGCCCAGGGCCTCTATAAATAGAGCTAGCCACCATAGAGTAGAGACATCTAGACACCCGAAGAACACCCCGGAGAGATCTGGTAGAACCCTAGCAAAGAGAGAGATAGAGGCGACTGAACTCACCCTAGCAGTTCATCGCACCAGCTCAAGAACACCTCTCGCGAGGCTGTTCTTCCCTTGTACTATCCATCATCAGCCCCAGAGGCAATCCACCACACCACACACTTGAGTAGGGTATTACACCACAACGGTGGCTCGAACCAGTATAAACCTCGTGTCTCTTGTGTTGTTCATCATTTTCATCTTACTTCGCACGAGAGGATCCGACGTAGATCGGTAGGGGAGAGATCTCCGTGCACACCCCAGCGTTCGAACCTCAAGGGTCTGCAGGAACCCGAAACCCGACATTTGGCGCGCCAGGTAGGGGTGCGCCGGAATCTTCCTTCCGCTGTTCGCATGTGATCTTCTGTGATGTCCATGGCTGACGCTCGTCGGGCTCGCACCGAGCGCCGGGCTGCTCACGCCGTTCGCGTCGCCCAGACGGCGCCCGTCGGCGGCCCCCCTCGTCGTTCCCCATCGCCCGCGGCCAACGCCGCCACCGGCCCTGCGGGGAATGAGCAGCAGGCCTCGTCCCAGCACCCCTCGGTGCGGCGGGATGGCCGCACCGCCACCACTTCGCTGACTCCAGCTGTCTCGTCGTCCAACGCCCGTCGCGCACCCATGGATGCGCATGCCTCACTACTCTTTACGCGGGAGCTCCTGCACTATCGCCCCGTCGACGACCTCTACAAGGACTGGCTCGCCCGCATCACCGAGCTCGTCAGTGCCGCAGGGGGCTCCCCCTTGCGGTCCCTCTCACTGCCTCGCCCTCCGTCCCGTGCCGGAGGCGAGGATCAGGAGGCGCCTCCGCTGCCTCCTCCCCAAGAAGGTGCCTTGGCTCCAAGGCGCGCAGCCCCAGGGCGAGACCCTCCACATCCGGCGCCTGCGCAACAAGAAGGGAGCTGCCAAGAGATCCCACGTCCCCGGGAAGGTGCTCGTGCGCTCCCAGTGCCGGCACGCCAAGATCATGCCCCAACGCCTCCACGACAAAACCCCGTGCTGCTCCCAGTGGCGGCGCGTGGTGACCCGTAGGAACGAGTCCAGCACCAGCAAAGGGCGCCGGTGGCCACGACGGGCTGCCTCGCCTTCACCCCCGAGCTGCGCGGCGTCACATGGCCAGGCAAGTTCAAGCATGACCTCCCTCCCCGCTACGATGGCACAGCGGACCCCGCGGAGTTCTTGAAGCTCTACGAGTTGGGCATCGTAGCCGCCAACGGAGACGAGAAGGTCATGACGAATTGGTTCCCCATGGCACTCAAGGACGACGCCCGCACCTGGCTCCTGAACCTGGCTCCCGGCACGATCTACTCCTGGAGCGAGATGCGCACCCGCTTCATCGCCAACTTCTAGGGCACTCGCGACCGGCCCCCGGCCGTGAGCGACCTGCGCCGCATCAAGCAATAGCCAGGAGAAACCCTACAGAAGTACATCCAGCGCTTCAACTACGCTCGCCTCAAGATCCCCAAGGTGACTGAAGAAGCCATCATCTCAGCCTTCTCCGACGGCGTGCACGACGTCAAGATGAAGGAAGAGCTAGCAATCCATGAAGACCTATGCACATCCCTGGAGATGTTCAACTTGGCGACCAAGTGCGCCAGGGCTGAGGAAGGGCGTCTCTCCCTCCTCGAGCTTCCGACAGCTGACCCAGAAGAAAATAAGCTCAATGCCAAGGACGTGAAGCGCAAGGGGGCTGCCGTGCTAGCAGTGGAACCGGACACCAAGCGAGGCAGGGATCAGCCCGAGTCATCCAAGGGCGGACGGTACTGCGTGTACCACGACCTCCACACCCACAACACCAACGAATGTCAAGAGCTCAGAGCCGTGCGAGATGGGCGAATCGACCGACGTCCAGAGCACAACTACAGGGGCTATGGCCGAGGAGGAGGAAGAGGCGGTGAACGATGGGAAGACCATGGCCTTCGCCAGGGATGGCGTGACCGCCCTCGCGAGGACCGCTGGCACGACCAGCCTCGCGAGGGAGGCTGGAGAGACCAGCCTCAAGAGGACCGTCCCCACGGCAACGCAGGCCTCCCTCCTCTGCCACCTCCACCAAGGAGGAACGAAGACCAACACCAAGACGATGGGGCTGGGGGCTTCCAAGAGCCACGTGCAATTCTTGCATCTTGGGTGGCGCCCAGGCCCCGACCTCACAGCGCATCTCCAAGTAGTTTGCTCGCGAGGTGAATGCAGTCCTTCCCAAGCTTGAGGCCACGCACCCTCTCAGGTGGTCTTCGTGCGCAATCACATTTAGTTCCACAGACCAGCTGAAGTGTGCGGCAATGGCCGGAGTCCTCCCGATGCTTTGCTCCCCAGTCATCAGCAACGTGCAGGTCACCAGGACCCTCATCGATGGCGGGGCAGGACTCAGCGTCCTGTCCAGCGAGACGTTCGACAATCTCCAAGTGCCATACGACCAACTTCAGCCGACCAAGCCTTTCTCAGGAGTCACTGATGGTTCCACTGTTCCAATTGGGCAGGTTCGCCTTCCGATCACCTTCGGGCAACACAACAACTACCGCATCGAGCTCATCGACTTCGACGTCGCTCACATCCGCCTGCCGTACAACGCCATCCTCGGGTACCCAGCCCTAGCAAAGTTTATGGTAGTGACTCACCATGGTTACAATGTCCTCAAGATGCCAGGAAGCGGTGGAGTCATAACCGTACCCTATGAAGAAAGGGACGCAGTGTGCTCACTCGAGCATGCGTTCCAAGACGCAGCAATCGAAGACCCAGATCGCACGAGCGGGAGGCCTCCCGAGGCGACCCTCAAGAAGAAGACCTCGCCTGGCCAGAGCCACAAGGAAGCAGGCACCTCCGGAGGTATTGCGTCAGGGTTCGCGCCCGATCAGGGAGCGCCGCCCTCTCGCGCATAGGGAGGCACGCCCGGCGCCCTCCTCAGGCAGGGCTCGGGGCTCTCTCTTGGAGAGCCACCGACCTTGCCAAGGTCGCGGGGAGGCGCTCGGGCACCACTTGGAGGGGTGCTTTCAGGCACGCTTCCCTCAGAAAGGTGCAAGTCAAAGGAGACAAAACCCTCAGGAGTTCATCGCAAGGAACACCCAAGAGCTACAAGAGTCCAGAGTCATGCGCGGCAGCCGCCGCTTACCTGCCGTGGCCCCACATCCAGGCAAGAATGGAGGACTGCGCGTCTGCGTCGACGTACCAGGGCTCAACCGAGCTGTGTCCCAGGAGCGCCTATGGCCTTCGTCCATAGGGCGCTGCGTGGGACCACCCCGCAGCTACGTTCGCATGCCCTTTGGCCTGCCGAGCGCGGTTGCCGCACATCAGCGCCTATTGAGGAGCATTCTGGAGGCTCAGGAGGCCAGGCATCGCGCGGTACTGGCGGAGGTGGTGATGATCCCCAAAGACCTGCACGTGCCACCAGAGCATCCCGAGGCCCCTGGGCCTGGGGGCTCATGAGGGCCGACGTCTTCACCGCGCATCGCTCACTTCCTCAGCATCACTTCGTCTTCAACAGCACCAGGTGACATCTTTCAGAGTTTTACTTTCAGCTGGGAGCGCCCACAGGGCTGCACCATTCCCAGGACGCGTTGGTCCGTCCCTGCGGCATGTATCCATTTTGGTTATGCTCTTTACTTACCCTATTGGGGGCGCCCCTCGGCTGCATCATCCCCACGCCGCTCGGGCCCGACGCAGCAGCGGTTGCTTTTACCCGCGCTTGCTTGAAATTGGATTTCCTCCTATGTGCTTAACATACCTGACCTAATCACCTGCTCGATCGACGCCTATTTGAAGAGCCGTTCGCTCTGGCATGGCGCGTGCGCACGGGTCCGTCCCTGCAGCGTTGATAAACCTGAGTGGTCGAGCTCTAGCCGCGGCAGCCCCGCACGGCGCCACCTCACCAGGCCCTTAGTGCCTTGACCACTCCCTCGGAGTGACCATAGGTTGGCCAGCGACCGTAATGACAGGCCTTGTTTCTCCTCATGATTGGTGTGCAGGACCTACTCCAGGAGCAACGTTGGGGGCATCGTGAGCTCTCTCTCCCTCTCTGCGGCATGGACCGCTTGCACGTTAAAAGGGGGGTACCTGAGCATCGCGACTCATGGGCTCTTACTGGCTCTCCATCCCTCACCCCCTGGCCTTGACCCACGGCATCGCGACCTGTCATACCAGCGGCGGCTGAGCTCGCTCGAGGGCCGGGACCTGAGGACGTAGAGCATTAAGGAAAGTGCGGGGGAGTGGGAAGAAGCTCGCGAGGGCCTGACCCAGCAGTACCTCGACCATCGCCTCTCGGGCCAGGCGCCTCTCCGAGGAACTACATCAGACACACAAGATAAGTCGCACCGCCGCAAAAGCTAGACCAACGCAGCACTAAATCCCCGCCCAGTGCTACTCTGTCACGGCGACGCCACCTTCCTTTCTCGCCCAGCAAGGATTGCTTGAGCGCTAAAGGGGACCTCCCGAGCATCGCGACTCGGGGGCTCTTACCGGACCTTGGGCCGCTCACCTCCTGGCCTTGACCACGGCATCACGACCTGGCATACCAGCGACGGCTGAAGCTTGCCTGGGGACTGGGACCTGTCAGCGTAGAGCGCCAAGTCCTCGTGAGGATAGAAAGGGGAAGCTTAGCCAGAACAGAACAGACACCTCATGCTAATTCATATTAAGGGTATAGTAATTACAAAAGCACGACAAATGCCTTACATACCCCTGCGGGGTGTTGCTTTAATTCCTTGTTGGGAAGAAAAGGTGCTAACCCTAAGGAACGCTACTTGCTAGAACCTCCCTAGGCGACGCCATCATCAACAGTGGGGTGCCTAGTGCCGGTGCCAATCCCATCTAGATTAGTGGCGTCGGCGGCCCGATGCAGCTGCCCCACTCCGAGTGCGGCGCGAGCACGGAGGCTCGTAGTTGTCGTCGCTCGTCTCCGGGGTCGCGAGGAGTTTGGGGGAGCCGCCGAAGCCCACAGTCCCTCCGCTGCTGTCTGAGGACCTGCAGGAGGACCAACGGGCGGGGCTGGTCCTCGCTAGTTCGTCACCACTGCCGCTTCCCTTAGGGCCGCATTCCACCAGGCGTCCTTCTGCATCAAAGACCTTGAAGAACATCAAGGAGGCGTCGTCGTATTCAAGGTGGATCACCAAGGCACCGTCCGTGCGACAAACCCGGGCAATCTCACCCCAGCCCCGGGTCATGAAGACCTTGCCCGGAGCGACGACCGCGACCTCCGCTCCGGTTGCAGGGTTGCCACAGTCGGCGTGCTGCAGCGAGAGCTCCAGGGGCCCACTCGATGGAATCTCGAAGGCAAAGTAGGGAGGAAGGCAGATCCATGGAGTTGGAGGCATGGCGGCGTGAAGCACAAGCTCGCGAGAGGACGTTCCGTATGTACTCTAGGGGGGACGACGCGCAACACTGTGACTCGCCGGTGTCGGCGGTGACGCTGTCGGTGTTGCTCGGCGCCCTCCCCCCTGGGGCCTACGACGCGGGCATGCAAGGGCAGCGGAAACTCAGGCGACGGCCGCTCGTACCACGGCGTCGACACCACCTGCTAGGCGCCTTTGTCCTGGTGACAAAGGATTGGCCGCTTCTTCGGCGGGAGGGGGCCAGAACCCTCTCTGGGGGCCTTTCCCTTCTCCTCAGCTGAAAACCGACGAATCAGTGCCATTGGTGCAAGAGGAAGCAAGGATGAGGAAGAAGAAGAGGAGGAGTGATGGAAAGGGGTGAACTGGCAAAGCTCACGTGGTCCCGTACTTATAGCGGGGAAGGCCAACCGCCGGGCATCATGACCTCAGGTAATCGTGACCCATATCTTTGCATGCGGGGACTTGTGAAGTCATGTAGTTACCAAGGCGTCATGGGGAAGCGCAGTCGCCCACGTCCAATCAACCGCCAAGCGGCGCCCAAGGCCACAGGCTATTAGGGCCCGTGGCGCTTCGCGCTGGCCCCTTCACTTCTCTGCTAAGCCAAGCCCGCGCGCGCCTTGGGCCCAAGGGCTACTCTCGGTGTTCTGGGAACGGGGGTCCCCAGACTTGCCTGCCTGCGGCGTGGCTCAAGCTGGGGCCCAGCGCGTCCCATCTTCATCAGCTCAAGCTCAAGACCCTCGCGAGGGGCCAAGCCTCGCGTGGCGGACAACATGAAGCTTCCTCAGAGGCAGCCTCATTAGGCAGGCTCGCGAGAACGCGGAGAGATCAAGGCAGGGGTACCTCACGAGGAACCCGTGACGCAAGCCATGACGATTGAGACCAGGCGGGCGCCAGGCGGGCGCCGGCTTGCACAGTGTCCTTGTTTCCCCTTTGGTGCAAAGGGGGCAAGCATAGGCCAAGGCATCAGGCAAAGGTTACCATTCCGGTGCAATGAGACCAATACCAGCCGGACGGCAGGACGGAGGTCACCATGGAGCCCAAGACGGCGTCATCGCCAGTGCTATTGGCAGCCGAAGACCAACTTTCGTCAGGATAACTTGTACTAGATGTTCCCCTTCGAAATGGCCAATTGTTGGCGCCCTTCCCGCTCATTATTTGGGGAGAGGCCCAGGGCCTCTATAAATATAGCTAGCCACCACAAAGTAGAGACATCTAGACACCCGAAGAACACCCCAGAGAGATCTGGTAGAACCCCAGCAAAGAGAGAGAGAGAGAGAGACGACTGAACTCACCCTAGCAGTTCATCGCACCAGCTCAAGAACACCTCTAGCGAGGCTGTTCTTCCCTTGTACTGTCCATCATCAGCCCCAGAGGCAATCCACCACACCACACACTTGAGTAGGGTATTACACTACAACGGTGGCCCGAACCAGTATAAACCTCGTGTCTCTTGTGTTGTTCATCATTTTCATCTTAGTTCGCACGAGAGGATCGGACGTAGATCGGTAGGGGAGAGATCTCCGTGCGCACCCCAGTGTTCGAACCTCAAGGGTCTGCCGGAACCTGAAACCCGATAGTGTTGTAACGTATTTTGTAACCTGTGCAAATACCAGAAAAGCAAAAAATAATAATTCCTAATATTCAAAGTAGTGGCGCACCGTATTGAGAATTAGTGGCGCACCAAGATAAATACTAGTGGCGCATTATCAAGAATAGTAATGGTGCACTTGGGGTATAGGTGAAGGAAAATATGGCCCCAAGTAGTGGCGCACCATATTGAGCATTAGTGGTGGACCAAGGCTAAATACCAGCGACACATTATGGGGCATAGTAATGGCGCACTTGGGGGCATACGTGAAGGTAAATATGGCCCCTAGGAGGCATAGTAATGGCACACTATTGGACATAGTAATGGCGCACTATGTGGTGCGCCATTATTATCTGGGATACTAATGGCGCACCAGAGGTGCGCCATTACTACGTGTTACTAGTGGCATGTTAATAGTGGCGCACCTATAGTGCGCCATTAATTGCAAAAACTGGTGCTCCACTAACAACCTTTTTTCTAGTAGTGCAATATGTTTGAAAATTCCTTCTAATTTACTGCACATGGAATTAACTCGCACACAAGTACAGAGATATGATTTTTCAAACCATTTTGGTTAGGAGTTGCATGTAGATGTAGTTCAAATTTGAATTACAGTCATTAAATGGTTAGAAAATCACTTAAATGTCTTTAAAAGTTCAAATGACCCCTAGAATTTTCCAAAATTTCACATTACAGTTGTAGTAGTGCACGTTAGACGTAGAAAAAAAATTGAAGGTCATAAGAGGAAGCTATCTCCCGTTCATCATCAAACATGCATTGTTCCCTCTCGGAACCACGAGCCTTCTAGTGAGTTGCTCCGGTTTGTGAGGTGTGTGTGTCCAAACTTTAGTCAAACATGCCAATTTGTTTACCACATTATCTTGGTGGCATGACATTACATCAACCAAGGTTTCATGTGTTTCTGATTTTTTTGGAATTAAAATGCCATGTCACTCCATGCATATGTATGCATGCATGTGTCCTTGTCGTGAGACAAATATGTTTGAAAATTCCTTCTAGTTTACTGCACATGGAATTAACTCGCACACAAGTACACAAATATGATTTTCTTTAAACTGTTTTGGTTAGGCGTTGCATATGGATGTAGTTCAAATTACAATTACGATCAATAAATGGCTAGAAAATCACTTTAATGTCTTTAAAAGGTCAAATGACCCCTAGAATTTTCAAAACTTTCACATTACAGTTGTAGTAGTGCATGCTAGACGTAGAAAAAAATTTGAAAGCCATAAGGGGAAGCTATCTCCCGTTTGTCATCTAACATGCATTGTTCCCTCTAGGAACCACGAGCATGCTAGTGAGTTGCTCCGGTTTGTGAGGGGTGTGTGTCCAAACTTTCGTCAAACATGCCAATATTTTACCACATCATCTTGGTGGCATGACATTACATCAAGCAAGGTTTCATGTTTTTATGATCATTTTTTAATTTTTTGGAATCAAAATGCCAAGTCACTCCATGCTTAATTGTGTCATAGCCGTTAGATCAATATGTTTGAAAAATCCTTCCAATTTACTAGACATGGAATTAAATCGCACACAAGTACACGAAATATGAGTTTTCAAACCGTTATGGTTAGCTGTTGCATGTACATGTAGTTCAAATTTGAATTACGGTTATTAAATGGCTAGAAAATCACTTAAATGTTAATTATGGTCATAATTAACATGTTTCTTCAGTTTTTCAAAATAATCATTGGTTATTTTCTATGTTGCTATAAACCCATTTCCCCTACAATTGTTACTGATCTAGTTTTAAATATTATAGGATGAACCGAAGTGTTCTTACTTGGAGTGGGTTGATCAAGAGTGGCCACAGTCTTTGAAGATGTGCCTAGTGAAGCTCTAGAGCATGTATGAGGAAGAGAACAGACGTAGGCTTAGAGAAACTGTTGTTAACGCTGAAGAATATTTGAAGATGCGGGATAAAAAGTTCAGGTGGAGAATGAGCTCAGTTTTTTTTAAATCAGACTTTGCTAAGGTGGTGTTGGCGAAGGAGGAGGCACTTTCCCAGTTGGCCCGTGCAAAACAGGTTTTTACTAAAATGAAAGTAGAGGTGGATAAGACAAGCCTGGATGATCTCGATTAGGGAAATTAATCTATTGTTCTTATGAAGTTGAACTAGCTATATGTTGTACCGTGTTGTTTTCATGTAGCTACCGTACTATGATGGTATAATATATTTATGTGCCTAATATGAAATTGGCAAACAGCTGTTCGATATGAAATGTGAATTTGCGCAATACTGGAATTATTAATTCTAAACTAATAAACCTGCTAAATGTGTCATGGACCTTTGCAAATGGTTCTAACAGTAAAAGCGCTTGCGATGGATAGCCCAATGCCACGCAATTTTCTTCATCAAATCGTGTTTGATATAGTTGATAAAAGCAAAGAGTAAACCAAGGCAGACCATGTGTGATAGTTACACCTTTCACACACGAGTCTACACATAAAACTGTGTGGGATGTACGTATGAATGGAAATGTTTTCTCTGGATTGACTATGTGGGATGTACATAAGAACGGAAACGTATTCCTTGGATTGACTGTGTGTGATATACATACGAACAGAATTTTTTTTCTGGGATTCATCGTGTGAGATGTACATATCTACGGAAATTATTTTCTCGGATTGCCGTGTGGGATGTACATACCTACGGAAATGATTGGGTTTCGATGCCTCGCCCGATCACATACGGCCCCAGCCTCTGTCCCAGGAGGGCCTATCTACGACGATTTTTGGGTCGTGTGGGAAGGACCCCCCTATCGCCCACAGTCACTTGGCGGCGGTTCCAAATGCCGTCGTGGAAAGGGGTTAAAAACCATTTGTTTAGCACCGACGCGTACCAGTGCAAGGCGAAAAGCGGTGCAGACGTGCGGCAGAGTATCCAAAGGATCTTCAAGATCACCTTTTCCTTTTTTAGGACCTGTATACAGCTTTCCCTTGTTCTCAAATTCTTGGCATGTAAAATAGCCTTGATAATTATGGCATTCTCTGTAAAGAGCACGTTTGACGTATCAATCAGAATATAGCGGAAACAGTTTTGTCCTACCTTATTCGGTATTGGCCTATTCCATAATCTGTATTCCGTCTTCATGACTATTTGACGTATACACATTGGCATTAATTGCCAAGGGCTTTATTCGGCCACAAATTTCAAAAACAAAATGTCCGAACACTTTCATAGTACACTTCGGCTCCCGAATACCGCATTATATGCATCGGCTTCGAATCATGTCTTTGGTCAATAGTTGGGTTGCCCGGCTCCTGTGGTTACCACCTTACGTTCCACTCGTTCGGCAATTGTGTTTCTGACTCGTCCGGTCAAATACCTCAGTAGATAAAGCCGAAAACTGACTGTCATGATACGACGAGAGCTGGTCAGCGGTTCGATGACTTATTAAATCTTTCATGATTTTTTCTGTATTATACGAAGGACTGGCCTCCACCCCAACTAAGATAATCGAACAAACACCAGGGGCTAAGCCTATAATCCCATTGTCAAACTCCTATCGCTAACTGAGAGTGGTAAAGCCGCATAGTCTAATTGCCTGGTTCGCTGCATGATCACCTCCTTTACGGACCAAGACATTGGGATAAGTGTGGACACGTGCTACTCCAAACACCCCCGTAGTATCTACGTGGGGGCTGAAGCCGACGACTGGCAAACTTTTAGATACAAAAATGGCCACACAGGAGGAAAATAATTCGCGATAAACAAGGAAGCATATTATACAAAGAACTTGTTTCATAACACACAGTCTGGGTAGCCCGGATACATTCATTCAAACATAATAGCCTTCGAGCACTGACCCTCTATCAAACGGGCATCCTCCAGGACATCCTCGAAGTATCGCTCCGGCTTGCGGTAGTCCATGCCTTCTGGAGGACCCTCGACGGCCAGTATGGTGGCCTTCATCTTCGCCTAGTGCATCTTGACACGGGCAAAGGCCACTTGCACGCCCTCTATGCACGCCGAGCGCTTCACAGCCTCAACTCAGGGCAAGCCGTCGCTGAGCCATTTCACTAGACCGATGTAGCTACTAGGAATGGGTCCGTCTGGCCATAGCCGGACTATAAGGTCCCTCATGGACAAACCAGATACCCTATGCAGCTCTGCAGCTGCATCATCTGGTTGTTTAGCATCGCTGGCCGCTCCAACGCCAGGTACTGGGACCAAAAGAGCTTCTCCATTTCTTTCCCTTCTTGGGCCTGGAAATACTGTGCGGCGTCGGTGATGACCCACAAGTATAGGGGATCTATCGTAGTACTTTCGATAAGTAAGAGTGTCGAACCCAACGAGGAGCAAAAGGAAATGATAAGCAGTTTTCAGCAATGTATTCTCTGCAAGCACTGAAATTAGAGGTAACAGATAGTTTTGTGATAAGATAATTGGTAACGAGCAACAAGTAACAAAAGTAAATAAAGTGCAGCAAGGTGGCCCAATCTTTTTTGTAGCAAATGGCAAGCCTGGACAAACTCTTATATAGAGAAAAACACTCCCGAGGACACATGGGAATTATCGTCAAGCTAGTTTTCATCACGATCATATGATTCGCGTTCGGTACTTTGATAATTTGGTATGTGGGTGGACCGGTGCTTGGGTACTGTCCTTACTTGGACAAGCATCCCACTTATGATTAACCTCTATTGGAAGCATCCGCAACTACAACAAAAGTATTAAGCTAAACCTAACCATAGCATGAAACATATGGACCCAAATCAGCCCCTTGCGAAGCAACGCATAAACTAGGGTTTAAGCTTCTTTCACTCTAGCAGCCCATCATCTACTTATTACTTCCCAATGTCTTCCTCTAGGCCCAAATAATGGTGAAGTGTCATGTAGTCGACGTTCACATAACACCACTAGAGGAGAGACAACATACATCTCATCAAAATATCAAACGAATACCAAATTCACATGACTACTAATAGCAAGACTTCTCCCATGTCCTCAGGAACAAACATAACTACTCACAAAGCATATTCATGTTCATAATCAAAGGGGTATTAATATGCATATAGGATCTAAACATATGATCTTCCACCAAATAAACCAACTAGCATCAACTACAAGGAGTAATTAACACTACTAGCAACCCACAAGTACCAATCCCAGACTTATTGACAAGAATTGGATACAAGAGATGAACTAGGGTTTGAGAGGAGATGGTGCTGGTGAAAATGTTGGTGGAGATTGACCCCCTCCCGATGAGAGGATCGTTGGCAATGACGATGGCGATGATTTCCCCCTCCCGGAGGGAAGTTTCCCCGGCAGAACAGCTCCGCCTGAGCCCTAGATTGGTTCCGCCAAGGTTCCTCCTCATGGCGGTGGAGTCTCGTCCGGAAAGATGGCTTATGATTTTTTCCACATCGAAAGACTCTATATAGCAGAAGATGGGCATCGGAGGGCCAACAGGGGACCCACGAGGCAGGGGGGCGCGCCCAGGGGGGTAGGGCACGCCCCCACCCTCGTGGGCAGGGTGTGACCCCCCTCCGGAACTTCTTGCGCTCATTATTTATTATATATTCTGAAAATGACTTCCGTGAAGTTTCAGGACTTTTGGAGCTGTGCAGAATAGGTCTCTAATATTTGCTCCTTTTCCAGCCCAGAATCCCAGCTGCCAGCATTCTCCCTCTTTATGTAAACCTTGTAAAATAAGAGAGAATAGGCATAAGTATTGTGACATGATGTGTAATAAGAGCCCATAATGCAATAAATATCGATATAAAAGCATGATGCAAAATGGACTTATCAGTCAGCATCACTCCTCAGGAGATCCGCATAGGCATCTGGAGCACTCCATAGTCGATTTAGCACAGTATATCTTCGACCGCCAAATATACTCTGTAAGAGAAAAGGCTTACCAACCGCTATCCGTCTGGCTTGCTTGATCTCCTCGTGAGCCGCCTGAGACTCGGTCCGCACCTCCTTTGACTCTTGAAGAGCCTTGGAAAGTTCGGCCGCCTGGGTCTTATTACTCTCCTCCAAGGCCTCGCACTTGTTGGCGGCATCTTGGAGCGCCTGCTCCACTTTGGTCACCCGCTCTTCATACTTACGGCGGGTGACCTGCTCGGCCTCTAAATCCGCAGCCGCTTTGTCAGCGGCCGCTCGGCTCACCCATGCCTGCTCCTTGGCTCGGGCAAGGGCGCTCTTCAGGTCCTCGACCTCAGTCACCCTATCTGAAAATATGATCGGCAACACAGGAGATTAGACTCTCTATTGACATATTCCTTTAACTGTGTCAATACTTTTTTCGAACCATACCTTGCAATGCCTCAAATCGCTTGTTGGTACGGACGAGTTCTTCATCGGCCCACTCCAACTTCTGCTTGAGTTTGGACAGTTTGGTGGCCTGGGCTGTTGCCGCTAATAGTGAAGCCTGTTTATCAACATAGACACGTATATTAGCTCCTGCAAATAACTATTTGATCCTCTGTTCGGCCCTTCTTTGGAAAAGCCGAACAGAGTCTCAGGGGCCACTATCTATACACAGGCATATTTTTTGCATATATAAAGTAGCTAAGAATACTACATCACATATGAGGGAGTCCTGGGTTAGGGGGTCTCCGGACAGCCGGACTATATCCTTTGGTCGGACTGTTGGACTATGAAGATACAAGATTGAAGACTTCGTCCCGTGTCCGGATGGGACTCTACTTGGCGTGGAAGGCAAGCTAGGCAATACGGATATGTATATCTCCTCCCTTGTAACCAAATTTATGTAACCCTAGCCCCTCTGGTGTCTATATATACCGGAGTGTTTAGTCCATAGGACGACATCCAATCATACCATAGGCTAGCTTCTAGGGTTTAGCCTCTCTGATCTCGTGGTAGATCAACTCTTGTAATACTCATATCATCAAGAACAATCAAGCAGGACGTAGGGTATTACATCCATCAAGAGGGCCCGAACCTGGGTAAACATCGTGTCCCCTGCCTCCTGTTGCCATCCGCCTTAGACGCACACTTCGGGACCCCCTACCCGAGATCCGCCGGTTTTGACACCGACATTGCTGCTTTCATTCCACTGTGTCGTCGCCATGAGGATGGCTCGTCTTGTTGTCAAGGACAACATCACCTCGGGGGGAGCCCTGGCTGTAGGCCAAACTCTCCGTCTAGGCGGCTTCATCATGACCGCCCGCTCGGTCGCTGCGCCGACGATGACTTCTCGGGTCATCAAAAATAGCCTCCACATCGGCTCGAAATTTGCCGAATAGATGGACCCAATGGTGCTCTCCTCTTTGAACGAGCTCTTGGATCGCATCGCCGCTCTGGGAGTCACTACGGACTACGATCGCATCGGGCTTAAACCTGACCAAAGGATGATTAATTCTCCACCGGTCACCCATCAGATAGCGGTGGTGGAGGAGCAATGCGGCGATTCTCCCTCTATCCTGAGGATGAACTATGGACTTAAATACACCCACCCACCCAGGTACAAATGATCTTTCCCACATTAGGCAAGAGCCCCATGAGATAGTACATCACTATTGGGCCAGATTCCTCCTTGTAATGAACAAGGTCAAGGACTGTCGGGAGGAAGATGCAATTTCGTTCTTTTACAACAATTGCACGGACAAGGGAATCATCAACGCCATAAGTCGCCGTGACATAGCACACTTCACTGACTTGGCGGCCATAGTATGGAAATACTGTGCGATGGAAAGTGCCTGGAAACCCCAAACGCAATTTTGGGATAATCCGGCCCTGACAAAATCCCCAGTCCGAACTAAAAGGGTGTACTCTCACAAGTCTCCTGAATCAATTACAAAGAAGCAAAATCCCACTACAGGGCATGGAACCGTATTGGAGGAATGGCTTAACGGGCCCTGCAAACTCCATAGTACAGCGGATACGATATCAACACACAGCCTTAGAGCATGTTGGGTACTCCGGCAGGTGGCCAAGAGCGGTGAGGATCTCCTCATCCAAAATACCTCAGAGCACCTTCCCACGGATAACAATAGAGTATTGACGGTCTTCGAAACCTTCGCCTCAAATAATAGGCATAAGCGAGCACTCCGCAGCCTTGCCGAACTCTGCCACGTTGCAGCAATAAATCCTTGGAGCGACACGGCTATTACCTTCAATGCCAGTGACGAACCGCTTTGGTCCTCAGTCCAATTGTAGACGGCTTTCGGCTCACTAAAGTGCTCATGGACGGCGGTAGCGGATTAAACCTCATTTATGAGGAGACTCTTCAAAAAATGGAAATAGACAGCAACCGCATTGAGCAAAGCAGTATGACCTTCCAAGGAATCATCCCTAGTCGGGGCGCATGTTGCGCTGGGAAAATCACACATGATGTGGTATTCGGCACTCCGGAGAATTACAGGTCCGAAGAAATTACATTCCAGGTGGCCTGATACGTCTCCAACGTATCTATAATTTTTGATTGCTCCATGCTATATTATCTTCTGTTTTGGATGTTTATGGGCTTTATTATACACTTCTATATAATTTTTTGGGACTAACCTATTAACCTAGAGCCCGGTGCCAGTTTCTGTTTTTACCTTGTTTAAGAATATTGCAGAAAAGGAAAACCAAACGGAGTCCAATTGACCTGAAACTTCACGGAACTTATTTTTGGATCAGAAGAAGCCTAGAAGACTTGGAGTGCACGTCAGGGGATCTACGAGGAAGCCACGAGGCAGGGGGGCGCGCCCACCCCCCTGGGCGCGCCCTCCACCCTCGTGGGCCCCTTGTGGCCCCCCTGACATACTTCTTCCGCCTATATATCTCCATATACCCTAAAACGATAGGGCAACACAATAGATCGGGAGTTCCGCCGCCAGAAGCCTCCGTAGCCAGCGAAAGCCAATCTAGACCCGTTCCGGCACCCTGCCGGATGGGGAATCCCTCTCCGGTGGCCATCTTCATCATTCCGGTGCTCTCCATGACGAGGAGGGAGTAGTTCTCCCTCGGGGCTGAGGGTATGTACCAGTAGCTATGTGTTTGATCTCTCTCACGTGTTCTTGAGGTGATACGATCTTGATGTATCGCGAGCTTTGCTATTATAGTTGGATCTTTTGATGTTTTCTTCCCCCCTCTACTCTCTTGTAATGGATTGAGTTTCCCCTCTGAAGTTATCTTATCAGATTGAGTCTTTAAAGATTTGAGAACACTTGATGTAGGTCTTGCCGTGCGTATCTGTGGTGACAATGGGATATCAAGTGATTCACTTGATGTATGTTTTGGTGATCAACTTGCGGGTTCCGCCCATGAACCTATGCATATGGGTTGGCACATGTTTTCGTCGTGATTCTCCGCTAGGAACTTTGGGGCACTCTTTGAGGTTCTATGTGTTGGTTGAATAGATGAATCTGAGATTGTGTGATGCATATCGTATAATTATACCCACGGATACTTGAGGTGACATTGGAGTATCTAGGTGACATTAGGGTTTTGGTTGATTTGTGTCTTAAGATGTTATTCTAGTATATGAACTCTAGGGCTGTTTGTGACACTTATAGGAATAGCCCAATGGATTGATTAGAAAGAATAACTTTGAGGTGGTTTCGTGACCTACCATAATCTCTTGATTCGTTCTCCGCTATTAGTGACTTTGGAGTGACTCTTTGTTGCATGTTGAGGGATAGTTATGTGATCCAATTATGTTATTATTGTTGAGGGAACTTGCACTAGTGAAAGTATGAACCCTAGGACCTGTTTCAACGCATTGCAATACCGTTTGTGCTCACTTTTATCATTAGTTACCTTGCTGTTTTTATATTTTCAGATTACAAAAACCTTTATCTACTATCCATATACCACTTGTATCACCATCTCTTTGCCGAACTAGTGCACCTATACAATTTACCATTGTATTGGGTGTGTTGGGGACACAAGAGACTCTTTGTTATTTGGTTGCAGGGTTGCTTGAGAGAGACCATCTTCATCCTACGCCTCCTACGGATTGATAAACCTTAGGTCATCCACTTGAGGGAAATTTGCTACTGTCCTACAAACCTCTGCACTTGGAGGCCCAACAACGTCTACATGAAGAAGGTTGTGTAGTAGACATCATGGCCCCGTTCAGTAGCGGATTCCACACCCTTCTAGGACGGGAGGCATTCACGATCTTCCAAGCTATACCCCATTACGGCTACATGAAGCTCAAAATGCCCGGACCCAATGGAATCATCACTCTAGTTAGTGATCCGGACATAGCACTCCACGCCTAGAACAAAACAGCCGGACTGGCCATCGAGGCATTATCTGAAGCCCTTGTGGCAGAGCAGTTAACCGCGCTGTGCTCCACGGTGGACAGGGACGACGTGATTCTAGACAAAAGATCCAAGTCCATCTCCTTTAAACCAGCGGATGAAATAGTCAAATTCCAGGTCCATCCAACAGACCCCGTAAAAACAGCATCCATCGGGGCACAGTTAAACCCCGTTGTAGACGCCGCACTACGGGAGTTTCTGCGCGAGAATTGGGACATATTGGCCTGGCATCCTTCAGACATGCAAGGAATCCCATGCAGATTGGACGAGCACAGCCTTAATATTTTAAAAGGATTCAAGCCGGTCAAGCAGACTCTTCGGCGTTTCTCTGAACCTAAGCGACAAGCCATGGGAGAGGAACTAGCCAAGTTAATGGAAGCCGGATTTATTAGAGAAATAAAACATCCGGACTGGCTAGCAAACCTGGTGATGGTACCAAAGAAGGACAAATCCTGGCGCCTATGCTTCGACTTCAAAGACCTTAATAAGGCTTGCCCAAATGATCCCTTCCCACTCCCTCACATCGATCAAATCATTGACGCTACCGTAGGACACGAATCATTGTGCTTCCTCGATGCATACTCCGGTTACCATCAGATTAAGATGGCGGAGTTTGATCAAGCCGCAACGGCATTTATCACGCCATACGACCCTTTATGTTTTAGCACAATGCCCTTTGGGCTAAAAAACGCCGGCGCAACATATCAGCGCATGATCCAGACATGTCTGGAGAAGCAGGTCGGCAAGACCGTGGATGCATATGTAGACGATGTGGTCATTAAAACCAGACACATCGACTCCTTAATACACGACTTGAGGCTCACGCTCGCCAATCTCCGAACTTACGACATTAAGCTCAATCCGGAAAAATGCGTTTTCGGCATCCCCGCTGGAAAGCTCCTGGGCTTCATCGTCTCCAGTAGAGGAATTGAAGCAAATCCGGCTGAAATCCGAGCTCTGTCGCAGTTGGCTATCCCAACTGACCTCAAGCAAATCCAGAAATTAACTGGATGTGTGGCGGCTTTAAGACGGTTTATCTCCCGATTAGGAGAAAAGGCACTCCCCCTTTATCGCCTTCTTCGGTGCACCGAACACTTCGAGTGGACGGATGCAGCCACGGCCGGACTAGAAGAAATAAAAGCCATCCTGGCCACCAACCCAATCTTGGCCGCGCCAACTGTTGGCGAACCAATGCTATTATATATAGCGGCAACTCATCAAGTTGTGAGCGCAGTGCTCGTTGTCGAACGAGAGATGGACGGACATAAATTCCCACTTCAAAAGCCGGTATATTATGTATCCACCGTCCTCACGCCATGCAAATCACGGTACCCGCATTATCAAAAGATAGCATACGCTGTATTCATGGCATCCCGGAAATTACGACACTACTTTCAAGAGTGTTCAATTACGGTGGCCTCCGAAGTACCACTCAATGACATAATAAACAATCGGGATGCCACGGGCCGGATTGCCAAATGGGCTATCGAGCTCCTCTTGTTCGACATAACATACAAACCACGATGAGCCATAAAGTCGCAAGTACTGGCAGATTTCGTAGCCGAATGGACAGAGGCCTAACTCCCTAAAGAGTACGGCGCATACTCCAATTGGATCATGCACTTCGACGGCTCTAAAATGTTGGCTGGTCTAGGGGCTAGCGTCGTCCTGACGTCCCCCACTGGAGATACAGTGCAATACATACTCCAAATACTATATACAGACTCCAATAACGCAGCTGAATATGAGGCCCTATTACACGGTCTCCGGATGGAAGTCTCCATGGGCATTCAACGTCTGGAGGTGCGTGGGGACTCGAACCTCGCAATATCCCAAATAAATGGAGACTTTGATGCCAAGGATCCGAAAATGGCGGCATATCGCAACGCCGTCCTCGAAATGTCAGCTCGGTTCGAGGGGCTTGAATTCCACCATGTGGCTAGGGAAAACAACCATGCGGCGGAAATCCTCGCCCGTGTCGGCGCCAAATGTGACCCTGTCCCACCGAACATCTTCCTAGAAAAACTGTTTAAACAATCCATGATACGGGAAGGGGACACCGGCAACAATAGTCCGGATCCGACCACAACCCCAGATACCGAACACTCTGACACAATTGGAGGCTCGGTCACCGAAATAACACCTTCAACCCACGCAATAATGGTCGTTATCGCCCCATGGACAGAACCATTCCTGGCCTACCTAACTAGACAGGAACTACCCGAGGACCAAAATGAGGCACGCTGCGTAGTGCGGTGATCTAAAGCCTACAAGGTCCACAAGGGAGAGCTTTATAAGAAAAGCACTACCGGAGTTCTTCAAAGGTGCATCTTCGAAGAGGAAGGGCGGAAGCTTTTTGCAGAAATCCATGCCGGACTCGGCGGCCATCACGCCGCAGCCCGGGCCCTTGTAAGCAAGGCCTTCTGTACAGGTTTTTATTGGCCGACGGCCCGGGCAGATGCGCAGCATCTGGTCCAGCATTGTGTCGGCTGCCAGCTATTTGCAAACCAAAGCCATATGCCGCCTACCGCTCTCCAAACAATCCCCATTACTTGGCCCTTTGCGGTCTAGGGGCTTGATATGGTTGGACCCCTTAAAGGGGGAACCCATAAGAAAAAATACTTACTAGTCATGGTGGATAAATTCACCAAATGGATAGAAGCCAAACCTGTCAAGACGGCTGAATCCAGACCGGTGATAGACTTCATATCTGGGGTTGTACACCATTACAGTGTCCCCCACAGCATCATCACTGACAACGGCACGAATTTTACAGCCGACAAAGTGAAACTTTGGTGCAGCAACATGGGCATCAAGCTCGATTATGCTTCTGTCTATCACCTGCAAACTAACGGTCAAGTCGAACAAGCGAATGGTCTTATCATGAGCGGCATTAAACCCAGATTAGTGCGGTCCTTAAAGGAATCAGACACGCGCTGGGTAGAGGAGCTTGACTCTGTACTATGGGGGCTGCGGACCACGCCGAATCGCACTACCGGATACACACTGTTTTTATGGTGTACGGCGCTGAGGCGGTGCTGCCTTGCGACATAATTCGTGACTCACCTCGAGTGCGCATGTACGAAGAAAGAGAGGCCGAGCTCGATCGACAGGACAGTTTGGATGCCCTGGAGGAGGAGCGCGACGTAGCAAAAGCCTGTTCCACATTCTATCAGCAACAGGCTCGAAGGTATCAAAGCAGAGAAGTGCGGGCCAAAACCTATAACATTGACGAACTAGTTCTACGCCTGCCGGAGAAAAGAAAGAACAAGCTCAAGCCCAAATGGGAAGGTCCATTCATTATCGACTAGGTTCTAACCGGTGGTGCGTACCGTCTGCAGGATGCATTGAACAATCGACTCGAGCCGAACCCATGGAACGCAGCCAGAATCCGACGATTCTACGCCTAGCGCCGGACACTATGTTCGTCTCCTTAACTCCATCAATTTTTCATGCATTTGTATTTTCTCTCTCATTTTCTTTTTGTTTTTCCCTCCAATGCCCTAAAGGGCTAAACTTGTGTCTTGGTTACACAATCTTGACATGCTAACCGCGCTCATTATACATGGGGGCTTCTTATACAGAAGCTCAATCTAATTATTTTTTCGGGCCTTATGCCCCGCACGTGTGTCATTCTTCCGCATGTACCTTTTTTCGCCATTATATGCATTGATATGACTTAAGTTTTGGCCAAGATGGGTTGCCTGGCTCTTGTATTTATGCCCTACGTTCCCGTAAATTCGGCTAGGGCATAAGGGGAGTACCTCTGCGATTGTTACTGCCGGGTCAGCCGGATGTGTACCTCAGACCGGGTGAAGCCGAAAGCTAGCATTCTTAAGGGAATATTCGGTCGGTGAATAAAAGACGACTGTCGGTGTCAAAACCGGCGGATCTCGGGTAGGGGGTCCCGAACTGTGCGTCTAGGCCGGATGGTAACAGGAGGCAAGGGACACGAAGTTTTACCCAGGTTCGGGCCCTCTTGATGGAGGTAAAACCCTATGTCTTGCTTGATTAATATTGATGATATGGGTAGTACAAGAGTAGATCTACCACGAGATCGGAGAGGCTAAACCCTAGAAGCTAGCCTATAGTATGATTGTTGTTCTGTATGTTGTCCTACGGACTAAAACCCTCCGGTTTATATAGACACCGGAGAGGGTTAGGGTTACACAAAGTCGGTTACAATGGTAGGAGATCTACATATCCGTATCGCCAAGCTTGCCTTCCATGCCAAGGAAAGTCCCTTCCGGACACGGGACAAAGTCTTCAATCTTGTATATTCATAGTCCAGGAGTCCGGCTGAAGGTATAGTCCGGCCATCCGGACACCCCCTAATCTAGGACTCCCTCAGTAGCCCCTGAACCAGGCTTCAATGACGACGAGTCCAGCGCGCAGGTTGTCTTCGGCATTGCAAGGCGGGTTCCTCCTCCAAGTACTTCATAGAAGATTCTGAACACAAAGATAGTGTCCGGCTCTGCAAAATAAGTTTCCACATATGGCCATAGAGAGAATAATATTTACACAGATCTAACCCGCTGACGTATTTCATAGTGCGACATCGCACCACAACCAAGCCTTTATTCGAATCGTTTTATTATCCCACCTTAGCGCGTCATGCGAGGCGGTTTCCTTGGCACGTCTTGTTAAAGCAGAGATCGTGTCCCCTTATTCCGGGATTCTCATCAACACGGGCGTGGGTAACCCAACCGCTTCTAGGACTCCTAGACTATAGGCAAGTCCAAACGACCACGGAGAGGACGCTTGATATTCACCCTCTTTATAAAGGGACAAGGCTCTTACTTTTTTCCCTCCCGTGCTCAATCGAATCCTTCCCCCACCTCAAGCTCAAACACCCAAGGTTCAGGTCAGGTGCTCCGAACCTTCAATCATGTCCGGATCTAGCCTTCAAGGCCGATGGGTGCCTTCCTCCGTCATGGAAGAAGACATCAAAAAGTTGAGGGAGGCCAGATATCTGACTGCCGAGGTTATGCATCGGCTGCCCGCCCGAGGGCAGGCCGTCCCCTCCCCCGAACCCAATGAGAACGTCGTGTTCATCTCCCACTTCCTCCAAGTTCTAGGCCTTGCTATGGATCCTTTCATCAGGGGTTTGATGTTCTATTACGGGCTAGATTTCCATGATCTAGCTCCAGACTCCTTTCTTCATATCACGACATTTATTGTCGTGTGTGAGGCCTTCCTCCGGGTTACCCCTCACTTTGGCCTGTGGCTCAAGACCTTTGAAGTAAAGCCGAAGATGATCAAGGGGGAACATGCAGCATGTGGAGGTGCCTTAATATGAAAGATAACGGGAGCTCCATGGCCCGAAGGTTCCATTCTAGAGGTGTCTGAATTGTGGCAACAGGAGTGGTTCTACATCACGGCTCCTAGAAGTGCCAAGTGGGCGGCCGCCCCAGTTTTCCGCTCGGGCCCTCCACCACAACTGATGTCATTGATCAGCAGAGGTCTGAGCTGGGGTCCAGCCAAGGACGTGCCTATACTGCAAAGCCGCATTCGAGATCTCTTCAATGGAGATTCTAGTTTGGTTGCGGTAATACAAGTTATGCTGGTTCGTCCAGTCCAGCCTTGCAAATGCCAGCCCCTTCGCTTGTGGGAGTTCAATCCCGAGGGGCCGCGTGTCATTCAAAATTTCCTTGGTCTGACGCACGAGGAGATGTACAAGTCATTCTTCGGACCTCAGGTAGAGTGTCCGGAAATTACCGAGGACGTGGGCCTGAGCAGTAACCGCGCCGCCGAACAGGTAAGGAATCTTCTGGTTGAACATACTATCTCTCACTTGTTACGAAGTTATTTCTGAGAGTTCGCTTTTTGACCAAGACTGGCTGACAAAGGCGAAGTTGATTCGGTGTTCGGGCCCCCTCCCTGAGGGTTTGGAGAATCCGGTATTGGAAAAGATGCTCCAGGTCGCACCTTACCTGGAGCCCTTGAAGGAAGATACTGGGGAGGATAATACGGGCGGACGCGGGCCCCCAACGCTGCCCATTCTAACCGAGGGAGCGAGCGTCTCCATGAAGAAAGACGACCGGAGGAGGAAAAGGACTGCGCCCGGGGATTCGGAAGCCGAAGCTTCCAAACGGGAGAAGAAGTCTCCCACAGAGGGTCCTACCTCGGGGGGTGCTTTTGTCGCACAAAGTCCGCGGGGGGGTCAATCCTCCAGCGAGTCATAAGTGACCCGAAATACTTTAATAGTACAGGTATGCCATCTTTTTCTTCTGAGAAAATAACCACCGCATATATCTTTGAAGTTCGGGTCTTAGCCCCTCTCAAATGAGCTTGTCTTCGGGGGATCTTCTTCCAGAGATGATGGAGAGCGAAACGCCCCCTCCGGACTCCTTCGCTCCGGAAGCGGGCAACCCCGAAGTGTCATCGCGGAGGGCCTCTCCGAGTCCGGTGAGGCCAGAAGATAATCCCATTGACCCCCGAAGCTCCCAGTGTCCGGCTCCCGAAGAGAGCGAAAAAAAGAGTCCGGCACCGTCTGGTGTGTGAACGGATGTTCTGAGGGAGTTGGTGGGGCGAGCGGCTATCTCAGATGAACACCGTGTGCTGATGAATATGGTGATGGAGAGAATCTCGTCCGCCGAAAGCGGATTGCATGAAGCTTTCATGAGTCTACTGACAGGCTTTGAGGTATGTAAAATAATGTATGATAGTCCTGCACATGCTAGGTGTGCCCTGTTTAGATAGTAGTCCCTGAGACTCTGGTTGTCGTCGGAAACGATGACGAAAAGAGGATCATATTCCCAGGTAATACCATACTGCCTCTATGTGCAGGTGATGGAAGCTCCGGTGGCTAGCCGGACTAGAGAGTTTGCCCATTTAAAATGGCAGTTGGATGCGGCAGACACCGACATCGAGCTTGTTAACCAAAGGCTTGACGAGGCACAGGGTAAGTGTCATTATCTGGTAAATGCCACATAGTAAGAGCAGCATGATGCCAGTATCTTTAATATGTTGTGACTGCAGATTGAGCTGCCACTGTTGAAGCCTTGCGGGCAGAACTTGCCTGAGCCAAGGAACAAGCGAGGTTTAGTAATGCGGCTGCTTTGAAGGCGGCCGAAGAGTTGAAAACCGAGAAGGCCGCGCATGGCGAGAGCCGAGATAAGATGGCCAAGATGGCCATAGAATTAAAAGCCGCCGCCGACCATTGCCGGGTTCTTGAAAAGGAAAACCTAGCGAAGGCATCAGACCTTGAAAAGGCTGCTACAACGAGAAAAGACATCCGCTCTTCTATGAGGGCAAAGAAGGAGGAGCTGCGGGAAGCCGGGGATATTGTAGCTGGGAAATCCTTTATGTTGCAGAGGAAGTTCAGAGATCCACGGTATGCCTCTCTGGATCGGCTGTGGAGTTCAGAGGATGTGTATATGGATTTGGTGGCGAGCGCTGGCGATGCGGCCAAGTACTTCCAGGGTCAGACGGACCGTGAAGTGGACCAGCTGTTTTGGACACAATTCCATTCTCCCGAGCGTCCACTTTCATTGACTGACCAATTAGCCGAATGGGCCGAACTGAATAGGTTGTCCGGACTCGCCATGAGGTTTGTTGTGGATCAGCTATGGCCGGAAAGGCCAAAACCGAACGGCTATTTCAGCTTGGTGCAACAGCTCCTTGACGTGGTTCCGCGCATTAATGCGGTGAAGAGGTCGGCGTGCATAGAGGGCTCACGGATGTCCTTTGCCCGTGTTAAAGCATACTTTGACGTGGTTCCGCGCATTAATGCTACCACTGTTGCAGCGCGGGATTCGGCCATAGGTCGAATGGCTGCTGAGCACTACTTTGAAGAAGTTCTTAAGGGTGCTCATTTGATAGAGACCCAGTGCTCAAAAAATATTATGTTTGAGTGATATGTAATCTCACTGTAAGCGAAATGCTTTTATAAATTTTTATAAGGCTATTTTTATACTTTTGCCTGAAAGTAATATGATGCCTCCTGGGCGGCCGTTTAAGTATACATGTGTATAACCTGAAAGATTGCAGCCGTCGGCTTCGACCCCCACGCATATAATGCGGAGGTGCTCGCAAAAAACACGCGTTCATACTTAACCCAACGTCTTGGTCCTATTAAGGAGGTGATAGCGGAGCGAGTGAGGCAACCGGACTATAATGCTTTAAAACTTTCACTTAGCCATAGGAGTTTGACAGTGGGGCTACTAGATAGCCCCTGGTGGCTCCGCACTCTCCCCATCCCAGGGTGCGTACATGCCTGGCCGAAAAACGGCCCTTCGTTAAGGCGGAGGAATTCTAACATTCCAACAGGTCATCGAGTGGTTGACCAGTCTCACGCTATATCATGACAGTCAGTTTTCGGCTTTCTCTACTAAGGTGCTTGTCCGAATGAACCAGGGCACAATCGCAGTAGTTCTCCTGGTGCTACCTTAGCCGGTAAAGTGGAACGTAAGGCACCAAAACACAGGAGCCGGGCAAACCCAACATTTGACCAAAGACAATGATTCGGAGCTGATGCATATAGGGCCAAACTCGCGACGCCGAACACTCCCTAAGGTATTCGGTCTTTGTGGTATAAACCGGGCCTAAATAATGGCCTTTGTAAGAAGCCCCTTGTGTCCAGGTACGTGCATTGTTCTGGCGTGGCCACATGCCAAGACATTAGCATCCTTCTCAACGGTGGGTATGTATCAACAAGAGACAGTCAAAAAGGTTTACGCAGGGTCTTAATCTAAAAAGAATCCTTGGGGCGGGTCCCTGCTGCACGTCTACGCCTGTGTCTCCATTGTGCCGTATCCTGGACGGGTGTAGCACGATGATCTTCTGTAAAAGAGAGGAATTTAGGTGAAAAAGTTGTCGTGCAAAAAGGATAGTTTTTAAAGAAACCATGTATAATTCAAGATGAGAAGAAATTGCCACTCGTCTGCGCGCGTTGAGCCCCTTGTATTGACAAATAGGGGTGTGACCATGCATTCGGTATAAATAGCGGCGCTGGACTCGATTAGTTGTGCCTGAGGTCTTGACGACCTATTGGATGCTTTCGGTGGTCTGGGCGCCTTTAGTGTGCGGCTGCCAAGGCAGCCGCACTCTCTTCGGCGCGCAGAGATCGCTTGATATTTCCTTTCATTGAAATGATGCCACGTGGACCGGGCATCTTGAGTGTGAGGGAGGCGTAGTGTGGTATTGCATTAAAGCGAGCGAAAGCTTCGCGTCCGAGCAGTGCTTGATAGCCACTTTGGAACGGAGCGATGTGGAAGGTTAAATGCTTGCGACGGAAGTTACCGGGGGAGCCGAATATAATTTGTAGTAGGAGGGAGCCCGTACAACGAGCCCCTGGGCCTGGCGTTACTCCTTTAAAGGTAGTATTGCTATGGAAAATTTTTGTTGGGTCTAACCCCATCCTGCAGATTGTATCCTGATATATTAGGTTTAGACTGTTGCCACCGTCCATCAAGACTCGTGTGAAGTGATATCAGCCAATTACTGGGTCTAATACCAGGGCATCCCATCATGCGTGTCGGATGCTTGCTGAGTAATCGTGATGGTTGAAAGTGATCGGTTGAGACGACCAGTGGCAGGACTTCGCGGTGACAGGCACTTGGGTATATTTTCCTGGAAGTGCCGCGTTGTTTTTTCCCTTGATCACGTGTAACACGTTTACTGTTTTGACTTTTGGTGGAAATTTCTTTTGTTCCCTAGTGTCTTGCTTGGGAGGCTCGTCCTCGTCTTCACTTGGTGTATCCTCCCCCTTGTGTATGGTGTTGAGCTTGCCGGACTGCTTGAAGACCCAACATTCTCCGTGGGTATGATTAGCCGGTTTACCAGGGGTACTATGGATCTGACATACTCAGTCCATAATTTTGTTGAGGCTGGACAATTCATCCCTGGTGCCTTTAGAGGGCGGCTTTTGTTGACCTGGCCGAGAGCTTTTGAATCCGACGTTTACTGCCGTGCCCTTCGCGCTGTCTTCTTTGTTCCGACGTTTGTTATTGCTGTTGCGCCGTGATTTCCCGTTTCCATCTCTAACTTCAGATGCACTGGGGTCGCTGGTGCTGCATCTGGCTAGCCAGCTATCCTCACCCGCGCAAAAGCGGGTCATGAGGTTTGTTAATGCGGCCATCGTTCTCGGCTTATTTTGGCCGAGGTGTCTGGTGAGCCATTCATCATGGATGCTATGCTTAAAAGCTGCCAAGGCTTCAGCGTCCGGACAGTCGACAATCTGGTTCTTTTTAGTAAGAAACCTGTTCCAAAGGTTTCGGGCTGACTCTCTGGGCTGTTGAGTTATATGACTCAAATCATCCGCATCCGGAGGTCGGACATAAGTCCCTTGAAAATTTGCCCGAAAGGCGTCTTCATGCTCTTCCCAACTTCCAATGGAACTTTCGGGGAGGCCTTTAAGCCAGTGACGAGCTGGCCCTTTGAGTTTGAGGGGTAAGTACTTGATGGCGTGGAGATCATCTCCTCGAGCCATATGGATATGAAGGATGTAGTCGTCAATCCAGACCCCAGGGTCTGTTGTTCCGTCGTATGCCTCTATGTTTACGGGTTTGAATCCCTCTGGAAATTCATGGTCTAGCACCTCATCGGTGAAACATAGGGGGTGTACAGCACCCCTGTAGCTGGGTGTACCGCATTGTTCGGATGTTTGTTGTGTTGCATTGTATGCTGGGGCGCGCTTGCGTGGTCCATAGATGGATCTTGTTGCGCCGTCCTTTGGGTGCGAGCCCTCGCATGGGTCGTGTGTTGTATTTTGAGTGGCGTTGTATGCCGCTCTGTTTCGGTAGAGGGGTCATCTATCCGGCCAGGTGGTTGCTTTCATATTTGGTTGTGGGGGGCTGAGGCCTCCTCATCGAATTCAGGTAGCAGCTTCCGCTTTGGGTAGCTCTTGGAGGGGCGATTGTCGCCGTACCTCGCTGCTGTGTTGAGTATTTTACTCCATCTGATTTGGAGTGTGTCTTGCGCAGCCTTGAGCCTTTGCTTCTGCTTTTTAAGACTCCTCGCGGTGGCAACAAGCCTTTTACAGGCATTCTGCTGCTCCGGGCGCCTGTCCGGCGTTATGTCGTCCGGACTATTATCCTTGATAGAATTTGTTTGTTCGGCTTGATTATCCGGATTGCCGTTGTCCGATAGCGGTTTGCCCTGCTCCAGTGCTGGGTCTGTGTGATCGTTATTTCTGTCGAGGCGGGATTTGGGGCGGCGCTTGCGTCGCCGCTTTGACTGCTTCTCGAGGGAACAAGCCTTCGGTGCGTCCTTCCGCTCCTCGTTGTCATCTTTTGGTGCGTCCACCATGTATATGACATATGACGAGGTGGCTTTCTCGGGCCCAATAGCCGCTGGTTCTTCATTGTCTCTTTCATCGGTGTCCATACCGTTGATGTCTTCAGAGTCGAAGTCGAGCTTGTCGGTTAAATCGTCGACAGTGGCTACAAAGTGGGTGGTGGGTGGGCTTTGAATTTCTTCATCGTCCGTATTCCAACCTTGCTGACCGTAGTCCGGCCAGGGCTCTCCTAATAAAGAGAGAGACTTTAGTGTCTTCAGAATATCGCCGAAAGGCGAGTGTTGAAAGACATCCGCGGCAGTAAACTTCATGATAGGTGCCCCATCGGATTCGATCGGCAGGGGCGCGGAGGATTCGGAGTCCGGAGAGGAGTCCGGCTCCTTGGAGTGACGAGTCTCGTGGAGTGCGGGGCTGGTGTTCGGCTCGATCGCCGTTGGGATCGCAGCCCCCGAGGCGGCGTCCAACCACCCATCCTCGATCGGCGCAGTTGGCTCTGAATTAAGGGTCGAAGCCGATGCGGGTGCGGCCTCCAGGACACTGTTCGGCGGTGGAGCTAGATCACGGTCGTCGTGGTAGTGCAGCACCCTCGGTAGTGGCTCGAATCCGTCGAGGATCAAGTCCCCACAGATGTCAGCCTTGTAGTTTAAACTTCCAAATCAGACCTGACGTCCAGGGGCATAGGTTTCGATCTACTCCAGATGGCCAAGTGAATTGGCCCCCAATGCAAAGCTTCCGAAGACAAAGATCTGTCCGGGGAGGAAGGTCTCACCCTGGACTGCATCGCTATTGATGATCGTAGGAGCCATCAAGCCTAGCGGCAACGACACAGAGGAACTCTCAATGAAAGAACCAATGTCGGTGTCAAAACCGGCGGCTCTCGAGTAGGGGGTCCCGAAATGTGTGTCTAGGCCGGATGGTAACAGGAGGCAAGGGACACGAAGTTTTACCCAGGTTCGGGCCCTCTTGATGGAGGTAAAACCCTACGTCCTGCTTGATTAATATTGATGATATGGGTAGTACAAGAGTATATCTACCACGAGATCGGAGAGGCTAAACCGTAGAAGCTAGCCTATGGTATGATTGTTGTTCTGTATGTTGTCCTACGGACTAAAACCCTCCGGTTTATATAGACACCGGAGAGGGTTAGGGTTACACAAAGTCGGTTACAATGGTAGGAGATCTACATATCCGTATCGCCAAGCTTGCCATCCACGCCAAGGAAAGTCCCTTCCGGACACGGGACGAAGTCTTCAATATTGTATCTTCATAGTCCAGGAGTCCGGCTGAAGGTATAGTCCGGCCATCCGGACACCCCCTAATCCAGGACTCCCTCAACGACTTTCCTTTAAATTACTACACGCCTGTCGGTGTCAAAACCGGCGGATCTCGGGTAGGGGGTCCCGAACTGTGCGTCTAGGACGGATGGTAAAAGGAGGCAAGGGACATGAAGTTTTACCCAGGTTCGGGCCCTCTCGATGGAGGTAAAACCCTACGTCCTGCTTGATTAATATTGATGATATGGGTAGTACAAGAGTAGATCTACCATGAGATCGCAGAGGCTAAACCCTAGAAGCTAGCCTATGGTATGATTGTTGTTCTGTATGTTGTCCTACGGACTAAAACCCTCCGGTTTATATAGACACCAGATAGGGTTAGGGTTACACAAAGACGGTTACAATGGTAGGAGATCTACATGTCCGTATCGCCAAGCTTGCCTTCCACGCCAAGGAAAGTCCCTTCCGGACACGGGACGAAGTCTTCAATCTTGTATCTTCATAGTCCAGGAGTCCGGCTGAAGGTATAGTCCGGCCATCCGGACACCCCCTAATCCAGGATTCCCTCAGTATCCCCCGAACCAGGCTTCAATGACGATGAGTCCGGCACGCAGATTGTCTTCGGCATTGCAAGGCGGGTTCTCCTCCAAATTCCGTGTACCTGTTGAATAAAGTCTGGTTTCTTGTAAAAGTTGCGCTCCTCGGCTTCTACGCCCAATAATGGCCGTCTCCCACGTGTCAAACGAATATGAAAAGTCTGAGTGTTTTGATATCCACACCCCTAGCCATGTAAATGAGCCGCCCATTTAAGGGGACGAGGATTTAGATCCAAACCACACCTTCTCCCCTTCGCGAGTGTTCACCAGAGCGCATCCGACAAAGGTCCATACCACCATGGCCAGCCGTCGCAACTCCTCCTCTCACCCTTCCAGCCCTCAGCCTGGATATTGGGAGAGATGCTCCATCCCGCATAGCGAGCTAGTGACGCTCCAGACCAAGGGATTTCTCCCCCCGGCCTATATGGTCCCGGTTCAAGCCGGTCTTGCCATCTATAATGGCGGAGAGCAAGAGGAGAGTGCCCCTAATCCCTCCAAAGGAGAGCGGGTGTGCCTCATCCCTTATTTAATAAGAGGGCTCGGATTTCCAATCCATCCATTTCTCTGGGGGCTCCTGGAGTTCTATGGCCTCCAGCTACACAATCTCACGCCTGCCTCCGTATTGCATATCGTGGGCTTCGTAGCCCTCTGCGAGCTGTTCTTGGGTGTTGAGGCTCATTTCGAGCTGTGGAAAGAGCTATTCTGCCTCGTGCCCCGTTCTAAGAAGGGGTCAATATATCAAGTGGGCGGAGCCGAAGTGTGGCGCATCGCCGGGACCGGATATCTATCCGGAACCCCAAAGAAGGCATCCGAGGACTGGCCTTCGGAATGGTTTTACATAGAGGACGTCCCGCTGTCGGATCCTGTCCGGATCGGCCTCCCTGAGTTCGACAGTGCCCCACTGAAGAAGCGCCTAAGTTGGCGTCCACGGAGCCCTCAGAGGGAAAGTGACAAGGACATTATTTACCTGATGGGCCGGATAAGATTGTTAGCTCATTCCGGACTGACCATCATCAGGGTCATGGCCGCATGCATCATGCGAGGGGTGCAGCCGCTACAGTATAGAGGCCACCCCATGTGGGACTTCAACGGGGAGGACGATGCCACCCGCTACGGCCGTAAGGGGCCGTATTCGGCTGCGGCTCTAGCAAAGACCTTGTCCGCTTTGTACAAGGGAGAAGAGGAGGATTTTCTCCGCGTCGACCCAAAGGGTGGATTTTCTATGTACAATCCTCCAAGCTTGGTAAGTGGTCGCATCTTGCCCATCCGTTTTATATCCCCATCGTTAAATATTCAGTCTAGCGACTTCAACGCAGGAACTGCGCCAGGCTGTTAAAGAAATAAACAGCCCTCCTCCACAACCCGAGGACCCAGGACGGTCCCTCGACCCGGCCTCTCAAGAGGATCTGGACGTATCTGTGGAGCTGATTGATGGAGTGTTCCATCAATTGAGCAAGGACAACGCCTTGGTGGCCATTACGGCCGATTACCCAAGGCTAATCCTGGCCTCCCAGGTAACTGAGATCGAAGTCCCAGTACCCCGAATAGGGGTCCGCCCTCTCGTGTTTTTAGTTTCCTGATTACAACCGAACTTTGCAGGGGAGGTTTCTGAGATGGGAGGCTGAACCTGCGGCGACAAGCCGACGAGGGGCCGCAGGGCCCCGTGGGCAGAAAAGAGGTGCAGTCCGGACCGAGGCGTCAGCGCAAAGGTATGGCGCGCCTCCTTATCCCAGGGATTATACCTTTAAGGCATATTAACTCTTGTGCTCTCTTCAGGACAAAGAGACCTCGCCGGACTATATTCGGAGAGATTGCCAATCGCGCCTCCACCAGCCAGGCTCCAAAGCCTGGTTCGGAGGCGGAGGCGAACACAAGGCGTGCACCGGACGCTCCTCCGATGGAGGATGTGGACAGGTTGCCTGCCACCAACTCTGAGGTGGAGAGTGCCATGAACCACAGGCGTCGCTGGACAATTTATCGCGATGCTTGTTTCTCCCAAGAGGCATTAGATGCCTTCAAGTCGGGAGATGCGTACCTCCGTGCCGCTCAAAATGGTCTAACCAGAGCCACGGAGCAATATGTAAAGGACATACGGGTAAGAAAATTTTGGTAATTATATATATATATATATATACCAGTAGCCCCCGAGACTTGAAACAGTTAGAATAACTAATTTAAGGATCATACGTTATGCAGGTTCTTATAGAAAAGAATTCCCTACTGTCCCAGGAGCTGGAAGAGTGCAAAGCCCAACTTGAGGCCGCACTAGCCGCGGCAAGGGAGCCCAAGGAGACCCCCTCTGGTAATATACACTTCGAAAGATAAGTATTTTGCGAAGCACGGCATGGGTGCGAATCTGACAAGTGAAATTGCAGATGGCACCGGATTGAATCTGGAAAGGCAACACCTCCTACGCCAGCTGAAGGCTGGTGAGAAGGTGCTGACAAAGGTGAGGCGGGAGAAGAATGATCTCGAAGATGCCAACACCAAGATGGGCGTCGAGCTGAAAGATGTTCGTGCCCAGCTGTCAGACTCCGTTAAGGAGAATCAGCGGCTTCGGCGCGGCATATTTAGTAAGTGCTTGAACGAACCTTTGGAGAAAAAAAGTTCGGTGGGGAAGTCGACTAACAGAGTAATGTCTATAGGTGTGCTAACAGGTCGTCCTGCAGAGGAGATGCCTGGTTCTACGGGTGACCTTCTTCCCGAGCTCTCGCAACTGCTCGAGCGAGTTTGGAAGCCGGTGCGAGGTGTTGCCCAGGCCCTGTGGCCATCCATCTCCGTGCCCGAAGGTCTTGGAGAGCTTGCAGAGAAGCTAAAGGGAGCACGGCGGCGCTTCCGATTATGGAAGATATTGGCCTACCGTCAAGGCTCTAGGGAGGCCTGGGCCACGGTGAAGACGCGGTACACAAAGGCTGACCCCAACCACATGGCCGAGGTCGGTCCTGTGGGGCCCGATGGGAAGGAGATCCCTTTAAGCTTAGTATACAGCCAAGTAGAATTGGCCGCAAAGTATTCCCAGCAGGACTGTAAATTAGACAGCCTGTTGGATGGTATTGAAGAGGAATACAATCAGTCAGAATGACTATGTAATTTAATTGACATTTATAATGCCTTCTAGTCGGATTGTAGATCGTTTGTCTTGGCCGACCTTTTCACTTCAGCCTCGGGACCTGACGGTCCGGAGTGTGTCCGAATTCCCATGCAGTTATATAAGAACCGGGGAATGCATGGAGACCAGGCGTAGGGGTCATTAGTGCGTGAACAGACAAATGCCCGACTAGTTATGTTATATTACATGGTTAGTAAGAAACATCTCCCAGGGAGAATAGTTCCGTTAGGGGTTCCTTTCCCTGGGAGGCATGCCCTAAAGTGCATGCCCATTCTGCGAAAAAGACGCATAAATAAATAAGTAAAAAGATCATCTTTTAGGTCACCGACCGAATATTCCCTTAAGAACGCTAGCTTTTGGCTTCACCCAGTCTGAGGTACACATCCGGCTGATCCGGCAATAACAATCGCAGAGGTGCTCCCTTTACCGCCTAGCCGAATAATCGGGAATGTAGGGGTAAGCACAGGATCCAGGCAACCCAGCTTGGCCAAAACTTAAGTCATATCGATGCATATAATGGTGAAATAAAAGATACATGCGGAACTGTCACACATGTTGAGGGAGTCCTGGATTAGGGGGTGTCCGGATGGCCAGACTATACCTTCAGCCGGACTCCTGGACTATGAAGATACCAGATTGAAGACTTCGTCCTGTGTCCGGAAGGGACTTTCCTTGGCGTGGAAGGCAAGCTTGGCGATACGGATGTATAGATCTCCTACCATTGTAACCGACTCTATGTAACCCTAACCCTATCCGGTGTCTATATAAACCAGAGGGTTTTAGTCCGTAGGATAACAAAATCATACCATAGGCTAGCTTCTAGGGTTTAGCCTCTCTGATCTCGTGGTAGATCTACGCTTCTACTACCCATATCATCAATATTAATCAAGTAGGACGTAGGGTTTTACCTCCATCGAGAGGGCCCGAACCTAGGTAAAACTTCGTGTCCCTTGCCTCCTGTTACCATCCGGCCTAGACGCACAGTTCGGGACCCCCTACCCGAGATCCGCCGGTTTTGACACCGACATTGGTGATTTCATTGAGAGTTCCTCTGTGTCGTCGCCGTCAGGCTCGATGGCTCCTACGATCATCAATAGCGATGCAGTCTAGGGTGAGACCTTCCTCCCCGGACAGATCTTCGTCTTCGGCGGCTTCGCACTGCGGGCCAATTCACTTGGCCATCTGGAGCAGATCGAAAGCTACGCCCCTGGCCGTCAGGTCAGATTTGGAAGTTTAAACTACACGGCTGACATCCGCGGGGACTCGATCTTCGACGGATTCGAGCCACTGCCAAGCACGCCGCACTGTCACAACAAGCATGATCTAGCTCTGCCGCTGAACAGTGCCCTAGAGGCCGCACCCGCATCAGCTTCGACCCTTAATTTGGAGCCTACTGCACCGATCGAGGATAGGTGGTTGGACGCCGCCTCGGGGGTTGCGATCCCAACAGCGATCGAGCCGAACACCAGCCCCGCACTCCGCGAGACTCGTGACTCCAGGGAGCCGGACTCAACTCCGGACTCCGAACCCTCCGCGCCCCTGCCGATCGAATCTGATTGGGCGCCGATCATGGAGTTTACTGCCGCGGACATCTTTCAGCACTCGCCTTTCGGTGATATTCTGAAGACACCGAAGTCTCTCTCTTTATCAGGAGAGCCCTGGCCGGACTACGGTCAGCAAGGTTGGGGTACGAACGATGAAGAAATTCAAAGCCCACCCACCACCCACTTTGTAGCCACTGTCGGCAATTTAACCGACATGCTCGACTTCGACTCCGAAGACATCGACGGTATGGACGCCGATGAAGGAGACGATGAAGAACCAGCGCCTATTAGGCCCTGGAAAGCCACCTCGTCATATGACATATACATGGTGGACACCCAAAAGAAGGGGATGGCGATGGAACAGCGGAGGATGACCCCTCCAAGATACAGCCTAAGCGCCGGCGTCAGCGGCGCCGATCAAAATCCCGCCAAAACAAATATGGTGATTCCAGCACGGGAGATAATAATACTCTGGAGAGTGCCGAAGAAAACCCCCTCCAGCAAGATTTAGCATAGGAGGATGGAGAAACCTGCCCTCATGAGAGAGCGGCAGACAGAGAGGTCGAGGACGATAATTATATGCCTCCCTCTGAAGATGAGGCAAGCCTCAACGACGACGAATTTGTCGTGCCAGAGGATCCTGTCGAGAAAGAGCTTTTTCAACGCAGGCTTATGGCCACGGCAAGAAGTCTCAAGAAAAAACAGCAACAGCTTAGAGCTGATCAAGATTTGCTAGTCGACAGATGGACTGAAGTCCTTGCGGCCGAAGAGCATAAAATCGAACGCCCTCCAAGAGCTACCCAAAGCGCAGGTTGCTACCCCGACTAGAGGAGGAAGCACTTAAACCTGCATCACCTACACTCGACACGGCTGATCGGCCACCTCGTGACCGTGACAGAGAGGCCTCTCGGCCCTCCACTCAAGCCGCACCCCGTACCAAGGCATGGGAAATTGCGCCGTACCTACGAGATATGTTGGAGGACAAGGCAAGGCAAACAAGATCGATCTACGGATCATGTGGGCGCCCCATGACTCGAGATGGTAACCATCACACCGGCCATAAATTCGGCAGGGCCGAACACAGTAGACAAAGCTCATTGGAGCTACGTCGTGATATAGCCCAGTACAGAGGCGCCGCACACCCACTATGCTTCACAGACAAAATAATGGATCATCAAATCCCCGAGGGTTTCAAACCCGTAGACATCGAATCATATGATGGCACAACAGATCCTGCGGTATGGATCAAGGATTATCTCCTTCATATCCACATGGCCCACGGCGATGATTTCCACGCCATCAAATACCTCCCACTCAAGCTTAAAGGACCAGCTCGGCATTGGCTTAACAGCTTGCCGACAGGATCAATCAGTTGTTGGGAGGACCTGGAAGCCGCATTCCTCGACAATTTCCAGGGCACTTATGTGTGACCCCCAGATGCCGATGACCTAAGTCACGTAATTTAGCAGCCAGAGGAATCGGCCAGGCAATTCTGGACATGGTTCCTAACAAAGAAAAATCAAATAGTCGATTGTCCGGACGCTGAGGCCATAGCAACCTTCAAGCACAATATCCGTGACGAGTGGCTTGCCCGGCACCTTGGACAGGAAAAGCCGAAATCTATGGTAGCACTCACGACACTCATGACCCGCTTTTGCGCGGGAGAAGACAACTGGCTTGCTCGTAGAAACAACATGACCAAGAACCCTGGTAATTCGGATACCAGGGACAGTAGTGGCAGGTTGCGTCGCAACAAGCAGAAGCGCCGCATTAACGGCAACAACGCTGAGGATACGGCAGTTAATGCCGGATTCAGAGGCTATAAATCCGGTCAGGGGAAAAAGCCATTCAAAAGATATCCTAGGGGCCCGTCCAGTTTGGACCGAATACTCGACCGCTTGTGCCAGATACATGGCACCCCCGAAAAGCCGGTCAATCACACCAACAGGGATTGTTGGGTGTTCAAGTAGGCAGGCAAGTTAAATGCCGAAAATACAGACAAGGGGCTGCATAGCAATGACGACAAAGAGCCCCGGCCGCCGAACAAAAGTCGACAGAAGGATTTTCCCCCACAAGTGCGGACGATGAACATGATATACGCAACCCACATCCCCAAGAGGGAGCGGAAGCGTGCGTTAAGGGACGTATACGCGATAGAGCCAGTCGCCCCAAAGTTCAACCCATGGTCCTCCTGCCCGATTACCTTTGATCGAAGGGACCATCCCACTAGCACCCGTCATGGCGGATTCGCCGCATTGGTTCTAGACCCAATTATTGACGGATTTCATCTCACTAGAGTCCTTATGGACGGTGGCAGCAGCCTGAACCTGCTTTACCAGGATACATTGCGGAAAATGGGCATAGATCCCTCGAGGATTAAGCCCACCAAAACGACCTTAAGTTCAATGCGGTACCGCACTATTCATACCTTAAGCTCAAGATGCCAGACTCTCAAGGAGTAATTACGGTCAATGGAAACACCGAACGCTCCCTCCGAACGGAGGAGCACACGGCGGCCCTTGCAGCGGAAGTACAAAGCAGCCTCTCCAGGCAGTTCTCCAGTCCAACCATTAAACGTCCAGACACCGTCAAGCGCGCCCGGAGTAACCTACAACAAGACCACTTGGCACGCTCCGAGCAGGCGTAGCAATGCGGCCCCAACCCCAGCCCTCGCAAAAATGCGGCACCAGTACTTCGCGTACATAACTACGCTCTAGAAATACCATGGGTACGGGGGGAGGGGCACCATCACGGCACGCCCAAAACACGGCTTAAACCGCACCAGGGGCTGCCGATTTTTTAATTTTCTCTTACTTTCAGGACTCCATTCTTCGGAAGGCCTGTTCGGCAGTTCAATTGCCGCTCAAACGATGCAAGAACCAGGGAAGCAGACAAGCCACGCCGCATTACGGAACTCCCAGGTGGTCTCTATCACGAGCAGTATACCTGTTTCGCATACTATTCCGCAGCTCACCCCTGGAACGAACATGTTAAATAGTCCAACCTTTTGCTTATCGCATTATTTGTATCGTTCTGCTTTGACCGCAGCTCTCTTTAATAACCAATGCATAGCTTTTGTCTATTTTTGCATTACTTTTATATATATATGTTCCTTAACGCCATGTTGCACCCGTACACTTTGGTACGGCCGAAATACGCTAGGGGCTTCAGTACCCCTCAACATGGTGTGAGAAGTCCAAACACTTTAACAAGTGCGGCACCCCGAACTTATAGCATTATATGCATGTGCTCCGAATCATGTCTTGGGTCAATAGTTGGGTTTGCCCGGCTCCTATGTTTTGGTGCCTTACGTTCCGCTATATCGGCTAAGGTAGCACTAGGAGAACCACTGCGATTGTGCCCTAGTTGAGCTGGGTCGAGCACCTCAGTGGAGAAAGCTAAAACTGACTATCATGATGAAGCGAGAGTTGGTCGCTGTTCGAGAGGTTTTTTTGAGTCCCTAAAGACTTATGCCGCTTAGAGCGAGGAGTCGGCTCTGTCCAGCCAAGGCGTGGATAGCGCCCCGAACTCGGTCTTCCGAATACCAGGGGCTTCGCCGAAATTTAAAATTTTAGAATGCTATGGCTAAGTGAGAGTGTTCATGCATTATAGTCCGATTGCCTTGTTCGTTGGGCTGAGCGCCTCCCTCAAAGGACCCAAACATGGGAAAAAGAGCGCTCAAGTTTATCCCCGAACACCCCAGCACTAGCGGCACGGGGGCAGAAGCCGACGACTCGCCATCTCTTAGAATTAATAAACAGCCGCACAGAAGGTAATATTTTAAATTCAAACAGCATTGCTTATCGCATATGAACAAGTTTTCAGCGCACAGGACAAAACGAGCGAGTTTTACTCAAAAATTACATCTCTGAAACATTCATCCCCCGTAAGGCAGGCACCCTTCAGAAGATCCTTATAATAATTTTCGGGCTTACGATGCTCTTTCCCCGGCGGTGGCCCGTCCTTCACAAGCTTCTCAGCATCCAGCTTGCCCCAGTGCACCTTAGCATGGGCAAGGGCCCTACGGGCACCTTCAATGCAGATGGAGCGCTTGATGACTTCGAGCCTTGGATATGCCTCCACCAGCCGCTTCACCAACCCGAAATAGCTCCCAGGCTGAGCCTCTCCAGGCCACAGCTGAACTATGAGGCCCTTCATGGCCTGTTCGGCCGCCTTGTGGAGCTCGACCAGTTGCTTCAGCTGGTCGCTCAGGGGCACGGGGTGTCCGGCCTTAGCATACTGAGACCAAAACACCTTCTCTGTCGAGCTGCGCTCCTCGGCTCGATAGAATGCGACGGCATCGGACACACCCCGGGGAAGATCTGCGAACGCTCCTGGAGAGCTCCGGATTCGGGTAAGTAACAAGTAACTCACGTTTATGTGTTTGCTTTGCATAAAGAATGCCTTACCCGCCGCTATCTTCTTCACCTCAGCCAACTCCTGGAGGGTCTTCTAGGATTCGGCCTTGGCAGACTTGGCATTTTCAATAGCCGCCGCGAGCTCGGACGCTCGCGTCTTTGAGTCCAACTCCAAACTCTCATGTTTTTTCATGAGAACCTGGAGCTCTTGCTACACCTTGCCAACCTGGGCCTCGTACTTCTCCCGCTCGGTGCGCTCCGTGGCCGCCCTCTCCTCGGCCTCGACCAGCGCTTCCTTAAGGGTCGCCAGCTCAGACGTGGCCCCTACAATAGCCATGATAATCCTGTCATTTTTTGCAATTGCACCTTTTTATATATATTTAAACAAGGTATTTCTTACCTTCATTGTCCTCGAGCTGCTTCTTGGCACGCCCGAGCTCTTGCTTGGACCGCTCGAGGTTCGGCTTTAGCGTGTCCACTTCCGCAGTCAGTGCGGCGGACGCAAGCAGAGAAGCCTACATACGCATATTGACTCCTTTTTGTTAGACTCCTGCGAATTTTATTTGATCCTCTATTCGGCTTTTCTTCCCGAACGCCAAACAGAGCATCAGGGGCTACTGTCTATGCGGTAATATTATTTACACATTCTATACTTACCTCAAAGCCTGTTAAAAGGCTAGTACAAGCTTCAGTCAGTCCGCTCTTGGCGGACTGAACCTTCTGGACCACCGCACTCATAATGGTGCGGTGCTCCTCGTCGATGGAGGCACCTTGGAGCGCCTCCAACAGATTGTCCGGCGCCTCCGGTTGGACGGGGGTCACCGGCTCGAAGGGCCTGCTCCTCTTGGAAGGAGGTCGCCCGCCGGACTCTGGAACCTTTGAAGGTTCCGGACCAGTGTTCGGCCTAGACCCGGACGTGGAGCCCTGTGGGGTTTCATCCCCTTTACTCCTGGAGTCTGGGAGGTCGCCTTGTGGCGCCTCCAGGACCACCTCCTCCCGGCTTGGAACCTGTTGAGATAGCACTTCGGCGCCGTCCGCAGGGCGGGGGAGGAAGCCATCGGAAGCGAATTCACATCCAACGAGTCCAGTGAACCGCTCGACGATGCATCGAGCCGGTCTTTGGGTGGGCTGCATAATCATATTTGACATAAGGGAAAGTTGTGCAATAAAGGAATACTATGAATTACTCTGGTATCCGGATACTTACGATTTCGCCAGGGGGTTGGCCCTGGTCGGCCACTCTTCTCCGCCGTCGTCGGCATCGGCGGAGTAGTCCAGAGGAAGGGTTCTCTCCTTCTTGGACCCTCCGGCCTCCCCAGAGAGGGCGGCCTTCCTTTTCTTCTCTCCTCCCGCTGGAGGGGGAGAGGTCTCTTCTTCTTCCTCCTCATCTTCACGGGAGGAATGTGCCTCAGACCGTCGGGTGATGAATCCGACACCTCCTGGCGCCGGGCACTCTTTCGAGTCCCCGTGGCCTTCTTCATGGCCTTCTTCTCCCGCACCACATAGGGTGCCGGAACCAGCAGCTTCGCCAAGCGGGCATCAGCTGGGTCTTCGGGCAATGGAGCCGGACAGTCGATCTATCCGGACTTCGCCTTCCAACTCTGTCAAAGGGAAGGGAGCTTAGATCCCACATTGAGTTAAACTATGGAAAACCAATACCCTGTAAAAAGGTACAAACAACTTACCACGCTCGCGTGACGCTGCGCGCTGAATCCGCGATCCTCGGTGGCGGATGCGGGAGCCTCGGCGCCCTTGAAAAGCACCTTCCAAGAATCTTCGTACGTAGTGTCGAAGAGCCTGCTCAGAGTTTGGTGCTGCGCCGGATTAAACTCCCACAGATTGAAGGCCCGTTGTTGACATGGGAGGATCAGGCGGATGAGCATAACCTGGACTACGTTGACGAGCTTGAGCTGCTTGTCCACCCGGGTTTGGATGCATGTTTGCAGTCCAGTCACCTCTCCTTTGTTGCCCCACGATAGGCCCGTCTCTTTCCGGGACATTAGTCACATTGGGGGTCCGGACCGGAACTCGGGGGGCTGCGACCCACTCAGGGTCGCACGGCTCGGTGATGTAAAACCACCCCGATTGCCACCCCTTCAGGTTCTCCACAAAGGAGCCCTCGAGCCATAAGACGTTAGGCATCTTGCCCACCCTGGCGCCTCCGCACTCCGCTTGGTTGCCGCGCACCACCTTTGGCTTGACATTGAAAGTCTTGAGCTATAGGCCGAAATGGGGGCGGATGCAGAGGAAAGCCTCGCACACGACGATAAACTCCGAGATGTTGAGGATGAAGTTGGGGGCCAGATCATGGAAATCTAGGCCGTAGTAGAACATGAGTCCCCGGATGAATGGGTGGATCAGAAAGCCCAGTCCGCGGAGGAAGTGGGGAAGGAACACTACCCTGTCGTGGGGCCTTGGGGTGGGGAGGAGCTGCCCCTTTTTAGGAAGCCGGTACGTGATGTCCTTAGACAAGTATCCGGCCTTCCTCAGTTTTTTGATGTGTCCCTCCATGACGGAGGAGACCATCCACTTGCCTCCCGCTCCGGACATGGAGAAGGTTGAGGTAGGGAGTGCGGACTTGGGCGCTGGAGATCGAGTGCGCGAGAATGGATAAACAAGGGAGGAAGAAGGCGTAGGTGAAAAGGTGGATCCTTATCCCCTTATATGGGTGGACGCGACTATGCGTCCCCACCAGCCTGGTAAAACACGCTTATCTCCCAAGCGCTGTAATCAATGGCGCGGTTGGGTTACCCATGTCCGTATTGATGAGAATCCCAGAATAAGGGGACACGATCTCTGCTTTAACAAGACGTGCCAAGGAAACCGCCTCGCATAACACGCTGAGATGGGACAGTAAAACGATTCGAATAAAAGCTTGGCCGCAGTGTGATGTCACACTACGGAATACGTCAGCAGATTAGATTTGTGTAAATATTATTCTCTCTATGGCAATATGTGGAAACTTATTTTGCAGAGCCGGACACTATCTTTGTGTTCAAAATCTTCTATGAAGTACTTGGAGGAGGAACCCGCCTTGCAATGCCGAAGACAATATGCGCGCCGGACTCGTCGTCATTGAAGCCTGGTTCAGGGGCTACTGAGGGAGTCCTGGATTAGGGGGTGTCCGGATGGCCGGACTATACCTTCAGCCGGACTCCCGGACTATGAAGATACCAGATTGAAGACTTCGTCCCGTGTCCGGAAGGGACTTTCCTTGGTGTGGAAGGCAAGCTTGGCGATACGGATGTATAGATCTCCTACCATTGTAACCGACTCTATGTAACCCTAACCCTATTTGGTGTCTATATAAACCGGAGGGTTTTAGTCCGTAGGACAACACAATCATACCATAGGCTAGCTTCTAGGGTTTAGCCTCTCTGATCTCGTGGTAGATCTACTCTTGTACTACCCATATCATCAATATTAATCAAGCAGGACGTAGGGTTTTACGTCCATCGAGAGGGCCCGAACCTGGGTAAAACTTCGCGTCCCTTGCCTTCTTCTACCATCCGGCCTAGACGCATAGTTCAGGACCCCCTACCCGAGATCCGCCGGTTTTGACACCCACACATGTGTTGGGCATGAAGCCCGTATAAATAAGCTTCTGGTAAAAGAAGCCCCCAGGTTTAATGAGTGCGAATAGCACGTCATTTGATGAGACTTTAAAGGCTATAAGAGAAAGGAAGGGGAGAAGGAGAGAAATGTAAGACAGACAGTATATAAAAAATGGACAGAGGAAGGAGACGAACACAGAGTCCGGCGCTAGGCATAGAATCTTCGGAGACGGGCTGCGTTCCATGGGTTCGGCTCAAGTTGGTTATCCGATGCATCTCGCAGGCGGTACGCTCCACCAGTCAGGACTTGGTCAATTATGAAGGGACCTTCCCACTTGGGCTTGAGATTGTCCTTTTTCTTGTCCGGCAGGCGTAGAACTAATTCGCCAACATTGTAATTTTTGGCCCGTACTTCTCTGCTTTGGTATCTTCGAGCATGCTGTTGATAGAATGCGGAACGGGCTTTTGCCACGTCACGCTCCTCCTCCAATGCGTCCAAACTGTCATGCCGATCGAGTTCGGCTTCTCTTTCTTCGTACATGCGCACTCAAGGTGAGTCATGAATTATGTCGCAAGGCAGAACTGCCTCTGCGTTGTACACCATAAAGAATGGTGTGTATCCGGTGGTGCGATTCGGCATGGTCCGCAGCCCCCAGAGTATGGAGTTGAGCTCCTCTACCCAGTGCGTGTTAGATTCCTTGAGGGACCGCACTAATCTGGGTTTGATGCCGCTCATGATAAGACCATTTGCACGTTCGACCTGACTGTTAGTTTGTGGGTGATAGACAGAACCATAATCGAGCTTGATGCCCATGTTTTTGCACCAGAGTTTTACCTCGTCGACCGTAAAGTTCGTGCCGTTATCAGTGATGATGCTGTGGGGGACGCCGTAGCGGTGTACAACCCCGGATATAAAGTCTATCACCGGTCCGGATTTGGCCGTCTTAACAGGCTTGGGTTCTATCCATTTGGTGAACTTATCCACCATGACCAGTAAGTATTTTTGCTTGTGGGTTCCGCCTTTAAGGGGTCCAACCATGTCAAGCCCCCAGACCGCGAAGGGCCAAGTGATGGGGATAGTTTGGAGGGTGGTGGGTGGCATATGGCTTTGGTTTGCAAAGAGCTGGCAACCGGCGCATCGTTGGACTAGGTCCTGGGTGTCTGCCCGGGCCGTCGGCCAATAAAAGCCTGTGCGGAAGGCCTTGCTTACAAGGGACCGAGCTGCAGTGTGATGACCGCTGAGTCCGGCATGAATTTCAGCCAGGAGGTTCCACCCTTCCTCTTCGGAGATGTACCTTTGAAGGACTCCGGTAGTGCTTTTCTTATAAAGCTCTCCCTCATGAACTTTGTAGGCTTTGTATCGCTGCACTATGCAGCATGCCTCGTTTTGGTCCTCGGGGAGTTCCTGCCTAGTAAGGTAGGCGAGAAATGGTTCTGTCCACGGGGCGATGACGGCCATTATTACGTTGGCTTAAGGTGTTATTTCATTGGCAGAGCCTCCGATTGTCTCAGAATGTTCGGTGTCAGGAAGTGCTGTTGGGTCTGGGCTGTTATTGTTCGGTTCCCCTTCCCATACTACGGATGGCTTGAACAGCCTTTCCAAGAAGATGTTGGGGGGGACTACATTGCGTTTTGCGCCGATGCCTGCCAGGACATCTGCCGCCTGATTATTTTCCCGGGCTATATGGTGAAATTCAAGCCCTTCGAAGCGAGCTGACATTTTTAGGACGACATTGCGGTAAGCTGCCATTTTTGGATCCTTGGCATCGAAGTCTCCATTTATTTGGGATATTGCGAGGTTCGAGTCCCCGCGCACCTCTAGGCGTTGAATGCCCATGGATACTGCCATCCGGAGACCATGTAAAAGGGCCTCATATTCGGCTGCATTGTTGGAGTCTGTGTACATAATCTGGAGTACGTATTGAACTGTGTCTCCTGTGGGGGACGTCAAAACGATGCCAGCCCCTAGTCCGGCCAACATCTTGGAGCCGTCGAAATGCATGCTCCAATTTGAATACGTGCCGTACTCTTTACGGAGTTCGGCCTCCGTCCATTCTGCGACGAAGTCGGCCAAAACTTGCGACTTGATGGCTCGCCGTGGCTTGTAAGTTATGTCGAACGGGAGGAGCTCAATGGCCCATTTTGCAATTCGGCCCGTTGTGTCACGGTTGTTTATAATATCGTTAAGTGGTACTTCCGAGGCTACTGTTATTGAACACTCTTGAAAGTAGTGTCGTAGCTTCCAGGATGCCATGAATACCGCGTAAGCAATCTTTTGATAATGCGCGTACTGTGACTTGCATGGAGTGAGGACAGTGGACACATAATAGACTAGCTTTTGAAGGGGGAATTTATGTCCGTCCGTTTCTCGTTCGACGATGAGCACTGCGCTTACAACCTGATGTGTTGCTGCAATGTACAATAGCATTGGTTCGCCAATGTTTGGCGCGGCCAGGACTGGGTTTGTTGCCAATATGGATTTTATTTCGTCGAGTCCGGTCGTGGCTGCATCCGTCCATTCGAAGTGTTCGGTGCACCGAAGGAGGCGGTAAAGGGGGAGGGCCTTTTCTCCCAAGCGGGAGATAAAGCGTCTTAGAGCCGCCACGCATCCGGTTAACTTTTGTATTTGTTTGAGGTCTTTTTGGATATCCAATTGTGATAGAGCTCGGATCTTGGCCGGATTTGCTTCAATTCCTCTACCGGATACAATGAAGCCCAAGAGCTTTCCGGCTGGAATGACGAAAATGCATTTTTCTGGGTTGAGCTTGATGTCGTATGTTCGGAGGTTATCAAATGTGAGCCTCAAGTCGTCTACTAGAGATTCGACATGTCTTGTTATGACGACCACATCATCTACATATGCCTCCACTATTTTGCCGATCTGGTTTGCCAGACATGTCTGAATCATGCGCTGATATGTTGCGCCGGTGTTTTTGAGCCCGAAGGGCATTGTGTTGAAGCAGAATGGGTCGTATGGTGTGATAAATGCCGTTGTTGCTTGGTCTGATTCTGCCATCTTGATTTGATGGTAGCCGGAATATGCGTCGAGGAAACACAACGAATTGTGTCCTGCGGTAGCGTCGATAATTTGATCGATGCGGGCGAGGGGGATGGGATCCTTTGGGCAACCCTTGTTAAGGTCTTTAAAATCAACGCACAGGCACCAGGATTTGTCCTTCTTTGGTACCATCACTAGGTTTGCTAGCTAGTCCGGATGTTTTATATCTCTGATGAATCCGGCCTCCAATAGCTTTGCTAGCTCCTCTCCCATGGTATGTCTCTTCGGTTCGGAAAAACGCTGAAGAGCTTATTTGACAGGTTTGAATCCTTTTAGGATATTTAAGCTATGCTCGGCCAGCCTGCAGGGGATTCCTGGCATGTCTGAAGGGTGCCAGGCGAAAATGTCCCAGTTTTCTCCTAGGAACTCTCGCAGTGCGGCGTCTACATCAGGGTTTAACTGTGCCCCGATGGAAGCTATTTTATTGGGGTTCGTTGGATGCACCTAGAATTTGACTATTTCGTCCGCCGGTTTAAAGGAGGTGGACTTGGATCTTTTGTCGAGTACCACATCGTCCCTATTCACCATGGAGCGCAGCGCAGTCAGTTCCTCAGCCGCTAGGGCTTCGGATAGTGCCTCAAGGGCCAGTGCACCTGTCTTGTTTTCGGCGCGGAGCGCTATGTCCGGATCACTAGCGAGAGTGATGATCCCGTTAGGCCTGGGCATCTTGAGCTTCATGTACCCGAAATGGGGTATTGCTTGGAAGATTGTAAACGCTTCCCACCCTAGCAGAGCGTGATAACCGCTGCTGAACGGAGCCACATGGAACGTGACCTCTTCGGATCTGTAATTATCCGGCGTGCCGAACACCACATCTAGTGTGATTTTTCCTGTACAGCGCGCTTCCCGACTGGGGATTATTCCTCTAAAGGTTGTGCTGCTTCGCTCAATGCGGTTCCAGTCTATTTCCATTTTTTGAAGGGTTTCCTTGTAAATGAGGTTCAATCCGCTGCCGCCGTCCATGAGTACCTTGGTAAGACGAAAGTCGTCCACTATTGGACTGAGGACCAATGCGGCTGGTGCTCGGGCTATTCAGAATTTAGGTTCATCACTGGCGTTAAAGGTAATAGCCGTGTCACTCCATGGGTTTATTGTTGCTACTTGGTAGACTTCGGCAAGGCTGCAGAGTGTCCTTTTTCGCATATTATTTGATGCGAAAGTCTCAAAGACTGTAAATACCGTATTGGTGTCTCTGGGGTGGCTTTCTGTGGCCTCCGGAATTAGGAGATCTTCGCCAATTTTGGCCACCTGCCGGAGTATCCAACATTCTCTAAGGCTATGAGTTGGTGTGGCGCCTTGTGTACTGTGAATTTTACAGGGTCCATTGAGCCATCCTTCCAGTACGGTTCCATGCCCTGTAGAGGGTTTTTGCTTTTTTGTGTTTGACCCGGGTGTCTGGCGATGATGCACCCTTTTATTTCGGACTGGGTTTGTATTCAGGGCCGGATTGTCCCAAAATTTTATTTCGGTTTTCCAGGCGCTTTCCATCGCACAGTACTTTTGTACGATGGACGCCAAGTCAGCGAAGTGTGTAATATCACGACCACTTATGGCATTGAGGATTCCCTTGTCCGTGCAATTATTGCAGAAGATTGAGATTGCGTCTTCCTCGCGGCAGTCCCTTATCCTGTTCCTAACCAGGAGGAATCTGGCCTAGTAATGATTTCCTGTTTCTTCGGGCTCTTGCCTGATTTGGGATAGATCGCTTGTGTACGGGTGGGTGGGTGGAATTAAATCCGAAGCCTCACCCACTCTGAGGCTCAGAGGCCGAGGATTTTCCGAACTTGAAAATTTGGATTCCTGGATGTTGTCCAATGAATCCAGCCCCTCGCCTGACTCTAAGTTCAGGTCTTGAGTGATATCCTCCCCTCCGCGGGTATCCGGCTTGGAGGGATCGGGAATTCGGACGTAGCTAGTCCTTAAGATAGATGAAGGGTCGCCGCACTGTCCCTGTACCACGGCAACGTGATGGGTGACTTGGGGAGAGTTAATATCTCTCAGATCTGGTTTAGGCCTAATCTGGTCGTAATCCGTAGTGACTCCCAGGGCGGCGATGCGATCCAAGAGCTCGTTTATGGAGGAGAGCTCCATTGGATCTAACTGCTCGGCAAGTTCCAAGATGACATGAAGATTGTTTTCGATGGCTCGAGAGGTCATCGTCGGCGTAGAAGCCGAACATGCGGTCATAAGAAAACCACCTAGCCGGAGGGTTTGGCCGACAGCCAAAGCTCCCTTAGCAACGGTGCCGTCTTTAAAGACGGGGCGAGGCATCCTTCCTGATGGCGACGACACAGAGTAACTCTCAATGAAAGCACCAATGTCGGTGTCAAAACCGGCGGATCTCTGGTAGGGGGTCCCGAACTGTGCGTCTAGGCCGGATGGTAACAGGAGGCAAGGGACACGAAGTTTTACCCAGGTTCGGGCCCTCTCGATGGAGGTAAAACCCTACGTCCTGCTTGATTAATATTGATGATAATAGTACAAGAGTAGATCTACCACGAGATCGGAGAGGCTAAACCCTAGAAGCTAGCCTATGGTATGATTGTTGTTCAGTATGTTGTCCTACGGACTAAAACCCACCGGTTTATATAGACACCGGATAGGGTTAGGGTTACACAAAGTCGGTTACAATGGTAGGAGATCTACATGTACGTATAGCCAAGCTTGCCTTCCACGCCAAGGAAAGTCCCTTTCGGACACGGGACGAAGTCTTCAATCTTGTATCTTCATAGTCCAGGAGTCCGGCTGAAGGTATAGTCCGGCCATCCGGACACCCCCTAATCTAGGATTCCCTCAACGCCCCCAGATGTTTTTAACCCGTGTCTCGCAGTTTGGACATGCACATTAGGGCATGCGTACCCAGGGAAAGGAACCCTTCACGGAACTATTCTCCCTGGAAGATGTTTGTTACTATCCATGTAATATAACATAGCTAGTTGGGTACTTGTCTGTTCAGGCACTTATGACCCCTATGCCTGGTTTCCATGCATACCCCGGTTCTTATATAACCGAGAGGGTATTCGGATACACTCCGGACTATCGGGTCCAGAGGTTGAAGCGAAAAGGTCCGCCCTGACAAATGATTTACAATCCGGCTAGGGACATTACATATGTCATTTGAAGTACACAGTCACTATGACTGACTGAATTCTTCTTCTATGCCATCCAACAGGCTGTCTAGCCTACAATCCTATTGGGAATACTTTGCGGCTAATTCTACTTGATCATACACTAAACTGACAGGGATTCTTTCCCATCAGGCCCCACTGGTCCGACCTCGGCCATGTGGTTTGGGTTCGCTTTGGTATATCGTGTCTTCACCATAGCACAGGCTTCCCTTGCACCCTGTCGGCAGGCTGATATCTTCCATAGTCGGAAGCGCCGCGGCGCTCCCCTGAGCTTCTCTATAAGCTCCCATATGCCTACGGGCGGGGACACGGATGGCCACAAGGCTTGGGCAATACCCTACATCACCTGCCAATCTTGCTTGTGAAGTTGTGAGAGCTCTTGTAGAAGATCACCCGAAGACCCGGACATCTCCTCCGCGGGATGACCCGTCAGTATAGCTGCAGACATAACGTTGTTTGCTGGCTTCTTTGCCGAACTCCTTTAAAAAGTTCGTTCAAGCACTTACTAAAAATGCCGTGCCGAAGCCGTTTATTCTCCTTCACGGAGTCCGCAAGCTGGGCTCGAACATCTTTCAGTTCCACGCCCAGCCGGATATTGGCGTCTTGGAGATCATTTTTCTCCTACCTGACTCGCGTCAGCATGCGCTCGCCAGCATTTCGCTGTTGATCATCACGTGCCGCATCCACCTCCATGACCTCCGGATTCACTCCGAGGCCACCTGCAACATCTATTATTAGGTTGGCATACATGCCGCATACTACCTGGTACCTGTATTCTTTGCAATAGATACAAGTGTTACCAAGGGGACCCTTCTCGGACTCCTTCAGCGCGGCAATAGCGGCCCCTAGCTGGGCCTTGCACTCGTCTAGCTCTTGATACAATTTGGAATTCTGCTCTATAAGAACCTGCACAAAAAATGATCCTTAAATCAGTTGTGTCAACTGTTTCAAGTCTCAAGGGCTACTGATACATATAATCGTCAGATTTGCTTACTCGTATATCCCTTACATACTAATCCGTGGCTCTGGCTAGACCATTTTGAGCAGCACGGATGTACGCGTCTCCGAAATTGAAGGCATCAAATGCCTCTGGGGAGAAACAAGCGTCACAGAGTACGGCCCGGCGAGGCCTGTGATTCATGGCGCTCTCCACTTCTGAATTTGTAGCGGATATGCCATCCGCATCCTCTGTAGGAGGAGCATCTGGCGTTCGCCCCATGTTGACTTCCGCCTCTATGTCCGGCCCTGGAGCCCGACTGGTGGAGGCGACGCCTGTGATTCATGGAGCCTCTCCGGATATAGTTCGGCGAGTGTTTTTTCTGTTAAGAAACTTGGATGTCATTATATTTTGAGAAAGAGGACAACCACATAGCGAGCTTTTGTGTTATACCTCTACGCCGGCGTCTACGTCCTGACCGCCTTCCTTTTAGGCCTACCCGGCCTTGGTGCCTCTTGTTGGAGAGTTGATGCGGGTTCGGCACGGCGTCCCGAATGCCTTCCCTGTAAAACACCATATGTGTACGGTAGGTGAAGTGCATAAAAGGGAATCCTATTTTTTGAGTTGGGATCTTGGTTTTCTTACGTGCGACGCAGGGAGCAGTCCGGGGTAGTCGGCCCTTATGGCCACCATGGCGTCATCGCAGATCAATTGATAGAATTGCCTGTCTATTAGCTCCCCAAATATGTCTGTATCCTCTTCAAGTCCGGGATCGAGGGCCCGGTCTGGGTCCTCCGGTTGTGGAGGTGGGCTGTTGACCTCCCTTACAGCTTTTCGTAGTTCCTGCCATGAAACGGCAAGGTGAGTATTTACGACGAAGAATGCAGGAAGGTCCGGAGTGAAGAGTGACAGCTTACCCAGCTTGGAGGGTTGTACATGGAGAATCCATCCCGTGGCTTGATACAGACGAACTCCTCTTCTTCTCCCTTGAATAACTCAGACAGAATTTTTGCTAAAGCAGCTGCGGAGTCCGGTCCCTTACACCCGCAATGGGTGGCATCATCTTTCCCGTCAAAACACGACAGGGGGTGCCCTCGATATTGAAGTGGTTGCACTCCCCGCATTATGCATATTGACATAACCTCGATTATTGTCAATCATGATTGAGCCAGTGCTTTGAAGGGGAGCCTTGGCGCAGTGGTAAAGCTCCTGCCTTGTGACCATGAGGTCATGGGTTCAAGTCCTGGAAACAGCCTCTTACAGAAATGTAGGGAAAGGCTGCGTACTATAGACCCAAAGTGGTCGGACCCTTCCCTGGACCCTGCGCAAGCGGGAGCTACATGCACCAGGTTGCCCTTTTTTATGATTGAGCCAGCGCTTTAATCCGGTTCATCAGGAAAAGGACTTCTCTGTTGTCTTCCTCCTGGGGGCTCCGTGGGCGCCAGCTTCGGCGTTTCTTCAGTGGAGTATTGTTGAACTCAGGAAGACCCCGCCGAACAGGGTCTGGAAGGGGTACGTCCTCCATATAAAACCACTCCAAAGGCCAGTCTTCGGACGTCTTCTTTGGAGTACCGGAAAGGTATCCAGTCTCGGTGATGCGCCATATTTCGGTTCCACCCACCTGATAAAGTGACCTCTTCTGTGTGCGGGGCACAAGGCAAAATAACCTTTTCCATAGCTCGAAATGAGCCTCGCAGCCCAGAAATAGCTCACAAAGGGCAACATAACCGGCGATGTGTTATATGGAAGCAGGGGTGAAATTGTGCAGTTGGAGCCATAAAACTCCAGGAGCCCGCGGAGGAACAGATGAATTGGAAATCCGAGTCCCCTTAGTAAGTAAGGGAAAATGCATACCCGCACCCCCTTAGAGGGATTGGGGAAGCTCTCCGCTTGTTCCCCGCCATTATAGGTGGCGAGCCCAGCTCGGACGGGGACCATATAGGCTGGAGGGAGAAATCCCCGGGTCTGCAACTCTACTAATCGGCTGTGCGGGACGGAACACCTCTCCCAATCACCGGGCTTAGGGCTGCGGAGGTGGGAGGAGGAGCTGCGGTGGTCGGCCATGATGGAATGGATTATTTTCCGAGCGCGCTCTGATGGATTCTTGCCATGGGAGGATGGTGTGGATTGTATCTAGGAACCCCCATCTCTTTAATAGACAATTTATTTACCTGGCAAGGGGCGAATGTGAAAACACCCTGGCTCCTCGCATTCGCTTGATGCGTGGAAGATGGCCGTTATTGGGCGTAGAAGCCAAGGAATCCAACATTTATGGGAGCCAGACACTACTTAGCATATATTCAGGATTTGGAGAAGAACCCGCCTTGCAATGCCGAAGACAATACTACGTGTTGGACTCATCGTTGTTGAAACCTGGTTCAGGGGCTACTGAGAGAGTCCTGGATTAGGGGGTCTCCGGACAGCCAGACTATATCCTTTGGCCGGACTGTTGGACTATGAAGATACAAGATTGAAGACTTCGTCTCGTGTCCAGATGGGACTCTACATGGCGTGGAAGGCAAGCAAGGCAATACGAATATGTACATCTCCTCCCTTATAACCGACTTTATGTAACCCTAGCCCCCTCTGGTGTCTATATAAACCGGAGGGTTTAGTCCGTAAGATGACAGACAATCATACCATAGGCTAGCTTCTAGGGTTTAGCCTCTCTGCTCTCATGGTAGATCAACTCTTGTAATACTCATATCATCAAGAAAAATCAAGCAGGACGTAGGGTATTACCTCCATCAAGAGGGCCCGAACCTGGGTAAACATCGTGTCCCCTGCCTCCTGTTACCATCCGCCTTAGACGCACAGTTCGGGACCCCCTACCCGAGATCCGCCAGTTCTGACACCGACAACATACCTTGAAGCCTGTTAATAGGCTGGTAAAGGCTTCGTTCAGTCCGCTTTTGGTGGACTGGACGTTCTCAACCACCGCACCCATCAGGGTATGGTGCTCCTCCATGATGGAAGCATGTCGAAGTGCTTCCATCAAAATGTTCGGCGCCTCTTGATTGATGGAGGTCACCGGTGGAGTCGGCACTCCCCCTCCTTCATAGGGGGTTGCTCGCTCAACTCCGGAGCCATATGGGTGTCCGGAGTGGTATTCGGCTGGGGACCGGACTGGTCCGGCCCCCTGTTGTCAGTCTCCATGGGGGTTCTACCCCCCCCCCCCATTTTCTCGACGGCCAAGGCATTACCCTCTAGCGCCGTCTTGGCGGCCTTCCGCACTTCTCCCTGGCCCGGTGAAGTCCTTTGGGATAACACCTCGGTGTCATCTGCAGCATGTGGCGGAGAATCTCGCGGGGGCATCTCGATCTCCACCATCTCCGGCGCCATAGAGTTCCCCGAAGACGATGATTGTTGGTGGAGATCTCGAGTCGGACTACATCATGAAACTTGAAGGTGTTAAAACTGCAATCATGAAAGCAAGATATGTATATTGTATTTTTGTGCACTTATGATGCGGCCAGGGGCTTTGACCCGAGGCGCCACTCGGGGATGGCTTCGGTGTCCGAGTCCAAATCATCAGAAAGGGAGATCTTCCCCTTCTTGGACACCTCCGCCTCCAGGTCCACGGAAGTCGCCCTTTTCTTCTTCCCCCCTTAAGCGGAGAATTGTTATCCTCCTCTTCATCTTCGTCTTCATCTCCCTCGTCGGAGGAGGGAGCTTCGGTATCTTGGGATGCAGCGTCCGAAGTACCTTTACAGCGAAGGCCACATTTGGCCTCCTTGCCCTTCTTATTGGCCTTCTTCTCCGGTGCCTCATACGGCGCCGGGACTAGCATCCTCGTTAGTTCAGGAATGGCAGGGTCTTCGGGTAGCAGAGCCGAACATCAGATCCACTCCACCTTCTTTGTCCAACCCTGAGGGAAGAATGGAAGGCTCATCATACCCCTTGGATTTACAAGTTGAAGTTATGTTTGGAAATCAGAAAACTTACTGGAGTGGCTGGACGAGCGCAGTCATGGCCAATGTCTTCGGACGTCTCTAGCCAGAACTTCTGGGCCTTCAAAAGCAGCTTCCAGGTCTCTTCGTGCATCGTGCTGGAGAATCGCTGCAAGGTCCGAGGGCCAGCCAGATTGAATTCCCACGTGTGGAGAGGCCGACGCTCGCAGGGGAGAATTCGGTGAAAAAGCATCACCAGGATCACATCAGCAAGACTGGTGTTCTTCTCCATCATATTCTTGTTGCGCTTCTGCAGCATCATCACCTCGTCGGGCGACGCCCAATCCAGGCCCTTGTTAATCCACAACGTGAGCCACATTGGGGGTCCGGACTTGAACTCAGTAGTGACTACCCATGTGGCGCCGCGAGGTTCGGTGATGTAGAACCACTCTTCTTGCCATCCCTTCATGGTTAACACAAAGGCCCCTTTGGACCAGGTGACGTTGGGGAGCTTGCTCACCATGGCTCCGCCGTAGTGTGCATGTTTCCTGTCGACCACTTTTGGTTTCACATTGAAGACCTTAAGCCATAGGCCGAAGTGGGGGGAATGCGGAGGAGCGCCTCACACACGACGATAAACGCCGAAATGTGGAGGAAGGAATTTGGTGCTAGATTGTGGAAATCTAGATCGTAATGGAACATAAGGCCATGGACGAAAGGGTGGATGGGGAAACCCTAGTCCGCGGAGGAAGTGGGGGATGAATACCACCCTCTCATTAGGTTCCGGAGTAGGGATAATCTGTTTTTCGGGTGGGGGGAGTCGATGTGTGATGTTCGCGGCCAGGTACCCCACTTCCCGGAATTCCTTGACATTCCTCTCCGTGATAAAGGAAGCCATCCACTTGCCCTGCGAACCGGATCCAGCCATGGATGGAAGGGTTAGGTAGTGGGAAAGGATGAAACTTGGGCGCTAGAGCTCGAGGATGGGGAGGCTGAGGAAGGAAGGAGGCGTGGGGTAAAAAGGATGGATCTTTATCTGCTTATGTAGGCAGTGAATGTCCAGCACCCCCCCACCAGCCTTAAAACTCACCTATTCCCAAGGGGTCGTGTGTATGGCACGATTGGATTACCCAAATCTATACTGATGAAAATCCCGCAACAAGGGGCACGATCTCTGCTTTGACAGGACGTGCCAACATAGGCTGTGCAACAAAACGCGAAGCGGGAGGCCAAAACGGTTTGAAATAATAGCAAGGCCAGACGTGCCATTTCACCGAATAAGTTATGCCTTATTAAGTATTGTACCCTTGTGGGTGAGGGTTGTAACTCTGATACATAGCCGGATATAGTTCTCTTGTTCAGAAGACTATTTTATACATGGAGAAGGAACCCGCCTTGAAATGTCGAAGATGATCTGAGTGCCGAACACATCGTCATTGAAGACTAGTTCAGGGGCTACTAAGGGAGTCCTGGACTAAGGGGTCCTCGGGTGTCCGGACAATTTGATATGGGCCGGACTGGTGGGCCGTGAAGATACAAGGCAGAAGACCTTTCCCCGTGTCCAGATGGGACTCGCCTTTTGCGTGGATGGCAAGCCTAGCATTCGGATGTATTATTTCCTTTCTTTGTAAACCGACTCTGTACAACCCTAGACCCCTCCGATGTCTATAGAAACTGGAGGGTTTGGTCCATAGAGGCTAAGACAAATCACATAGGCTAGACATCTAGGGTTTAGCCATTACGATCTCGAGGTATATCGACTCTTGTAACCCCTATACTCATCAAATACAATCAAGAAGGTCGTACGGTTTTACCTCAATTAAGAGGGCCCGAACCTGGGTAAACATCATGTCACCCTTATTTCCTGTTTCCTTCGATCCTCAGACGCACAGTCCAGGACCCCCTACCCGAGATCGGCCGGTTTTGACACCGACACCACCCACAAACGCCACATCTCCCGCCGCCCAACATCCAGACACCCCCAAGACCATCCCATAGAGATAAGCTTTGGTCAAAGGGGACATGCTCTACCGACGAAACCGCAGCACTTGTCCCGCCTCGAAACATCGCCGGAGCGACAACCAACCATACACGAGTGGGGAAAGGGAGAGGTGGGGTGCGGAGGCATCCACAACCAGCACACCACTGTGCCAATGACGGGTGGCCCGAGCACATCGGCGCAACCCATCCTCCAACCAACCTCTTCTCCAGACACCCCCTGTGTCGTGCCCACCCATCGGCCGCTTCTGTACCATGCATGACCACCAACGTAGACCCATCCACCGGCAAGGGGCAACCCACCCACCGCCACAAGAGAGGTCACATGGGAGCCCATGCGCGTCGTGATACGTCCATTTTGCATCATGTTTTCCTACTATTATTTATGATGTTTTTATGCATAATAATGATTTTGGAGTAATTCTAATGCCTTTTCTCTGATAATATGGAAGGTACACACAAAGAGGGAGAATTTCGGCAGCTGGAAATATGGACCTGGAAAAGCTACGCCAGGCTACCTATTCTGCACAACTCCAAACAAGCTAAAACTTTACGGAGATTTTTTATGGAATATATGAAGAATATTGGAGCAAATAAGTACCAGAGGGGGCCACTCTGGTGAGCACAAGACACCAGGGCGCGCCTGGGCCACCAGTCACGTCCTGGTGGGTTGTGCTCACCTAGGCCCACCTCCGGCGCCCATCTTCTAGTATATAGGTTATTTTGACCTAGAAAAAATAAGGGGGGTACTTTCGGGACAGTGCACCGACGTCTCAAGGCGGAAGTTGGGCAGGAGCACTTTTGCCCTCCGGCGGAGCAATTCTCACGGGGGAACTTCCCTCCTGTAGAGGGGGAAATCATCGTCATCATCATCACCAACAACTCTCCCATCTTGGGGAGGGCAATCTCCATCAACATCTTCAATAGCACCATCTCATCCCAAACCTAGTTCATCTCTTGTGTTCAATCTTGCTACCGAAACTATAGATTGGTGCTTGTGGGCGACTAGTACTGTTGATTACATCTTGTAGTTGATTAATATATGGTTTACTTGGTAGAAGATTATATGTTCAGATCCAATATGGTATTTAATACCCCTCTGGTCTTGAGCATGGTTATCATTTGTGAGTAGTTGCTTTTGTTCTTGAAGTCACGGGAGAAATCATGTTGCAAGTAATCATGTGAGCTTGATGTGTGTTCGATATTTTGATACTATGTATGTTGTGATTCCCTTAATGGTGTAATGTGAACATCGACTACATGACACTTCACCATATTTGGGCCTAAGGGAATGCATTGTGGAGTAGTAATTAGATGATGGGTTGCGAGAGTGACAGAAGCTTAAACCCTAGTGTATGTGATATTCCATATGGGACGATTGGATCCAAAAGTTTAATGCTATGGTTAGAATTTATTCTTAATACTTGCGGATGCTTGCGAGGGGGTTAATCATAAGTAGGAGGTTTGTTCATCAGTAAGAATAGCACCTAAGCACCGGTCCACCCACATATCAAATTATCAAAGTAGCGAACACAAATCGAATCAACATGATGAAAGTGACTAGATGAAATTCTCGTGTACCCTCACGAACATTTTGCCTATTATAAGAGACCATTTTGGCCTGTCCTTTGCCTCAAATTGATTGGGATACCTTGCTGCACTTTTGATATTATTATCGTTACTTGCTCGTTACAAATTATCTTGCTATCAAACTACTCTGTTACTTACAATTTCAGCACTTGTAGACATTACCTTGTTGAAAACCACTCACTACTAGGAAAAGGCTTATTAGTGGCGCACCTATTTTGGCCATTAATGGTGCACTACAGGTGCGCCACTATCATCACGCACTAGTAAAATATACTAATGGCGCACCCCTGGTGCGCCATTAGTATACCATACTATAGTGGCGCACCAGGCAGTGCGCCGTTAGTAAGTCATACGGTGCGCCATTAGTATGCCTCCCAGGGGGCCATATTTACCGTGTGCTCTGGGTTACTAATGGCGCACTAACAGATAATGCGCCACTAGTATTTTTTTTATAGCAGTGCGCCACTAATGTGTTGTTTGGTGCGCCACTAGTATGAATATTAGGGAAAAAATCTGATATTTGCACACGTTACAAAATATATTATTGCACAAATTATAGATAACACAACATATAAACAACAGATTCATCAAATACAATAGAAGATTAGTCTCCGAATACAATTCATCATATTAGTCTCCGAATTCAAAAGACCGAACAAAGTTAGAACATTACAAGTCTCGAGAGCGCGAGTAGCGAGTTTGTCGAAAAAAATAAAATTTGCTAGTAATGGCGCACTGTGTGTCTGGTGCACCATTAGTAATGAGAACAATAATGGCGCACCTGTTTCTCGTGCACCACATACATGGTGCGCCATTAATGTCCATATTGGCTATAGCCCTTTTCCCAGTAGTGACTTGTCATTTCCTTCTGCTCCTCGTTGGGTTCGACACTCTTACTTATCGAAAAGATCTACAATTGACCCCCTATACTTGTGGGTCATGAAGGCTATTTTCTGCCGCCATTGTCGGGGAGTGAAGCGCCTTTGGAAAGTGTAATTTGGTAAGGAAATATTTATATAGTGTCACTTGTTACTATGGAAAACAGCCCTTTGAGGGGTTTGTTCGGGGTATCTTCACCTCGACCAGAACCACAATTAGCTACCCCTCAACCTATTGCACCTACTGAAAATATTGAATATGAAATTCCATCGGTATGATAGAACAACTGCTAGCTAATCCTTATGCAGGAGATGGAACGAACATCCTGATATGCACTTCATATATGTGGAACAAATTTGTGGATTGTTTAAGCTTGCAAGTTTACCCGGAGAAGAAGTTGAGAAGAAGGGCTACCCTTTATCTTTGAAGGGAAAAAGCATTGGCATGGTATAGGCTATGCGATGATATTGGATCTTGGAATTGGAATCGATTGAAATTGCAGTTCCACCAAAAAAAATTATCCCATGCATCTAGTTCATCATGATCGGGATTACATATATAATTTTTGGCCTCGTGAAGGAGAAAGTATCGCTCTAGCTTGGGAGAGGCTTAAGTCAATGTTATATTCATGCCCCAATGATGAGCTCTCAAGAGAAATTATTATCCAGAATTTTTATGCTCGGCTTTCTCATAATGATCAATCCATGCTTGATATTCTTGTGCTGGTTCTTTTATTAAGAAGACTATTGAATTCCAGTGAGACCTTTTGGAAAGAATTAAATGCAACTCTGAATATTGGGAACTCGACGAAGGTAAAGAGTGGGATATTAAGCTTACATATGATTGTGTTAAATCTTTTATGAATACCAATGCTTTTCAAAAGTTTAGCACTAAATATGGACTTGACTCTGAGATAGTAGCCTCCTTTTGTGAATCATTTGCTACTCATGTTGATTCCCCTAAAGAGAAGTGGTTTAAATTTCACCCACCTATTAAAGAAGAAATTAAAGAACCAGCAGTAGCTAAAGAAGAAACTATACTTTATAATGTTGATCCAGTTGTTCCTACTGCTTATATTGAGAAAACACGTTTCCCTGTTAGGATAAAGGAACATGCTAAAGTTTCAACTATGGTCAACAAAAGTTATATTGGAACACCTGAACCTGATGAACAAATGAAAGTAGAACCTAGTGTTGCTATGGTTAAGGATCTCTTGGAAGAAAATGTAGATGGGCATGTTATTTACTTCTGTGAAGAAGCTGCTAGAATTGCCAAACCTGATAAAAAAGGATAAACATAGACCTATTGTTGCCATGCCCGTTGTCTCAGTTAAAATATGAGACCATTGTTATCATGGTTTATGTAACTTAGGTGCTAGCGTGGGTGCTATTCCTTATTCCTTATATGAAGAAATTATGAATGACATAGCACCCGTAGAGATAGAAGACATAGATGTTACTATTAAACTTGCTAATATAGACGCTATATCACCAATTGGGATTGTTAGAGATGTTGAAGTCTTGTGTGGGAAAATAACATACCCTACTGATTTTTTAGTTCTTGGTTCCCCACAAGATGACTTTTGTCCCATTATCTTTGGTAGACCTTTCTTGAACACCGTTAATGCTAAGATAGGTTGTGAGAAACAAACTGTCGGTGTTAGTTTTGGTGATGAGTCTCATGAGTTTAATTTTCCAAGTTTAGTAAAAAGCTTCATGAAAAATAATTGCCAAGTAAGGATGAAATAATTGGTCTTGCTTCTATTGTTGTGCGTCCTACTGATCCACTAGAACAATATTTGCTAGACCATGAAAATGATCTACATATGCATGAAAGAAATGAAATAGATAAGATTTTCTTTGAACAACGTCCTCTACTTAAACACAATTTTCCTATTGAAACTCTAGGAGGTCCTCCTCCACCTAAAGGTGATCCTGTGTTTTAATTAAAACAATTGCCAAACACTTTGAAATATGCCTATCTTGATGAAAAGAAGATATATCATGTTATTATTAGTGCTAACCTTCCAGAACATGAAGAAGAAAGGTTATTGAAAGTTCTAAGGAAGCACCGAGCTGCTATTCGATATACTCTTGATGATTTAAAGGGCATTAGTCCCACTCTATGTCAGCACAAAATTAATCTAGAACCTGATGCTAAACCCGTTTTTGATCAACAACATCGGTTAAATTCGAAGATAAAAGAAGTGGTAAGAACTGAAATATTAAAACTTCTGGAAGCAGGTATACTCTATCCTATAGCTGATAGTAGATGGGTAAGTCTTGTTCATTGTGTCCCAAAGAAAGGAGGTATTACTGTTGTTCCTAATGATAAGAATGAACTTATTCCACAAAGAATTGTTACAAGCTATAGAATG